>NC_136411.1:387795842-388399592 GCF_051521515.1 Lactuca serriola | reverse complement strand
AGTTATGGGGTTAGGTACAAACCGATGTAGTATTATGGAGTTAGGTACCTAAGCTTATATAAGGTTGTTAGGTATATTCACTTTACCCATATATATATATATATATATATATATATATATATATATATATATATATATATATATATATATATATATATATAGGAAAAGTGAATATACCCTTAAGGGTATATAAGGTTAGGTATCCATTTCTCAAAAACTAGTAGTTTTATCACTTCTTTGATTTTCTGAAAGAAAAAAAAACAATTTCCATAATCTACAGGAATCATCAAACACAAAAGGTGCTTGATTTAGAGTCTGATCATACCGGCCATTCACATGTCTGGTCAGTCGTCGTTGTTTACAATTGAATCCCTTCCCTTGTTCGCCGACTATCTCACCTGCGAAGCAACACATGTTCAGACCGGCCCGGCGAGACGAGGCAAATAGCCCCGCAACCTCTACTCAGTGGCAACAACGCAATAAATCGACTTGAAACTTGGTATATTCTCGGTTAATAAAACACTTTCCCATCTTCAAATTCCCCTTCTTTATGTATTATTTCTTCTATTCATCGTCAATTTTAGAGTCTAATTAGTTGAGTTGATTAGTTTCTTGATTCGATGAAATGTGTCTTTACTCTTTACATCATTCTAAATTGGTTTGAAATAATGGATTTGTTTGAAATAATGTATCTCTAAATATCTGATGTATAATTGGGGATGTCTGATTCCATCTTTTTTACAAGGGAAAAAGATACGATTGTGCACATAAGGTGCTCGATAAAATGTCTAAATCAATGGATGCAGTTTTCAAGGCTTTTAAGAAGAGGTCTAAGCCATGGAAGATAGTTATCAATCTGGTTGACGTCCATTCTGGTGATTTTTTAGCTGTTTTAATATTCATGGAAAATGAGGTGGCTTTGAAACATTGGAGAAGTGGGTCATTGGCTTATTTGCTGGTCATACAACAATTTGTTTGAAGGATGAATTCGGTAATCTTTGGGTTAGGTAATCAGGACACGAGAATTAAAAGGTATGGTGTCTCTGCTCTTCATATATCTATAGTAGCGATATCAATTTATCATTTTGAATGTTGAATCTTGTAAGGTGAGGAAATTATGTGACGATTCCTTAGGATGAATGGTGAAAATTGGCACTTAAGGACGATTCTAACTGTCAAATAGTTTTGTTACCACTACATCCTAATGTCCGTGAAGAGACAAAGGTAAAAAGTACATTGATGTTTTTCTTTCCAATGTTTTGACAACATATATACAGATAATGTTAAAAGTTTTTGAAAATTGGTATATTTAACATGGTTTGGATTTGTATGGAATTCTTTAAGAGACAGAAAAATGAGGCATGTCCTTTGATGAGTTGCTAACAATCCCAGAAAATGATGAATGAATGTACAGTGATAGGAAATCAACAACTTGTGTTGCTTTCATTCTGCAATGGACTGAAAAGATGAAGTATTGGAAGAATTATAGGAACTCAAGAAAATGTTTGTGTTGTTGTATAGTGAATAGACTATGTATACGATGACAGTAAATGTATAAATCATAAGAATTATTTTTGTTGATTGAGCTGAAGTAATAACCCACTTTTCATATTTATCCGAAATATGAATTTACTTATCATTTTTAATTAAAATTGTCAAATGAGATTTTTTGCTTTTGGTCGTATTGTTTATGGGAATTAAATTTCCCTATCATTAAGTTCTCGAGGCATGTTCTTGAGGTTTGTTCTTGGAAATTACATACCATTTTTAGGACAAGGGCAAAATTGTCCAACAATATAAAAAACCATCATACTTTATTTTATTTTCACCAAATAGCATCATACTTCCATTTTTCACAAAATATTAGCATACTTTCATTTTTAACCCACAATTTCATAAAAGTTACATTTTTAACCACAATTACAAAAAAGTAACATTTTTAACTACAATTACAAAAAGTAACATTTTTAACCGCAATTACAAAAAAGTAAAATTTTTAGCCCAAAAAGACAACATGCTTTCGTTTTTACCCCACAATTGCAAAAAAGTTACATTTTAACCCATAATTGCAGAAAAGTTACATTTTTATCCTAAAAAGACAACATGCTTTTGTTTTTAACCCGCAATTGTAGAAAAGTTACATTTTTAACCCACAATTGCAGAAAAGTTACATTTTTAATCCATAATTGCAGAAAAAGTTACATTTTCACCCAAAAAGACAACATGCTTTCGTTTTTAACCCACAATTGCAGAAAAGTTACATTTTTAACCCACTATTGCAGAAAAGTTACATTTTTAACCCAAAAAGACAACATGCTTTTGTTTTTAACCCACAATAGCAACATAATTTTGTTTTTCACCCATAATAGCAACATATTTTCATTTTATACCCACAATAGCATCGTATTTTCATTTTCAACCACAATAGCATAATATTTTTGTTTTTCACCCATAATAGTATCATATTTTCATTTTTAATCCATAACAGAATCATGTTTTTGTTCCTCACCCAAAATGGCAACCTAATTTCAGTTTTGACACGTATTTTCAGTTTTGACTCATTATGGCAACCTATTTTTCAGTTTTTACCCATAATAGAATTGATTTTTCAGTTTTAACCCATTATTGACATGTAATTGAACAAAAAAGAGAATGTGAAGATAAACTATCCAGAAGGACATCCTACTTTCATTTTAAACACATAAGAACAACCAACATTCAATTTTAAACACAAAAATTATAAATAATCAACAATTTTCATTCGAAAACAATAAAAAGTCTTAAGAAACATAAAACATATCCAAATTATTCATATATTGTTAACCAAAAAATAATGTCAAAAATACCAGGAAGCATATGGATTTTTCCTTTGCTCGCAAAAATAACACATCTCATCATTATGTCTTTTCCAATGACTCATCTGCCTGATACATGAAAAAAAAATTTGTTAATATAATTATTAGAGTTCTAAATCATGAAAATTAAATTAATATTATAAGTACCTTTCTTTTTGAACAACTAGTAGCGTAGTGACCCAATCCTTGACAGTAAGAGCATGTACATTTTTTGGAGGCTTCTAAAGAAGACTTGATTCTACTAGCAATTTTAGGACGCCCTTTTGTAGTAGTTGGACCAAGAGGATCACAAACAGATAATTGTAGCATCATATCTATTTGCGAAACTCCCAAATAAGAACCTTGAGATGCATTCTCCAAAGGCATAGATTTCTTTCGATTTGTTTGATCATCTAAAAGACTTATCAATAACATATTGACTTTTTGTATCTCCGAAGAGGAGTCTCTTGCTTGTTTAATTAGTTTAGCAAAATTTCAACGGACACACCATATTGTGTAAGCACTAACTCCATTTTCATTATTCATTTCTCCAAGTCCAATACTAGCACTACCCAGTTTTTACCTAACATTAAGGGTCCATCGTGGTAAAATATAGTGACTCTGGAGTTCTTCAACATGCTTCTTCTTCATCACATATAAACTATGTTTGCATAAAATCATATTTGTCTCATACTTAGCACAAGAACATGTGACGCTGACTTGATCCAAAGAACGAAATGTAACAATGCACCAATATTTTTTTATCAACATCCAATTGGCCAACTCGGTATGTGCTTTCTTCTGCAGTTTTTCCTATAGTCTCGTGAGTCAAATTGGTAATAGATTCGGTCCATTCTTTTTTTGAAAGTATCAAAAATCTTTCTAGTATAACATTAACCTGCTTTTGCTTCGATTGGATGAAGTGAAGAAAGAACCGGCCTCGAGTTCATAGTCTTGAAGTCTTCATCTTCTTCGGCGACCCTTTGAGACTCAACTGCTTTGTCGTATTGTACAAAAAATTCATTCAACATGGTCCTCAAGTTAACAAACCCATCAAAAAATGAATTGATACTCTCACTTTGTCCGGTTGTGGTCATACCAGCAAAGAAAGTATCATTTAAGAAGGGTTTAGCCCAATGTATATGTTAGTTATGTAGGGTTTTGAGTATTCTAACACTCCTAAGTGTACATGTAACCCTAAATACCTTGGATCTATGTTTTCTCTATTATACATGCAAATATGAACCTTCCAAGGTAGTATCCTAATCTAGCATACAAAACAATGAATATAACAAGATAGAATGCATACCTCTTTGATGCAGAATGTCTTCATGAAGCTTGAGTGACTAGTGCCCCAAGTGTGACACTTCAAATGGTTCACACAACATCATATGCACTTGTAAAGACTTGAGAGAAATTAGAACACTTCATAAAATCGGCTAGCCCTTTCTATCACTCATAGTCGCCGGTTTTCCCAATGATATGATCTTTATATAGTGTCACATTATGGTAAACGCTAATGGTCATGGCCTTCCATTTCCTTGGATCCATGGGTTCAAATACACCATGGAGCATCCTATGGGTTTTAGCCCAACTTGGTAATCCATGGAGCATTAGCCCACTATACAAGTATGGATGATTTACACAATCAACCCATATATTTAATTAGTCTTCTTTTGATCACTTAATTAATTCTAAATTAATTCTTGATCAATACTAATTAAATAATCCTATTAATATATTAGAACTTATAATATATTAATAATCCTTAAGTGTTATTTCTCTCATTATAGTCTATCCAAATGCATGATGTCATGCAACCCAAATGGACCATGCCGGGTCAGGTCAAGTCTCACCAATTATAGTTATGGACTTAGAAATTAATCCAACAGTCTCCCACTTGGATAATTCTAAAACTATTATTGCGTATGACTTCAAGAACCGACTGGCAATCGTAGCTCTCAAAAGCTTCTATCAAACTCTGACCTTGTAGATGAACTCTGACTTTTGTCAATGACTTGTCCATTAGATAAGGGATCATATATTCCTCCATTATAGATATCATATGGACTGAAACATGGATTATAATCATTCTCTCTGTCCATTTGTTGTTTCCCGATTTTCGATTTATGACAACTGACTAATTGAACAAATCTAATCAGTCCTGGCCCGGCCGAGCACTTACATTTTTCATCACCAAATCATCGAGGGGCCCACGGATATCGCTTTTATCCTGAAGGTAAAAGGAATGGATAAACTTCGACTCATATGGATTGTTCTACTACTTGTTGAATCATACACAAAGGCACGTTTTATAACATCAAGTTACCGAATGCGTTTTCATGCAATCAATGTACAACCAACTCATAGTAACAACTCATATCTCTAGGTTTGAAGAATATAAGATATTATCGTCTCATGATCACTCGTGATAAAATCAATGAAGTGATTCCTATGAGCGCGGGTTGAATCTAATACTCGAAACTTATGAGCACTCATGAGTGTTGTAGCCCTTTGTCCAACATCTTAGACCTCTACAAGCCAACCCATGACAGTCTTAATTCATATCTACTTCCAACATATGACCGACTGTGGATGGTTTGAATAACTTAGTCATCCAGAATAATGACCTAGTTATTCAGGAAGTTAAAACATGCAAAGTGAAATACAATAATAGTTGAATCCAATATGGTATCAAAACCTATGAACATAAATAAAACACCTTTTATTTATCACCATATGATTACACATTATTTATTGTATATTGTTTCAGCTATCAACTTTATTCTTGAATTTAAAACAATAGTTGTCCCATGCTCCAAGCATGTACATTATGTTTTCTAAACACTAGTCATGCCATACACCAAGTATGCATACTATGTTTGTCTATGATCTTTACTTTGTGAAATATATCAATTGAACATAACTCCAATGATCCTCTTTTCACAGTCCCAAATCCTTACTGCAAATGCAAGAATTCCAAATTCATGCCATTTACTGAAATATGTTAGATTGTAAACTTATATGCATTGATCCTCTTGTAATGATTATGCACAAAGTCAGAAAGACTTGACAACAATCATTATAGAGCATTCCAAAGGAGATCAGCTCCTTGGAAACATCCTTCTTGCATTAAGTTTCCTAATCTTACACAGATTGAATAATTTCTAACTTTGAAACATTTCCAGATTCCATTTTGACTATCACTTCTGCACAAGAGTTGCCTCCTTACAGATTATGCCAATATGGTCCTTCCAGAATTATCATTATACTTCCAACTGTCCTTGAGCAACCAATCTTTGGTAAACATTAGATTGTCCTCGACAATTGTTTAATCCTTTTAGTCATATCCAATTCTAGACCCTTTCCCTTCTTAATGCCCCAGGCATTTGGAAAATTTTAGAAAGGATGAATATAACACATGTAATCGATCCTATATCTGAAGCATATGGGACATGATTCATGATGTCTCACATAAAGACTAAACAAGTCTTTTGCTATAACATTTCCATTTCGATTTGCCAAGTTCTGATTATTCAGATTATGAAAAGGGATGCCGTAATCATAATCAAATTTTAGAACGCAAATAATGGACCCATATATAGAATTTCCTTATGTTGAGCCATTCCAACATGAAATTCATATATATATATATATATATATATATATATATATATATATATATATATATATATATATATATATATATATCCTTGACTAAATATGATTAAAACCTCAATCTAAGCTTTTAGATTTGAGATGAAGTATAATTTCCTCTCCCTTAATTATAACAAAACAACTCTTTCCCAATTGAAACTTCTGTTTTCTATAATTAACATTGCTAACTTGCAGCCTTTATCATAATTATCATGCTCCCACTAACATGATGATTATTAGCATAACACTTATTCTCCCACTAGCTTTGACATGTACTCAAAAATCAGTTGTTCTTCTAAAAATCAATACTTTATTGACTTTCTTACCAAAGTTCAGATTTCTAATACAAGATTGCTTTGATAAAACTTTATCATAATCATACACCTTATCTTAGATAGCTCACAGGCATGTCTAAAAAATTTTAAGAACTATGAAAAGGGATGCTGTAATCATAGTCTTGATTGTTTAGACCTTTGCCACTTCTCACAAGTCCATGTTAGTGTGCCGGTAAACCACACACACTCCACTAACGACTTTGAGAATGCAAATATCACAATTGCTATCTAGCTAAAATCTACTTAGTGAAAGTGTTTCCTCACCATCATTTTCATAAATCGGAGAGAAACCTTATGGCACTTAGATTTAATGGTGTATGTGTTCTTATCCATGTGAATTGTCAAAACCATAGCCACAAGACAAGGATAATGACAAATCCAAACTCATATGGACTGAACTCAATCTTAATTTCTTGCCACCTGGCAGCTCAAGGCCTGCCATTGCTTCCAAGTTGTTGTGAAACCAATTAAGAACTCTAAGAACTCATATGCAAAGCCAACCTTAATTGGAATGGGCACATAATATGTCAACACGATAGGTTATGACCCTCAAGTCGTGTGCTAGTGAAGAACTTCAGGTTTTATTCTTGATTAGTTCTTGAGACTTTCAAGACCTTTAAGACTCCCACTGTCCTCTTGACATATAAGACTTTCTTGTCAGATATTCATGAGACAGTGTGGATTCTAATCAAGACAAACACTTCACACAATTGGCCTTAGTTGCTCTTTGTTTTATCCAAAACATCACAACTTACCAATTTCAAATGTACAATAGTAGAAAACTTTTAGTCTTACATTTGACATGTGTTTTAAACCTTCTCTAAGACATGTCACTCAAGTTACAATCTTGGAGTATGACTCTAAGACTTGTATTGGAACGAAGTATGACTCATCTTCTTGATTTAACCATTCCAACAATTCAAGATTCCTCTTCTTAGTCATAAGAATGCACTAAGATGACCTTAGAGGATCAATTGTGATATGGTATCTTAATCATTAAGATGATCATAAACATGATATTAAAGTACTCTCCCATCTTTTCAGATTTGATAAACTTTTACCTTTCTGCCTAAGTTGATTCTTCTTATTCACTCTGCCATACATTGGAACCTTTTCCAATGTCACAAAATTACACTTAAGCTTGTAAGTATAACCATATTTACTGAGCTTTAGTAAATTATGACGAATAATCTTATCGACTTTTGTGGTGGACTTGACCAGTGCACAAGAATGTGTACTCGATCCCTTAGTCCTTCACTTGACTCACATATACATGTGAATAAGGAACTAGTCTTAATTTTCCAAAGATGAAAAATCTCATTCACCATGCTATACAACTTGCATGATTCCAAGTTTCTATCAAACTGAAACTTGGGTGATGAGAATCTTTCCTTATTTGGTAAATTTAGACATTACCACAAATGAAAGAATCAATTTCATATTTCCACTCTTGCTATTAATGGAATCATATAAGCAACAATTTTTTTTCACAAATGCCATTGAAAGGATACATAAAAAAAATTTCCTTTTATTTTTTAAAAACTTTGCGGAAAAACTTATCCTTACAATCCATATGAAAACTTGTTGTTATCTATTCCTAAGCAATATCTCATAACTCCTAAGAAGTAGCTCAAGAATCCAATCTTCAAACTATGCGATAGAAATCCATCTACGCGATCAGATTCAACATATTCTTTCTTTTAGTTTCTTCACTTTTCTTTGATTCTTAAAACATCACCATGTGACCCAGTCACATCATGTATCAAGAATCTCAGAATAGAAACTTAGTAGAGTTAGATAGTGGACTTTACCTGAAGTAGAGTCAAACTTATTGACTTTAACACCCTTAGGTAAATTGGCAGCTTCGCAACCAATGCCCCTTCCTTTGGCAATTTAACATATGGATGCTTTGGTAATGGAACATGGGACTATCACATACTTAGCCTTTCTCTTTACCATTTGGTCAACCGAGTTAACTATGGTCGATCCCTTCCCATTGGGAAAAGAGAGCTTTACTGGATATCCAATGTCATTATTATCAATGTTCACAAATTTTAGGAAGTTGATCTTAGCAAATAGATAAGATCATTAAGGGTCTTGTCATAGTTTGTTTCATAGGAGTCCCAAAGGAGCTCATTTAGAAAGTGATTGAACCACCAACTTTCTCAAGACTTTGACACCCAACTCTCCCGGCTTGTCAATATGTGACTACATATCCAAGATGTGACCACACATAGACCTTTACTTGCCAATAGGGCTTGAGTGACCTTAAACTTTTCAAGAAATTGTGTGTTAGGGAGAATAATTAGAGGAGGTGAAAGAAGTATGATTTCCATGGGACATCATCCTCATTTAGGAAAACTTGTTTCAAGAGATTTGGAAGATCATAAATGTCTAAACCAGACATCTTTTTGGGAGATATTCAAGATAATTGATTTAAAGTCCTTAATATGACACCTAATATGAAATATTAAGGCTAGGACCCAACAAACTATTTTATAACTTAGAAGAGGGATGCCGTAATCCAAGCTATAAAATATTTGAAGGTAGGTGAATGACGATTCACCAATTTCCACCAAGATAAACGAAATGTATTATTAGGTTTTAATTGGTTTTGAAACTCCTAGATCTTTGAGATTCATTGAACTTTTCAATGGCATGTTTCAATCTCGAGTGTGCCCTTCAGGTTTTGTGACTAGGATGCTAAGGATCACAAAACAAGGTGTGAAGTAACCATGCAAATATACTTGGTACCCTTAATTATTTACCCCTTAACCGATGTGTCGGTTAACCACACATGCTCCACCGATACTATGGTAAATATTAAGTTACCCTTTGCCAACCTTGTTAAGTTCAGGTTAGTGTGTCGGTTAGCCACACACACTCCACTAACCGACTTAAACAAAGTGTAAAGTGTAATTTCATGGATTAGCACCTTATTCACTTTTTCCTAAGTAACTAAGATTGGGTATTTATAAAATGTTTAGTTACTTAGTATTTATCATTAATACTTTTAATGAAGGGAGAATTCTAGTCCCTGTCCTACCCGTTCGGCTAACGACCCTCCACCAGTCAAGGAAGCGGTGGGTGAGAGTGGACACCCATTAAACTGCCATTTTATAGGCAGTAACCTTATACCCCCTTTATAGACCGCCTTTGTGAATGAGGCCTACTAACAGTAAGACTGACTTGCTCTTATACATATATATAAATATTATTAACTTATAAAATTATAAAGTATAAGGGTTGAATTCTAACTTTTAAAATTCTAAGGGCTTAACTTGGAATTAAAGTATTCATAAGCGAAAACTTTTCAAATTCCAAAACTTGAGGGCAAGTTTTGAAACTATTCAAAACTAATTAATTCCATAACTTATGTGTTTAAAGTAGTTTTAATTAAAAAATCTTCAAGTTCCATAACTTGAGGACAAGTTATGGAAGACTTCAAACTAATAAAAGAATGTAACTTTTCTTTATTTTGTAACTTATGGAATTAATTAAGGTTACATATTTTATTACTTAATGAAGTGACTCTTGAACCTCCATAACTTGAGGACAAGACTCTTCATTTTTGTAACCATTGCCAACTTTTATGAGTTTTATGAAACTTAAATGTGACTTTTCATATAACTTGAGGACAAGTTACAAAAACACATTTTAGAATCAACTCTTAGATTAAAATGGATTGAAAACACATAATCAATTAACTTTTCTATTAATCTAAGCAACTCATAAGAACAAGATAATTCAAATCAAACTTTTTCATGTAATTAGTCTAAACTTTAAACTAATACAAAACATGAATCTTTTGACAATTATCTTTGAAATTGGATTAGCATGAACATTACCACATCAAAAACAAGTTTATAAGTCTAAAAACATCTTAGGGTAATGTTCATAGTCCAATTCCAGCCAAAAAAGTCGAATATATGTTGTCTGGGGGTCCAACTCGTCGAGTGCACGAACAAACTCAGCTAGTTGGATGCATTTTGCCTTGGACTCGATGAGTCCATCAACGGACTCGGCGAGTCTGCTGAGCAGATAGCATAAAAACTCGATTTTCAGCCAATTTTGCAAGTAAAACAAGAAAACAAGCCTAGTCTCTGATACCACTGTAGGGTTTTGAGCATTCTAACACTCGTAAGTGTACATGCAACCCTAAATACCTTGGATCTATGTTTTCTCTATTATACATGCAAATATGAACTTTCCAAGGTATTATCCTAATCTAGCATACAAAACAATGAATATAACAAGATAGAATGCTTACCTCTTTGATGTAGAATGTCTTCATGAAGCTTGAGTGCCTAGTGCCCCAAGTGTGACACCTCAAATGGTTCACACAACATCATATGCACTTGTAAAGACTTGAGAGAAATTGGAACACTTCATAAAATCGGCTAGCCCTTTCTATCACTCATATTCGCCGGTTTTCCCAATGATATGATCTTTATATAGCGTCACAATTAGGGTAAACCCTAATGGTCATGGCCTTCCATTTCCTTGGATCCATGGGTTCAAATACACCATGGAGCATCCTATGGGTTTTAGCCCAACTTGATAATCCGTGGAGCATTAGCCCACTATACAAGTATGGATGATTTACACAATCAACCCATATATTTAATTAGTCTTCTTTTGATCACTTAATTAATTCTAAATTAATTCTTGATCAATACTAATTAAATAATCCTATTAATATATTAGAAATTATAATATATTAATAATCCAAAAGTGTTATTTCTCTCATTATAGTCTATCCAAATGCATGATGCCATGCAACATAAATGGACCATGCCGGGTCAGGTCAAGTCTCACCAATTATAGTTATGGACTTAGACATTAATCCAACAGGTTATACATGTCACTAATCCAACAATTGCTTTCCAGTTCATACTTACTACTCATAACTTCCCATGTTACTTCAAATTGTTCAATGGTGTCACTATTTACCCATTGTTTGTGCATTTCTTGAAAATCACTATAACGGGAAACATACGATCGAAGGTGCTCAGTTTCATGCTTCATGATATGCCATGAACAAAAGCATTGTCTAGTCTTTGGAAACACTTTTCTTATTTTATTGCCCATTGCTTTGTCTTGATCTGTTATAATTGCCTTAAGATACTTGTTAAACATACATTTGAGGAAATGTTCAAATAACCATTCAAATGTCTCTTCTTTTTCGTTTTCAAGCAATGCTCCACCAAATAGTATAGACTTCCCATGATGATTCACTCCAGTAAAGGGTGCAAAAGGCATCTTGAACTTGTTAGTCATATAAGTGACATCAAACACACCATCTTTGAATTTTGTATAGGCATCTCTTGCTCTACCATCAGTCCAAAAGATATTTCTAGGATACCCATCATCAGACAAATCCCTGACAAAATACTGGTCACTATTAACTAATGTTTTATCTTGAAAATGTTTTATAACTCCATAGAACTCCTTTCCTCTATGTTGTTTTCGTTTCTCAGATAAGACATCGACACATTGCTTTGAAGTAACACCAGCTAAATTTGAGTTTTTCATTGTATTAACAACCTTTTTAATCTGAGAAGGTTTCAACCCTGCTTGACCAAATTAGACCACAAGAGATTTACCTTCTATTGAATGGTGGAAATTGATATGAGATCGATGCTTCATCACCTTCGTAGGTGTCATGGTCAACTCATGATTGTGTGTGTCATTAAACGAGTCCACCAACCATTTCCCATCATCATGTCTTGTTATTTGAAGCTTTTCTTGACATCCAGTTCTAACATCTCTATGACGTTTTTTCTCATTTTCATTTGAAGCATTTTTTTTCCATCTTTTTGAAACCTTATTTGTTGGATACATATATCTTCCGAAAAGGCTCATTTGTTTTAGGAGTTTTAATTGTGTCATATCTACGTATATCAAAGCCATGCAAAAATGAATAATCATTATAAGATGTATATGCATCATCGGATGTATCAAAAACCTTTCCCATAATACTTTCATCTTTAACTTCATCTTCATCAAATTCAGTGTTCACACCAATACTGTTTATTTTTTCACATTCATATGTTGCTTCCGCGTAATCATTTGTCTTAATATCTTCAGTTATATATGGTTCTATAGCTTGATTAATTGCTTCAACTTCACTCATTATGGCCTGCAATTGACAATGCATATTTCCAAATAAAATATTAACACCAAATTGTTTTATATTGAATATAATGGAAACATTATACATAAAAAAAACACAATTACAAAACTGACTTTTTCCATTCCCAATCAACAAATTTCATTAAAAACATTAAAAATTGTTAAGCTTCAAAAAATACTATTCCCAATAAATGCATATAAAATGAAAAAAGAACAACAATTATCAAATTAACATGTATAAGTTCATCATAAAACATAAAAATTCGCCAGTACTTCATGATGACATCTCTTGGGCTCTAACACATTAACACATTATAACATAACAGGATCCCTACACTTGTTGTAACTATGGTTGATAGAATTGTAACCAAAACTAGCTTGTGCGTGCAATTTTTGTCAGCATGTTCATAATCCATAGTTTTTGCTATTTGAGAACAATTTTTTTTCCTATGAAAATAGTGACAAACATTGTGGAACTATGTTTCTTGGGCACAAGAAGCATCTACTTTTGTGACAAGCAAAACTCCTAAAACTGGACATACAAACAAATTGATATATGATTGTGTGATAAAAAGTTGTAAAAAAATTACTTAGAAGAGCTTTTAAAGGCATCACGGTTTTTGTAGGTATGCAGCAGCCACACTCTCGTTAGTTTCTATGAATCAAGCCTGTGAATTCTGATTTATTTGAAATCGTTTTTTGTGATGGCGTGGGAATTTTGTTTTTCTTTCTCAACCAGTCGATGATGGAAGCAGCCGATCAAGGATGCAACATGTGAATTATGATAATTCGATTTATTTGAAATCGTTTTTTGTGATAGTATGACGAATTTGTTTTTCTTTCACAACTAGTTGATGATGAAAGTAACCGATCACGGACGTAGAAAATCAAGGAGAATTAAGTTTCGTTATCATCAGTGAAAAAGGAAACACATATAAGGAAATTGTTTTATTTTTTTTTTTAGAAAAATTAAACCAATAATTAAAACTACATAGTTTTAAGGAATGGGTACCTAACCTTATATACCCTTAAGGGTTTATTCACTTTTCCATATATATATATATATATATATATATATATATATATATATATATATATATATATATATATATATAGTTAGGTTATTTTGTTTCTAGTAACTATTGTGTGCCAGAATGCACAGATCTGGACAATCGGATGAAATATAATCAAAGGTCATGATCTGAGGGTCTATGATAGTAGAATAGGATAACATATACCATATAATCACACAAATTTCAGCATAAGGGCATTTTAGTCAATTAACCTATATTGAAAAAGGAAATTTTTGGATTTTTAGGGATAATTAACTCCTTTATTTTTAAAAATATGAATATTTTAAATTAATTCAAAATTAAAAATCCAATTTTATTCTGTAAGAATGACAAAATGTTAACCATAAACTTGTAAATATATATTTCGATTTTATTCTGTCAAAATGACAGAATGTCAACCATAAACTAGTAAATACATTCTGAAAAAAATACACAAAATCAATTCATAAACTAATAATATATCAAATAATTACATTGTATGATTGTGATTCATTGAATAATAACAACATTCTGAAAGAAAAAAGAAAAAAAAACATCCAAATCTAACAAAAACACTAATCTGTTCTGAGAGAATATTATTTTTTAGCAACACTTTACACATTATAGCATAACACATTCTGGTATAATACACTCTCGTTCTCTATGTTTTCTTCCTTCTCCACATCAATGTTAGTCTCTTCAAGACCTAAATCCACAAAGAAAACACAATCAAGTTTCAAAAATTAAAAAATTCAATGCATTCTAAGATAATAAAAACTATAAATTCTGACAGAATGTATTAAAGACTATAAAGTTTGATAGAATATAGTAGAAAATAAAAACTATAAATTCTGACAGAATGTAGTAGAGACTATAAAGTCAACCATAAAGTATCACAAATTCATCACCAGTTACACAAATATACTTGTTGTTGACAATTATTCTCAAAAATTCTAACATAATACATTTATATAAATAAATTCTAATAGAATACATTACATAATTCAAGAGCTGTGATTGAATACAGAGTTCAAGAGTTGTGATTGAATACAGAATTTAAGAGTTGTGATTGAATCATCAACACACATCTGCATTCATTCCTAGTCATGAATTCAAGAAACAAACACACATTTACAATATCGATTTAGAAATATGAACACCAATTTTTATTTTTTCGAAACAATATCCAACTTGTGACTGTGAAGTGCAAGTTGTATCAAAATATTTCTTTAGTCGAACATAAATAAAACATTGAAGAAATCGAATTTAATAAGATGATGAACACAATCTCGATCTTGAATCAAAATCGAGATAAAGTCAATCTCGATTGAGCTAAATAATTTCAAGTTATATCCCCTAGTTGTTGGATTACCGGACCAGAGAAAAAAGAATAGGAGGCTGTCGGAGCATACCTCCGTCCACGTACCTGCAATCGCCGGGATTTCCTCACCGTTCGCTCCTCACTTCTCATTCGCGTTTACGGACCCCATAGCAGCGCCACTGCTCCTCCGCATCCCCTTCTTCAGCCTCATCGACCCCAGAGTCCATCATCGATTGCGAGACGAGAGTATGTGCTCCCTTTTGGATCCGTCGATTGTAGAAGAAGAAGCAGAATCGGTGATGGTGATGGTGTTGATGCCGATGATGAACGTGTTCGGCCACAAACATAACTAGATCAAATAGATTTACTCTATTTCCTTAATTGAATGATTTCAATTAAATGATTTTCTTAATAAAAGTACAAAAGGTCCAAAATACCCTTTAATGATTTATTTAATTATTTATTATTTCTTGAATTCTCATTAGTGCATTTAGGCACACAATAGTTGCTAGAAACATTTGAACCTAGCTTTCTCTCTCTCTCTCTCTCTCTCTATATATATATATATATATATATATATATATATATATATATATATATATATATATATATATATATATATATAGCTTCTATAGAAAGCAGAAACCCTGAAAATCATAAAAATGCATAAAAAAAATATTTAGTGATCAAAAATATTTTTTTCGACTTTTTATATATAAAAATCGCAACTTTTTATATAAATTCACTGAAGATTTTTTTGTAAAAAAAACCATGAAAAAAAATTAATTTTTTATTTTTTTTTCAACGAAAATGTTAAAATACCTGCGATTTTTATATATAAAAAGTCAAAAAAAGTTTTGTGATCTCTAGATATTTTTTTATGCATTTTTATGATTTTTAGGGTTTTTTTATTTTCCATTTAACCCTTCCCTCTCTCTCTCTCTCTCTCTCTCTATATATATATATATATATATATATATATATATATATATATATATATATATATATATATTATAAGTACATTGGATTTCAAAACCATTTTGAGGTTTAACCGTGGAATTTGATGATCGCAACCATATTTATTATTAGATATGATAAAAATTGGCATGACATGCTACTCGACAAAAAATAAACATGTTTGGATAAGATATTTTAATCCATTTAAATTAGTGGGTTAAGATAACACGGTGCAAAGTTAAACATGTAAGAGTATGGTTAATAATTTTAACTCGAAAATGACCAATTTATTTTTTAATATGATTCGAAAACAAAACCATCTTATGTCAACCGATTTTTTTAAATTAGTTTTTTCTTAACAAAAGAATATTTTCATAAATATTATATGTAATTTTGTTGTCTTTCTAACAATGATATATATATATATATATATATATATATATATATATATATATATATATATATATATATATATATATATATATATAATTTGGCCTCACCAGGGAAGATGGACAATGGGACGATAGGGTTGGGTTCACGATAAAGGTACAACAACCCGTTTTTTTAGAAACGAGGTTGGTTTTTAAAACCAATTTGGTTTGAGTCTACAAAATCAAAAAATTTATAACTTTTTATGGGGGCAAATTTTTTTGAAGGTTCAAAATATATAATTTTGAATGGTTAAAAAAAATATTTTTGGAAAAAACCAATTTTTTAATTACTTTTTTTGTTGTGGGGGCAGCTACCCCCACTTCACCCATTGTAGGACTGCCCTTGCTTATGTGTTGGTGATAATTATAAATGCTTAACTGCATAAAACCACATGTTGTGTTTCTTATTATTGATAATGCTAATGCAGATAGCATGTTTTAAATATCAAAAAAGCCGAAATAAGAGTCCCAAGAGCAAACCAATTCATGATGGGGACAGAACTCATCAGTCATCATGTTAAAGAGGAGAACATGGAAATTCCATCTATTCCACCAGGTTTTGAGTCACTTATAGCTTTTTCCCTAAAAAGAGTAGACAATAGTTCACAAACAACAAAGAATGAACCAGGGGTTAACTACATTGATGATGAAGATGTAAGAAAGTCTATTAAGCATAGACCATGGATAAACCATGGCAGAACTGATAGCACTTCTGAAGATGAGTCTAAGCAGGTCATTTAGATTGATTTTTCTCTTTCTGTGTTATATTTTATATTTTTCATTAATATTCCAACTGAATGGATTACCTACTTTATATGTTCCAAAAACACCATCTAACCATTATGCCCTTCTCTCTTTTGTGAAAAATGACATGAATGTCCTTATCAATCTCATCAACAAGAGTAGCCTAGAAAGTTTGTCAAGTCCAGTTCTGTCTATTCCAGTCTTGTCATACGTTAAGGTCAACGACCTAATTTTGGAACTTTGAACTTGAAATGGAATTTATTACTCATTTTTGACACCATAAGATTTCCCATTTTTTGTGTATGTTACAAAGTTTATGGTAGCTATCTGATTTTTTTCGAAAAGTTGAATTATTTCCAAATTCAAGTTATAAGTTAGTTCTTTTGATATCAAAAGTCAAACTATACCTCTCTTTTGTTTTGTGCAAATTGCTAATATAGTATGTTGTATATCAAATCAAAAGACACGCAAGGAAACCGACAAATAATATTGTGAATTATATGTCGATTAGTTGCGAATAATAAATTCAATTATTATTATTAAATTTACCAAGTTTCGTCCGAAACCAGATCTATCCTTCTCGATTAGATCTGATTATAAGAAAGGTAGAAGAAGACTGTCCTGTTATTGGACGAATTAAACACAAGACATAAAAGTAAAACCGACCTGTTGATTGCTGACTTGATCTTGAAGCAACTGCACGGATCAGATTCCTGTCCTTAAAGGTTTTTACTTCGCTTGTATTGGCTGTAAGCAACAGAGTAAAACCCCAGGATTTAATGCAGCTAGATCGATATTCCAACAGCACTGGAAATCGACAAACACAAAGCGACTACTCGGAAACTAGAAGAAAAAAAACGCAGAGAGAGGGAGAGAGCTTTCTGATTTTCGTGTGTGTTCTGAATGGCTCCTAGGGGGCTATGGGCTATATTTATAGGTATCGAAACCCTAGAAGGCATAAATCGGGCCCCAGAAACCCTAGGGCGACGCAAGCAAACCGTTTCCTGATCCTTCTAGAATGCCCCGATGACTTATCGTTTACGAAGTCAACGTCGGTCAACCATTTGACCGGGTCGGTCAAATCGGCTTGACCCGAACTCACCAAAAATAAAAGCTCCCAGCAACCAATGCATCACGCACCTAAATCGCGCACTCGCGGCGTTAGCTAGTGCTAGGCGCACATGTGGGCTTGGCCCATTCCTTTGATCCACCAAAGCCTTTGAAGGCTTACCAAGGGAATAGGGTTATAAACCCTCAAAAGTTTCTTCTCCCCACCAATGTGGGATACAAAGGAAATTGACAACTTGCAATTCCTTTATATATATAAAGTTCCAACATAGTAGCTGTATCCACTTTAAAAGTGGATTCTTAAATTTTTAGTGATTTCTTATAAGATTTAAGGTAGGCTAGGTAGCTATCAAATTTTCTTGAAAAGTTTGAAGCATTAACTCCAAATTTGAAGCTGATAATCAGTTCTTTTGATCTTGAAAATCAAATGTACCTCTTGTTGTTGTTCAAGATGAACAAATAGCTGACTAGAAGTCTATATAACTTAAGATTACAGTTTGGGAGGCTTTAATCTGTTATTAGAAATGTTTTTTCTATATTTAAGATCGCAAAACATTACCTGTTAAATTAAATATCTTTGAATCTTGAAAAATTAAGACCACTCTTATCTGAACAAAGCCAAATAAAAGATTGCTACGGATTTTTTTTCTACTTTGTTTCTGGGTCGCTTTTCAAAAGAGATGAGAAGAACTCTTATTTGTTTTCTTTTTCACATCAGACTGTAGATGTTTTTTTTAACAACTCGGGAGTTTCAAGAATGTGAGTTACATTTCATCTCTCTACTCAGTTGTGTTATATAATATTAGTAGGATATTGATCCAATAATTTTCTTTAGAAATCCAAGCCTGATGATCAATTCTACTTTTCCTGAATGTATTTATACTATTCATTAAAGTTGTCAGTCAACGAGAATCATATATGTTGCATGTATAAGTATACTGATTCACTATATTGTCTATTGGTTAAACTTTTGTAATGCTACACCACAAAAGGCTACATTTGATAATAAGAGTGTGTTTAGTTCTATACACAAAGATCTGTTGGACCTTGGTCATGGTTTAATTAATTAATATTAAGCTTTCAAATAAGTAAATGTAGTGACAATGTTGTTGATAATTGCCTCTGTAATTATTAATAATTCTTATCATTTTTGGTAATGTTGATTATTTCTATTGATTAAGTTTCTTTATATAAAAGTTTAATGTTTAGTTATTTTATATTACGGATATGGTTGAGAAATTTGTAAATCTATATTTTGGAGACATAAATTAATCGGATATTTTACACAATCCTTTATGCATCAACTTACTTATTATTTCTTTTTTTTGAAAGTTGTGTAATATACCTATGTGAACTACTTCAGAACGTTTTTATATCTTACTTTTACACAATCATTTATGCAATAACTTAATTTTTTCCTTTTTCCCTTTTTCAATTCATAAAAAAATATTATATTATATAACAAATCATCAATAGTTTTTATATATTTTTTTGCAGTTGAGATATGTTGCTGGAGTGAAGGATATGTTGGATAATTATTTCAAGGGAGAAGAGTTTCCACCCCAACATTACATTGTGAAGGAGGCATCACAGTTGCATGGAAATGCAAATACGAAGAAACACATGGAGACAAAAGATGAAGATGCTGAACTACTTTTGTCGTATTGTATGATTATGCACATAGCAAGAAATTATCCGTTGAAATGAATTATTCGACACCAAATAGTCTATCAAATGGCCGCAATAAATAGCTCACCGTTTGCTCCTCACTTCTTATTCGCGTTCACGGACCCCACAGCAGCGCCACTGATCCTCCGTATCCCCTTCTTCAGCCTCATCGACCCCAGAGTCCATCATCGATTGCGAGACGAGAGTATGTGCTCCCTTTTGGATCCGTCGATTGTAGAAGAAGAAGCAGAATCGGTGATGGTGATGGTGTTGATGCCGATGATGAACGTGTTCGGCCACAAACATAACTAGATCAAATATATTTACTTTATTTCCTTAATTGAATGATTTCAATTAAATGATTTTCTTAATTAAAAGTACAAAAGGTCTAAAATACCCTTTAATGATTTATTTAATTATTTATTATTTCTTGAATTCTCATTGATACATTTAGGCACACAATAGTTGCTAGAAACATTTGAACCTAGCTCTCTTTCTCTCTCTCTCTCTCTCTCTCTCTCTCTCTCTCTCTCTCTCTCTTATATATATATATATATATATATATATATATATATATATATATATATATATATATAGCTTCTATAGAAAACAAAAACCCTAAAAATCATAAAAATGCATAAAAAAATACTTAGTGATCAAAAATATTTTTTTCGACTTTTTATATATAAAAATCGCAACTTTTTATATAAATTCACTGAAGATTTTTTTGTAAAAAAACCATGAAAAAAAATTGATTTTTTATTTTTTTTCAACGAAAATGTTAAAATACCTGCGATTTTTATATATAAAAAGTCAAAAAAAAAGTTTTGTGATCTCTAGATATTTTTTTATGCATTTTTATGATTTTTAGGGTTTTTTTTATTTTCCATATAACCCTTTCCTCTATATATATATATATATATATATATATATATATATATATATATATATATATATATATATATATATATATATATATATTATAAGTAACATTGGATTTCAAAACCATTTTGAGGTTTAACCGTGGAATTTGATGATCGCAACCATATTTATTATTAGATATGATAAAAATTGGCACGACATGCTACTCGACAAAAAATAAACATGTTTGGATAAGATATTTTAATCCATTTAAATTAGTGGGTTAAGATAACACGGTGCAAAGTTAAACATGTAAGGTTGTGGTTAATAATTTTAACTCGAAAATGACCAATTTATTTTTTAATATGATTCGAAAACAAAACCATCTTATTTCACCCGATTTTTTTAAACTAGTTTTTTCTTAACAAAAGAATATTTTCATAAATATTATATGTAATTTTGTTGTCTTTCTAACAATGATATATATATATATATATATATATATATATATATATATATATATATATATATAATTTGGCCTCACCAGGGAAGATGGACAATGGGACGATAGGGTTGGGTTCACGATAAAGGTACAACAACCCGTTTTTTTAGAAACGAGGTTGGTTTTTAAAACCAATTTGGTTTGAGTCTACAAAATCAAAACTGGCTTAGACTAATACCAAATTAGATTGAAACCGGTTGAAACCAAAAAATATTCAAACCTAAACAAATTGGATTGTTTGGAAACCAGATTGGGTAACTAGTTTGCAAAATAGTCGATAAAAAACTTACAAAATCGTATATTTTATAGATTTTTTGGTTTTGGAAAATACATACAACATCAAATAAGTACATCTTCAAACATAAAAACAAAAAACATAACATTTGTAATCGAATATAAGCATGTTGTCATCGGCGTTTTTAGATTTTTAGAGATTTGTAAGGTTTTTTTAGTGGTGTGAACAAACTACACCCACTACATATATATTAGGGGTGTGCACCAAACCGCACAAACCGCCCCCACCACACCACACTGCACCGCATAATGTGGTTTAGAATTTTTGCGGTGTGGTTTGTGGTTTTTAATTACAAAGTTGCGGTTCACCGCATATATATATATATATATATATATATATATATATATATATATATATATATATATATATATATATATATATATATATATATATATATAAGAAAGTGTATTGTTTCATCACTAGGATTAATAAAATAGTAATAATTTTCTGATTACAACTTCGTAACAATTAGAATGTTAATTAGCCTAAAATTAGTGAATATAGTCATATAATAGGAATTAATTAACAAACGTATTACACAAAGCAACTTGTTTTTGAGTTTTTTGCAAAACATTTCTAGTTTCCAGTTTTATATCTCAAAAGATCAAAAGGTTTTTCTAGATTTTTCAAAAGTTATAAAATGTAGAAACTCATCAAACCGCAAAACCGCACTTAAACCGCACAAACCGTCCGCATCAAATCGCACCGCGCACACTCTATTATATATATATATATATATATATATATATATATATATATATATATATATATATATATATATATATATATATACACACACACGCAAATGAGGGGCAAAAGGTTTTTATATAAAGAACTACTCTAAAACAACTATATGGTTGTTGAGTATAAAAGTAAAAAATGACTAGTATCTCAAACCAGTTTTCATACCAACTTCAACAAAATAATAATTTCAAAGTTATACAAACTGTGCGTTTGGATTCAAACCGGACCGTTTTAACTAAAACCGGTTTCTAATCTGATTGGTTTTTGGATCTTAAACCAATTTGAGATGATGAATTTTTTTTTCGTGCAACATCTAGTCCAAGGTAATGTGAAACGTTTTAATAGGAAAATTAGAAAACCATTATCTTTTCATAAGGCCCACCAAAGCGTAGGTGCCCATCAATTATCAAAGTTCAACGATCGGGGACCCAACTTGACAAATGTCAAGTGAAGCCTGGGCTTGGCCCTATTTTTTCTGAATCACGATGCATAGGGCCTAATGAAGCAAACACAGAATTAACGCCTGCATATCATTAGAAAAAAAATCAGATATACATTTTTAATTGCGTGACATTTATTTCGTATATCTACTGTGATTGTATTTTTATTATGATTTTAGTTTTAAAATCATACTATACCATTTACAATTTTTAGCTTCTACTTGTGTTTTATTGCTCCAGCATCAAAATCGAGTGGTTATGATGCGTTTGGGAATATTAAGGAGTAGAAAGTAGAGGAAGAGCTTATTTTCCTTCAACACAAGTTATTCCAGTAAAAGCTCTTACTGTAAATACTCATAATCAACTCAAAAACACAATCAATCAGGTTCAAAATAGCCAATTTCAAAAGGCATTACTTGTGCTTTTACAAGCCTTAAATTTACCCAACAACATAAATTGTGTCAATAAACTTGATTGACATTTCACATTCAATTTTTAGGGCGTTCAGTAATGAATTTTGTTGTTGGTGATGCACGATGGAAATGACAGTTGTAGCAAATCTTGAAACATTTGAACTTCTTCCTCGTTAGAAACAGATGTATTGAGCTCTATTCGTGCTTTCTTCAGCAGATGTGACTTAGTCATGATGAGCTTCAGAAATTCCATCTCTAAGAGCACTAATACGACATCTTGTTATCTCCAATTCTTTAAGATGATACAAGTTGAGGCCAATGGCGGATCTAGGAACAAAAGATAGGGTATGCAATGACCGATTCAAACAAAATATTGGCGTTACAATATAATTAATAGTGTTCAATAAAAATTAAATGATTAATTAAGTTTTTATATAATGTAGTCACAAATTTCAAGAGATTCAAAATTTAATTCAAAAATCATAAATAATGAAACAATATACAATATTCATATTTTTGTTTAAAATGTCAGTTAACGAACTATATATCTATTTTCTAATATTATATTTATATATTGTTAAACATTATATGTGACAAGTTATGAAGACATATAATAAATAAATAAATAAAATGCATAACTTACAGAGAGGCTTTTTATAAAAAAGAAAAATAAAAAAGAATGTAATTTAGTGTACTTAATACTACAGTAAAAAACTATAGGCACAAGCTTCAATTTGCTATAACCCTATTTCCTATACAAAACACAAAGTAGCACTTTGCAAGTTTGCAGAGCAAAGAGGCAAGATGCAAGAACTTTTACTTTAAAAACATTTTTCTTATTGTTTATCAAGATCTAACAAAATGAGTTGAGAGAGATACTATGTGCACTTCTGCTAGAGAGAAGTGAATAGTGCGGTGGGGATGAAGGGACGAGATGATATGTAGATTTGATACAGACCTACTTAAACGGTCTAGTACTGGGCGCATGAGGGAAATGCAAACCATTGAGTGATTTATAAATTCCAAATGATGTTCACATGATGCTTTTCTAGTATTGAGCTTTTTAGGGTTATTTTTGTTAGGATTAACTTTGATTTTATTTTATAATTTTTAGAAGATTTGTTATATGATTTCCGGTTTATCAGGTCAAAAAGCTAGATGTGATATTTTTTTCGTATTAAAATTTTGAAGATAAAGCTTTGAATTATCTTAATATTGTTCTCGCAAGTCTTCATCCCCTGTTTTCAAGGTATGCAAGTTTTTTGACGAGGGCATGCAACGATTAATTAGTATATCTAATTTTTTTTTAAACATATATAATTAGTGCTTATTGTAAAAAATAAGGGTATACAATTGCATACCCTTATTATACTGTAGATCCGCCCCTGGTTGAAGCCCGAGTAGACTTGAAGACCAAGCAACTTCGTGAAAGTTTGTTGAGCACACTAGCTATGTTCCTAACACATCTAATTGGAAAAACAAGTCAGATTTATTAATGGAATTGTGAAAATCCTACGGGAGGCAAATCAGACAGTCGTGTCGTGTTTTTAGCTGACACAACACGACATGACAATTTTTATATAACATGATCACGAAACTATGTCATGTTTTGTTGTACTAACACGAAAACGACCAAATTAAAAAAAAAAAAAAACACATAAAAATGAAAAAGATAAAATAAAATAAACCTTTTAGTTTATTTAATTCATAATTAATCCTACAAAACATGAAAAACCCGACAAACATATAATATCATGTAAAATTCATACACAACACAATATCGTATTTTTTTACACTTGACATGTACATACATGTCAACGAATTCCAAATTTAATTTCATTTTGTGTGTGTGTATGGATATTGCCACCCTAGAAAATCCATTATAAACAGAAATGTGATAACGTGCACTTTATATTTATAATTTGGGGAAGTGGGGAGCTTATGGACCTTACCAAGGTAAACTCCTAAGTAGGGGGCAATTAGTAAGGAGTTGTAGAAGTGTCTTGGAAGTGATGTCAACATTGAGAAACCTCAAAATCCTCCACATACTAAATCCGTTAAATAATAACGGTGGTTCAAATACACAATATGTAAGATCTAGATGTTCTAATCCATACAGCGAAAAGAACATAGAGGATAGCTTATAACGGCTATCGGGTGACCAAATCTCAAAGATGAATTTCTTGAGGTTATTGCTCCTTGAAAGATGAAGTATAATCTGGTTTATAACACAATAATATTTGGAAGGAAAAGGATCTGCTTTATAATCTATTTGCATATCAATACAATAAGCAGCTACACATTTTTAAATGTGTGACATTATTTCATGTCTTTTGCAATTGCCTTTATATTCTGTTTTTTTAGTATTGAAATCATATATAACATTTACATTTTTTAGCTTTTCCTTTTGTTTTATTGCTTAAGCATCAAAGTGACAATGAAGAAGAGTTTACAAATATAAATGAGTAGAAAGTAGCGATCATCATAATGCTAATAATCAAATCAAAAAACACAATTAAACAAGTTCAAAATAGTCAATAAAGGCATTGATTGTGCTTTTACAATCCTTAAATTTACCCTACAACACAAATAAACTACAACTAAAACGTAATTTACTTTTACATGGAAATTTTAAATGCATTCGATAATGAATTCTATTGGTAGTGATGTATGTAGAAATGGCAGTTGTAGCAAATCTTGAAACATTTGAATTTTTTCCTCGTCAGAACCAGTTGTATTGAGCTCTATTTGTGCTTTCTTCAACAGAGGTGACTTAGTCATGAGTGTTTTTATAACTAATAAATGGTGGATTTGGGAGAATTAAAAAAAACCCTCAACAAGCTTGTTGAAATGAGAATTTGAGTTGCTTTTTAATAAACTAGCTTATAAGCTAATTTTAGTTTGCCAAACATGATAGCCTAAAAAAACTCGAAAAATAAGCTCGTTGTGGCGCTCCAAACATAGCCTTAAGGGATGTTTGATATGCCTCTTATTGGGTCTTGTAAGAGGCTGTTGTAGACTCAAACTGTTTGATACCACAGTTAAAAGCCTATGATTCTGTCAATATAACATTTGATAAGATAAGAGACTGAGTCCGACTCAATCAGACCTAGACTCAATCAGATCTGACACAATCAACAACTATTAAACAACCCTTAATTGAACAAGCTTCATAAGCAGTCATATGGACCTTACCAAGGTAAACTCCTCAAGTAGCTGGCAATCGGTAAGGAATTGTTGGATCAGGCCCTTTAAAACACACACACAACACACACTACTCACGTATGTATGTGAACGGAAACTTGTTCTTTTTATTCAATAAACAAAGTTACAAGTAATGCATGGAAAGCTACTGTTATATATACTACTCTAACTATGCTATCTAATCTAATTAATAGCTCATAATCACATTTCAAAACTTACTCCTAAAGTAAAGCTAGATATGGAATAAGAACCCTCATGAATCGGTCTTGCTTTTGAACAAGTAAACCTTTCTTATTTTCCATGTTTATTATTTTTGGGTATCCTCCATCAGTTACCAATACCTGTGAGCTACAGGATCATGACCCGTAACCAAAACTATTGAACCGTGATCCAATGACCCGTACCTGTGACCCGATAAATAAACGATTAACCCAACAGGAATTGTAGAAGTGTCTTGATAGTGATGTCAACATTGTGAAACCTCAACTTCCTCAACATACTAAATCCATTAAATAACAATGGAGGCTCAAATACACAATCTGCAAGATCTAAGTGTTCTAATCCTTGCAATGAAAAGAACAAAGAGGGTAGCTTGTAGCGACTATTAGGTGACCAAATCTCAAAGATGAATATCTTGAGGTTATTGCTCCTTGAAAGATAAAGTATAATCTGGTTAAACTCATTGAAGATATACGTATCAGCCATACAGACAACGAATTCCAAATCGGACAGATTGCATTGACAAGCTTGTATTTATTGATTTCTTCGTTATCAGAATATACATCAACCACATTTCATCAAAACAAGTTTCGGCATGCTTGCCCAAGAATACCTCCATTTCTTTGACAAAATACTTGTCCTTAATGCATCTCGCATTGGCATAAGAGTCAGAATTTTTTCAATTATGTATTGAGGAAGAGTGCTGATTCTATCCCAATTTTGGTTCATATCTTGATGAGTACCTCAAAATTTAATACTCCACAATGCTGCAAAGTAGAATTCAAAACCAAATATATTTATTTCCTTAATATCTTGAGCAACATTTAAAGAAAATGTAAATACTTGTTATAAACAAATAGGAACCTGTTGCTTCCAATATACAGTATTAACGAAAATCATATATGTTCCTAGGTATGATTCACCTGAATAATAGAGTCCTAACTCCTTGATTTCCAAAAGTTAAGCTCGTAGTATACCCCTCATTAGCATTATATAGCAATTAAGAAATTATTGATTTTTTTCAAGCAAAATAAAGAATTATATTGCAGCGTCTCAAGATAAATCACCATAAAAGAAGAGAAGAAAATTATCGGCTGCAGCTGCGCCCCTTCCTTGTCTCGCCGTCGCCGTCGCCCTCCGCCTGATTTGCTGTCTCCCCATCCCTGTCTTTCAGTTCGAGACCCTTAAATTTTCATTTTAGAGTACATTACACTAATTGTCATGTGGTTTGCAGTAATATCTACTTTGGTCCTTCAGGTTCCTTTTTTTTTCCTTCTTTTCTATTCTAGGAGGGTGTTTGGGATAACTTTTAAAATGACTTTTTGAATTTTTGGTTTTTTCAAAAACCTAAAAGTTTGAAAAGTTGTTTGACAATTATAAAAGTCCTTTTAGAATGACTTTTTGGGAAGAAGAAAAAGTTATAGTTTTAAAAGTCACAATTTGTGAGTTTTGGTGACTTGGCTTTTTAGCCTTTGTTCCTTCAAAAGCTAATCCAAATACATTTTAAAACTTATTTTTGAAAAAAGCTATAAGTCAAAAAATCATTTTGTTGAACATGACTTTTAAGCTAAAAAACAATCACAAACACCCCTTAGTTCCTCATTGCCTTTTCGTTTCTTTTGGACAGAAAAAAAAAACTTTGTCCTTAGAAATTTATTATTATTTATAAATTAATAAAATTAAAATAGACCCACATTATTTTGCTCATTGATAATATTTTTGTTAAAGTTAGACGAAATTTTCAAATACAATGATAGGGTTTAACTGGTAGTTTCAGAAACATGAGGGGTTTTGAACAAAAAATACACTCTCAAGTCCGAAACTCCAAATAAACACCCCTTCGTTTTCCCCCAAAAACCAATTTCACGTTGGGCTTCCAAACATCATCCGTCCCCTTTCTCTGCTAAACCCTTCTGCGTTATTCTCTCAGGTCAGTTTCACTCTGTTTTCTTCATTTTTCTGTTATGCCGTTGTCGATTGTAAGCTATTAGATTTCCGTTGTGCTCAATCACCAAGTTGTTTGAATCATACTCAAATTTGTATTTATTTTTCATGTTATCGTTCTTATGCATTTTATTGATGAAGTTGATCTACTAGATTAGGTTTTTTGCATGCGTGATCCATTTCATCTTGCAATTATGTCTCTTAACCAAAGTTTCACGAGCAACTCTGAGCACAGAACAATTTGAATACAGTGATTTTTATGTGTTTTCAACCGTAGACAAGTTCAATGCTTGAAGTTGAAAATTGATGGTGTATAATCACATTCAGAGCTGCTGAAATAGTGTTTCAATACACATATGAATGTATTTCTGACTAATATTGCTACATTAGCTGATAGAGTAAGAACAAACACTGTTAGTGGATGCATAATTAAGCTTGGTAAGTAGGAAACATGATACCCGTGGCTTTGTAGTCGTTCTGGAATCTGAGTATAACTGTATAAGATGCCATAGTCTATAAATCCAATGAAATTTGCAAACAATTTCCATTCTATTACAATCACAGAACACATCATCTTCTTTCTGCCTTTATTTTTTAAAAACTCTACTAGTGCCTGTAATAAGGATAGAAATACTTAACTTGTTTACGTTGTTTAAGATAATTGAAGGTAATTGCATCAGCAAACAGAAGCATTGTTGGAACATAAAGTCAATTATGGCATATGGAGGCACACCTTCGGGCCCACCTGCAGCTTCAGGCAGCTCTCCTGCAATGAAGCAAGTGAAACTGGAGAAAGAAAGTGAACTCAGGATTGAAGTCAATTTTAACAGCTCTCTTCGCCTCAGGCTACTAAATGGGACAGCTGAGATATTTGGGACCGAAATGCCCCCAGAAAATTGGCTCATCTTCCCACCAAGAATGAAATTTGCTGTAAGCTAACAACTTTGAAAAAAAAAATAAAAAATCCACCAGGAATATTAAAGATCACTTGAATCTTGTCCTATTGTAACACTTGAGTTTCCTTCTTTTTGTAATTTCAGATATTTACATGGTATGGGGCCACCATTGAAATGCAAGACAACACTGAAACTGATTATGTAGCAGATGAGGTAGGATATTATATCATTGTATTTTAATTGCCTAATGTACAATGATATTAATTTTTTGTTTTCTATTTTGATATAAAGACACCAATGATCAGTTATGTAAACGTGCATGCTGTACTTGAAGGGCGTAGAAATCGTGCAAAAGCCTCTCCCAGTGATTCTGATGCTTCCCAGGTGTCTTTTATTTATCTTTCTTTATGCTTTCAATCTTTAATAACATTTCAATGACAAAATAATAACTATTTCACCAAATTCCCGTATTTCTTTAGGGTCCCAGGGTGATTGTTGTGGGACCCACAGATTCTGGAAAGAGTACATTGTCTAGAATGCTTCTTAGCTGGGCAGCAAAACAAGGATGGAAACCTACTTTTGTGGATTTGGACATTGGACAAGGATCTATAACCCTCCCTGGGTGTATTGCTGCTAGCCCAATTGAAATGCCAATTGACCCTGTTGAAGGAATTCCTCTTGAAATGCCTCTTGTTTACTTTTTTGGACACAACACTCCAACGTAACAATCTTTATACTCACTCATTTATAAGTTTTTGTTTGAAAATTTCTTACTTTTGTTTTTGTAGTGTTAATGCAGATCTTTATAGGGTATTAGTAAAGGAGCTAGCACAGATATTGGAAAGACAATTTGCTGGGAATCCTGAATCTAGAGCTGCAGGCATGGTCATCAACACCATGGGATTCATTGATGGACTTGGTTATGATGTATGTCTTATTTAGGTCCTCATTTTGCATTTAGTGCAAAGTATAGGGTTAAAAGCAATAATACAAGTTTTGTTGACTAGCATTTTGTGTCTCTTTGCAGCTTCTTTTGCATGCAATTGATACATTCCAGGCTACTGTTGTTCTTGTGTTGGGTCAGGTGAAAAAACTTTCACTATAAAGTTAATAATATCATTTTGTATGTCATAAAATGATGGATGAAATGGAACTATAAATTGCTAATACTTTTTTATTTTATTTAAAAAAAAAACAGGAGAAACTTTGCAGCATGTTAAAAGATGTATTAAAACGAAAACCGAATGTGGATGTAGTGAAACTACAAAAATCAGGTGGTGTTGTATCCAGGAATTCAAAATTCAGAGCAAGTGCAAGGAGCCAGAGGATAAGAGTAAGTCAAAAGTTTAGATGATGATCATATAATTTTTTGGCTAACGTTTTTATTTTAAATTAATTACAGGAATATTTTTATGGTCTTTCAAATGACCTTTCCCCTCACTCAAGTATAGCGAATTTCAATGATTTGAGTATTTATAAAGTTGGGGGTGGCCCACAGGCCCCAGCTTCAGCTCTCCCTATTGGTGCACAGCCTGTGGCGGACCCCATGAGATTGGTTCCTGTAAACATCAACAGGGATTTGCTCAATTTAGTTCTTGCTGTCTCTTTTGCAAAAGAACAAGATCAGATTCTTTCAAGGTATTCTTTTAAATTGTTTTAATTAAACTTATTATATATGATGCTTACTATTTTGGTTTTGGTTTATTTGCTTTGAATGTAGCAACATAGCTGGGTTTATTTGGATCACTGATATTGATATTCCAAGGTTTGATTGAGAGCTCTCAACTTATTAAATATTAAATATAGAATACAAATTAATTTTCTGTTGTATTTATAATTTCAGGAAGAAAATCACATATCTAGCTCCATCAGGTGGAGAACTTCCGAGCAAGTTCTTGTTAATGGGAAGCTTAACATGGATTGAAACCTAAACTGCAAGTCTTCATTGCCATTTTTTTTTGCTAATGTAAGCCGTTTGTTTTTTAATCCATGTAGCATTGAGGGCCCAACAAGCAAACTTGGGTATTTAATTTGTAGTATATGTAGCAATATCTATGACTTCTAAATTTTCTTTTTGGGTTAAGCATGGTTGGATAAATAATGTGTAAAAAGTATTTTAGAAAATGACGGCAGGGTTGAAATTAAGACTATAAATATCAAAATCATTTTGGGGATGAAAGACGCTGAAGAACTAAGAATCAGGGAGAGGGAGAGATTAGCGTCAAGTTAGGTTTGAAAATTAAAATTATGATTTGAATTTGAATGTGATTTCTAGGGATACAGAGAGTCTTGGTGAAGAAACAGGGGGAGTTGGACCGATTTCATGAAACTTGAGTAGACAAAAACCCACCGGATATGACAAATCCAAGTTGATAAAAAAAAATTGAAGAACTAGGAATAAGAACATTAGGTCACCCCCATATATATCTATAATTCCAAGAAAAATTTAACACGATACAAAAAACTCAAAAACATTAGATTGAAACGGGTACCAAATTTAACGTGAATCCAACAACCTAAAAGTAAAACTCATCAGGATGACTTTAAGCAATCTGTAAACAAAAACCAAAACGGGTGGATGAAGTAGACAGGCAAGCAGTATATGTCTACGGTTAGGCAAACAAATCAATGAATTATAAAGAAAGATATCGATGGTGATCTTTTAGGGTTTCCATATAGATGAGTGTTTAGGATTTACAAATCGAGCACGGGTGGTGGGTGAGTGTGCTTAGATCTAGTAGTGGAGGCTATGTGTGTGTGTATGCATGAAGCTCTAGCAACAAGTGTGCTACAGTGAGCTAGGGGTTAGTATTTTTAGTGGTGCGATGGTGGAGAATTATGGTGAGATAGTGGTCTGATGGCATGGTGGTAGTGTGGTGGGGGTGTGTGGTGATGTTGATGGTTGTGTTTCCAGGTTTTTAAAAGAGAGAGAGAGAGAGAGTGAGAGAGAGAGAGAGAGAGAGAGAGAGAGTATTTGCAGGTTGACACAATAGATACATCATGATAAGTGGGAGTTCAAATTAAAAAGGCTAGGTCAAGATAAGGTGAGAAGAGAAAAGATTATGGAAATAGATAGGTGATTGGTAATGATTGAGTCTTGATACATATGCTTCAATTTTTATTCTTCTTAATCTTTTCATGCAAGCTCGGTTATGGAAGAGTGTCAAAAAATAGTATTTGATGTGTACAACCTTAGGGTATTCGATGGATGGAGGTGATTGGTATTTGTATGACTTGATTCGACGGAATGTCATTAAGGATGCTAATGATGAAGGGGTGGTTTGGTATTTGTTGATTAAGTCAGGGCTGACCGAGTATGATACTCTGACCAAACTTGTCTTTGACTGAAATCATGTTGTTTGATTACGACTTTGGCTGACTATGTTGAATGCTGGAAATGACCATTTACCTTTCTCTACTTTTTACCAAAACCAAGCTAGAGCTTAGATGTGATCCACATATTTTCTCATTTTACTACATCTTGAAAGAGTTTTTCCAAGACTAAATCAATATGAAAGAAATAAATTAAAATCGTTTACACGAAACAAATATGAAACAAAATACACAGTTTCTCTTTATTTGGCAACAACACTTGATAACAATGCTAATAGTGTACACATTCACACAATTTAACCAAAAACAAGTCAAAATGAAGTTAGATTGCCTTCATGGAGAATTCAGTTGTAGAGATTTAAACTGCCTTCTTGGAGAATTCATTTACAACACCGATTGTCACACCCTCGGCTGTCGGTGGAAACGTTGAAGTGTGTGACGTAAATCAGTGATCACAATTATTGAACATACATTGAACAATACAAATATACTCTTCTATTATTATTGAAATAAAAATTACATTGACAGTGGCTATTGTTAAATCACGACACACGCCTAACAATTCGGTGTTTACAAAGGTGTAGTAAAATAACAGAAAGTATTCTATGCAAACTCTTCCGATCTGTTAATAAATCTGAGAATACATGCATTAAGATACGTTAACAAAGATTGTTGGTGAGTTCTACAGGTTTTGACTCCATGGCTTTTTATAATCCAAAAGTGTCTTTTAAATAAATATTTTTCGAATATCAACATATATAAAATGCAGTTATTTTTTCCCTATTTAAAGTATAAGATTAACTGTTTTTCACCTTTAAATTTTCGTACAAGAGATGGTAATGTTTATATGAATAACTCATTGTTAATCAGTTTATAAACTTTGTATGGTCATGTCGTAGAATTTATTAAGTGTTATATTACTTAATTTGGGAACCGACACCTAATTAGTGGGGTAAACTCTTCCCACCTAAACATTGTGTTTTCTCACTATAATTATATGAAATATAATTATCTGCAAAAAAAATATATAATATATTTTTCCAGAAATAATGACATTAGCTGGAATATGACCGTAAAACTCCTCGTCTCCATTATAAAGTATCGTTTTACTTAATTTTGACAGTGACACTAATCTTTTTAAGCCCCAACTATCCCACTACATACAATATCTTCAAACTAGTATAAGTGAAAAAAAAATCCACATATAAATCCTATTTTAATTCTATACAGCAACTAGACAAACTCTAGAATTATATAATGAGCTCATAACCGAACTATGACACTATACCACAACATTAGTTCTAGAAAAGAGTGTGTTGATAGTCATTCTCAACGTTTTAATGTACAGTGCGATAAGCAAAGACTGAATGTCAGCGCCTAATTCGACTCGTAAGGCGATAGTTATAGCTAGCAACACCAGGCGGGCGGTCAAACCATATAAGTCCATTAATATGAATCTTATACATGTCGTTCTTCTTTCCACACGAATTAAAAATTATGACACAGATGAGTTTTACCAATACACACAGTCTTAGTGTAGACAACAACATAGCACATATAGCTTAGGGAATGATCTTAACTCATATGGCTTCAAAAACAAACGTAACTTGTACAAAGAGACTCGAGAGTGTTGGATCCTAACAATGAGTCTAGGCATCCTAATCCTAAACTTTCCATTATAATTTCAATGAACATCTATAATTCTTTGAGGTTTAGGAATAATCATTAATTGAATTCTTTTAGTATTTAAGATTCGTAAGACTTAACGTATTTCCACATTTTTATTATTTATCGTTATAAATTTTAGGGAGCACAACGGTGACATTTATGATATTTTCAAGGTTTCAACCATTGTGAAACCAATAATTCCTCTAAAACTAATAAGTCACATAATTAATACAATATATAATTTCGCAAATAACAATTTTTAAATCTTGAAACTAATAATGTTATAATATACAACAAAATCCATAATTTAGTACAAATAAATTATATTATTATAATTAATATAAAAATATAGTGAATCGTTTTTAAATCAGTGAATCGTTTTTAAATTCACTTTTACATGACCTTATATAATAAGAGTTAATTTTTGATAATGTTAACTAATAATTATATATTTTCTTAGGCTTCGTTTTTTCACCATTTAAGGTAATGTACTTTCTTTTTATGCATAAATAATGTTTATGGTTATAGTTACATCTTTTATACATTCCTAACATACTTAAACTTGTATGTACAATCATTATAGTCTTATAAGTCGTCATATTAACTTGAATCATTAAAGGAATCTACTTATGAGTTTATGGTTTTTCTAAACTTTTATAATCATATATCACCACAAAATATAAGCATGTCATTTATAGCATCCTACTTAATACTTAGAAGATATATTGGTGATTTTTAACATTTTAAGTTGCTATTTCACAATCTTTTAAACATTAACAAAGTATGATGCCATTTTATGTATAAAACTTGTATATGATCAAAACTTTCAATATAAACGTGTGTATTCTCCCCCAAACAAGAAAACCGTAAAAGAGGGGTCATAAAAACTCACATTCGATGCGTGATCTCAATCTATGTTTGTTTTGGTGAAGCTTTATGTGAAAAACCGAAATTCAACAATTCTTGAACTTTGAAACACTTCCGGGACTATTTTGTAACAAACTAAACTAAAGGGGTTATTTGTGTAATGATTTAAATCAAAATGGTTATTTTAAATCTTGTATAATGATTGGATGGGATGATTTGTTCAATAACTACCAAATGAAGGTTTGTTTTGATCATACAAATACCTTAAGGAGCTGTTCTTGTCAAATTAATCAAATAAGGGGCTGATTTTGCCTTTTAAAATCAGTAAGGTACTAATTTGGTTAAGTAATTCAACAAGAGGTTGTTTTTGGGCAAAACAATACAAAAAAAGGGTAACAATTCTTCGTGTTCTTCTGATCAGGCTGGAGCGTGATCGAAGTAGGAAAAGAGGTAGTGGATCGGAGACGACAAAACAGATCCGTTGAGGGAGGGAGAGCATGCAATGAAGGGTTGCTCTAACGGTTTTTTTCTTTTTTTGGTCTGATTGGCAACAACACACAAAGGAGGAGGAAAGACTTCGGTCCTCTATTGATCATAGAAGGAGGTTGAAGGAAGCAGTGATAAGGTGGATTGGGAAAGCACCTCTAGTGCTCGACTGTTTCAGAGAAAAAGAAAGAAGGATGGGAGCAACAGTGGGGCTATTGTCGGTTGCTTCGTCGATGAGGGTTTCTGTAACGCTCGGTTCCTTGTACGTATTTGATTTAAAAAAATTATTCATTTTTGTATAGAAACTCGACGAGTTGGAGGCCCCAAACTCGTCGAGTAGGAATGGAGATTGGACGCGGGTTGTGAAGTTTACTCGACGAGTTGAGAGCCTCAACTCGACGAGTAGGACTGGCAGAATGAAACCCTAATTTTTTAGGGTTTTGCACCCTATGTAAACAACTTAACCTCCATATGCCTTATTCCCATAAAGCTTAATGCCTTTACGTGATCTATTTATTTTCCAAAATCCCAAAATAAGAAACTTCTCGAAATAGGATGTTACAACTCTCCTCCACGTAAACTAGATTTCGTCCTCAAAAGCATTCATTACTACTTCCTCTGCCATGCTATTCGATCTTGCCCGAACTTCCTAAATTCCATTTAAGATCCAGGATTCATCCCATACCGATGACCGCTCCCAACCCTGCCATCCAAACCCCATCGTAGCTGAAATCATTTATCCCTCCTAAAGAATGAACCTTAACACTCTGCCTTCAGCCAATGAAAGAAACCCAATTTCTCTTCCTGAGAACTGAAACGACTACCTTACTCTTCCCAGCTGGAATACCTCAAATCACAACGATAACCGCTCAAAGTAAGAAAATTCTCAAAAATTGGAACCCGACAATTTAAACTCCAGAAATTATTCCCTAGGACTGCTGATCATTCATTCGCCGTACCCTCCCCTAGTCCCTGACTAGGAACACCACTCAACGATGCATAAGGAATACTCAAAATATATCGATCGTGAATTTCAACCAATCCCAATCCGGAGGTTGTGCCCAACAACCTTAAATATGCACTTGACTTCCTGACAAGTCATCACGAGCATAAGGATGGTCACCCCAAGAATTCTCATGATGCATCCAAATCCCTTATCAGATTAGGTGTACCCCCACCTGAAAACTCACTCGAGACATTCACAATGAACTTCATGACTCGAGATTCCATAACTGATACCCAACATTGGTAACTAGACTCCTGAAAAATAGACCGCAAGCAAATAGGGTTTGTCCCATGAAAAATGGTCAGGGGATGGGTTTAAGAAGCTTAAATAGGGTACAAACCCTAAAAATTAGGGTTTGTCCCAAGCCAGCGTACAACCAGCGTAACCCACGTACTCCCAGCTTACGTGGTCGATGCCCACGATCAAGATCTAGCTAATACGCTAAGCACACTCATAGAGTACGCCCCGCGTACTAGCCACACGACCAAAATGGAAGAATTTTTTGTTTAGTAAGGGGAAAAAGGGAACTTACAAGGTCTGAATGTTACAATTATTCTCCACTTGAATCAGACTTCGTCCTCGAAGTCCGTTGCTCCAAATAACTCCGGATAGTGCTCCTTCATCTCATCTTCTAGCTCCCACGTCCATTCAGAACCCTTTTGATGCTGGCATTGAACTTTCACCAACTCGACAACTTTGTTCCTCAAGGTTTTCGTCTTCCGGTCAAGAATCACCACCGGTCTATCAATATAGTTCACGCGGTCATCCACCTGAATATCCTCCAATGGAACCATTATGGAATCATCCACTAAACACTTCCGCAGTTGAGAGACATGGAACGTGCTATAGATCTGACTAAGGTCATCTGGAAGATCCAAGCGATATGAAACCCTACCTATCTGGGCCAAAAACTTGAAAGGACCGATATACCTGGGGACCAGCTTACCCCTCTTCCTGAATCGGATGACACCTTTCCAAGGTGACACCTTCAGGAGAACCATATCCCCCACCTGGAACTCAAGATATGAACGACGCTTGTCAGCATAACTCTTCTGCTGAATCTGAGCTGTTTGGAGTCTACTTCGAACCTACTAGATCAAATCGGTAGTCTTGAATACCACCTCGATTCTCCCCATAACTCGCTGACCGACCTCAACCGAACATATTGTGGTCCTACATTTCCTCCCTTAAACCATCTCAAAAGGAGGTCGATCAATGCTGGTGTGATAACTGTTTTTATACGAAAATTCTGCTAATGGAAGATACATATCTCAAATCCCAATAAAGTCCAGAACACACGCCCGTAACATATCCTCTAAAGTCTGAATGGTATACTTGCTCTAACCATCAGTTTGCAGATGGAAGGTTGTGCTAAAATGGAGACGAGTACCCAACTCTTCATGGAACCTCTTCCAAAACCTGGAAGTAAACATGACATCCCTGTCTGAAACCACGGAAACCGGCACCCCATGTTGTGCCACAACCTCCCTGATGTATTCCTCTGCTAACTTCTCCGCAAAGATGCTTCCTGGATCGGGATAAAATACATGCACTTGGTCAATCGATCCATGATAAACCAAATCGAATCCACTTTGCGCTCAATCCGAGGAAATTTCGTGATGAAATCCATGGTAATCGCCTTCTATTTCCATACGGGAATCTCCAACAACTGCATCTTGCTGTGAGGTCGCTGATGCTCGGCCTTGACATTCCTGCAAGTCAAGCACCGCTCCACATACCACGCTACATCCCTCTTCATGCAGGGCCACCAATAATCAAATATCTCGATACATCTTCGTTGCACCGGGATGAATGGAGAACCTTGATTTGTGTGCCTTCTCCATCAACACCCGACGCATTCCGCCCCAATAAGGAACCCATACCCTTCGATGAAGGGTTAACAACCCATGACTATCATAATCGAAGGAAGCCACCTGACCCACAATAAGCTCACTATTTCGGTGATCTTCCTTCATATCCTCTACCCGTGTCTCTCGAACCTTCTCCAACAGTGGAGTCATCACTGTCATCCACAGACAGATATCTCGGATCGAAGCCACGACCGCCTTGCGGCTTAGAGCGTCAGCCACCACATTGGCCTTCCACGGATGGTAAAGGATTTCATAGTCATAATCCTTCACCACATCCAACCATCAGCGCTGTCTCATATTCAATTTGGCTGATCTATCAAGTACATTAGGCTCTTATGGTCCATATAAATAGTACAGCGGACCCCATAAAAGGTAATGTCACCAAATCTTGAGGGCGAAAACCACGACCCCTAGCTCCAAATCGTGCGTCGGATAGTTCGCCTCATGAGGCTTCACCTGCCTCGAAGCATAACCGATCACACGACCCCTCTGCGTCCACACTGCCCCCAAACCCTTGATCAGCACATCACAATAAACCACAAAATCCTCAACACCCTCCGGCAGGGTAAAAATCAGTGCCTTACACAACCGTTATCTCAAGGTCTCAAAAGCTGCATGTTGCTCAGGCCCTCAGCGAAAGGTGACCGTCATCTTTGTCAATTGAGTCAAAAGAACAACTATCTTGGAGAAAAACTGGATAAATCTCCGATAATAACCTGCTAGACCAAAGAAACTCCGACCTCAGATGGAGACCTCAGAACCCCCCACCGTATCACGACCTCGGCCTTATCCAGATCGACAAGAATACCATTCTGGTTGACAAGGTGCCCCAAAAACTACACCTCGCCTAACCAGAACTCACACTTGGAGAACTTTGCGAATAGTCTCTAGCACCTCCCTTAAGTGCTCCTCATGTTGCTCCTAGGTCTTGGAATAAACAAAGATATCATCAATGAATACAATCACAGACCGATCCAGCATCGGGCTGCACACGAAGTTCATGAGATCCATGAATATGGCTGGAGCATTGGTGAGCCCAAAAGGCATCACCACAAACTCGTAATGACCTTAACGATTTTTGAAAGCAGTCTTCTGCATATCCTCATCTCTATCCATCATCTGATGATAACCCGAATGCAAATCAATCTTGGAAAACTAAGATGCGCCCTGAAGTTTGTCAAAACAATCATCAATCATCGGGAGTAGGTAACGGTTCTTCCCCATTATCTTATTAAACTCCCGGTAGTCAATGCACATAATATGAGACCCATCCTTCTTTTTCACTAATGAGAGCGATGCTCCCCAAGGCCAACTGCTCGGTCGAATGAATCCCTTGTATAACAGCTCCTGCAGCTGTGTAGAAAAATCATGCATCTCAGGAGGAGCTAACTGATAGAGTGCTTTGGCTATCAGAGTCGCACCAGGAACCAGATCAATCCTGAACTCAACCTGCCTCTCCGGAGGCACTCCAAGCAATTCCCCTAGAAATACATCTGGATACTCCCGCATAATAGGCACATCATCCACAGTCACCTTACCCTTATCACGAGTATCCGTAACATAGGCGAAAAATCCGGAACAACCCTGTTGGATATAATGTCTGACCCTCGTTTCTGAACACAAAATTGGCCCACGCTGTGCTCTTTCTCCCTGAACCACTAACTCTCCCCCACTTGGGGTTCAATTCTAAACTAATTGTTACTCGTAGTCGATCACTGCCCCATTAGGGCTCAACCAATCTATGGCCTCGATAACCTTGTTCCCACGTAAAGGAATGGGAACCAAATCGGCCAGATACTGCTCGCCGAACAGCTAGAGATTACAACCTCAATGAACCCTCGCTACCCGAACAGATCGATCATCTACAATGTCAACATCTAAAGGATATTTCAGCTCCCCCAAAGCTCCAACAAAGCTCTTGCTAAGCGCTAGCGACACGAAGGATCGGGTAGCCGCCGAATCAAACAATACCAACGCAGAAATACCGTTCACGAGGAACGATCCTAAAATAAAACACAAAAACATAAGAAGGCATTTCAATATAAATAAAGAGATAAGGAAAAGATACATACTTGTCACCACGTCAGGAGTTGCACGAGCCTCCTTGGCTGTCAGCTAAAAAGCCCTGCTCTTCACCACAGGTGCATCTGCCTTGCCCTGGTGGCCGTTAGTAATCTGTAGAGTTGCAGGAGCGTGTGCTGACACTGCTCCTACTGCAGTCAAACTCAGACAATGGGCTTTCTTGTAGCCCCTCTGATATGACCCGTCTGGCCGCACTTGAAGGAACCAGAACCACCCACCCTGCACGCCGTATTGTGTGTCCCGCCGCACTTGCCACAACGGCCCTGACCCTACTGGCTCTTCTCTCTCGTATCAACAACCTTGGGCCTCTTTCCCGAACCCTCTGCACTCTGCGCATAATCGAGCTTCCTCTTCTTCTCCATTTCCAGATCAATATATCTCTCCATAGCCCTTACTATCATGTCCTCCAGCGTCGTGCAACTGGATCGGCTCACAAACTGCCAAATATCACTCATCAGCATCTGATGGTACCTCGCCTTTTTCATCTCCTCATCTGCAACATATTGTGGAACCAACAGTGCCTTTCACGAAACATCGTGGTGATCTCAACCACCGTTGTAATAGTCTGGCGGAGATCCTGAAAACTCTCGCTCCAAATGCTGCACCTCGATAACCGGTGCAAACTCAGCCCTGAATCTAGTTGTAAAATCATCCCATGTCATCGAATCAACAACATCATCACCAAATGCGCGCCCAACCTCCTCCAACTTGTCTTGGTCTCTATCCTTCAGAAGACAAAAAAGCAAGTCTGACCTTTGCCCCCTTGGGACAACTGTTGGTGCGGTAGGCGTTAGCAACATCCGCTAACCACCTCCTTCTCGGTATCGAGTCCTTTTCCCCATGATAGTCTGGAGCTCCACATGCCCGAAACTCCCTGAAGGTCAATGAAAGCACCCCAATCAAGGCCACCATCTCATAACGGAAAGAGCCCAAATGCTCCTCCAACAACTCCATAATACCCTCCTTGATCGTAATGAAGATCATAAGAGTCTGCTCGAGAATGCAACACGTAATATAAGATGAAATGAACTCCCTCGTCTGATCATCCAACTACCAGACTCTAGAACCTGAGCCCAAGCCCTCACCAGCACAAGAACTACCAACCAATCTGCCTCGAAGAGTCACCATACTGAAAATAGACCATATAAACCATCAGAATACACATCAAAATATATCGAGGGATCACAAACTCTACAAGCTTCCTGGTTTCATCGCAACTCTCCTTGACTCAAGTACAGATCCTCTGCTTCTAGTAGTATGGTCCCATACTACCTTCCACATCTATCCATACTTTCCTCAAGGACTGCCTTGAATCTTTCAAGTCACTTCATATCCATACAATTAAACCTCATCAAGATAAGGTCGCCATACTAAATCTCTTCCTACGTTTTCCTAGTGTAAACTCCACACCACTCTCTGCCATCAGGTGCAGAAGGATCTCCTGCTAACTTCCTCTAACTATCTCACAAATACAATCACATATCACTAAACCCAGATAATTCTTTGAACTAGAGGTTTCACACTACAACGATTTTAGTCAGACAAGAGTTGCACAATAGAGTTAAAACCTAACCTTCTTAAATTATCTAGTCTCAGTAATATGTAACTTAACATATTCACTTACTAGTTAGCTGAAACTAGTGGGAACTCCTATAAAGCGTAAAGCAATCAATATTCGAGCATCGAGTAGTCATAACCAAGCATAACCTAGTCAGACCATCCTATCACTGACTGATTAGTACTAGCATGCAAGTCTACAAGCTCATACAATAGACATACAAAGGCATATCTCCTAGAATTATGTTATGCAAATACTAAGAATATCCTTAGCCCTAATTAGCATGTGATTCACAGATTCACAAATCAAATCATATCAGATAACATGTATGGGTATTTTAGGAAAACTTACTTAAGCTCGGTCAATTGCATGCACCACACCATTTATTGTATTAAAAAACTCTTTTCTTTAAAAGAATTTCTTTTTGAAATTTTTTACCAAATCCTCAGTTTGATTTCAGACACACCCGAGAGTATGTTCGAATCCCTCAAACTAATGCTCTGATACGAACTTGTAACGTCCCAAAAATAAGACCCAAAAACTTCTTTTTTAAATTAATAAAAATAGTATCCCAAAATCATTATAAATCCCAAGTGGAACAAGTATATCAATACATCATCAAATATTAGAGTAATCATGAAAATGCGTGTAACAGCCCGGATTCCCAGATATTATTTATTTATTTATTTTGGTAATTTGTGAGGGGACTCGGCGAGTTGGAGCCTAGACTCGACGAGTATGATCGCGGATTTGGACCCGCGTTCGCGTCTGGACACGACGAGTCCAAGAGTGGACTCGGCGAGTCCACGCTGTTTAATGAAACCCTAATTTCTCGGGTTTGAGGCGTATTTAAAGGGCCTTATGGCCATCATTTTCACTTATCAGACCCCAGAGTGAAACCCTAGAGCAATTGAGTGATTCAAGTGAGGGAAGGAGCCATTATTGATCTTGGAGTTGTTGTCTAGCAAGGAAAGAGGAGGTCTAGCCAAGAGGAAGCAAGAGAGGGGTGGATTCTTGAAGATTTGAGGTCCAGAACATCACATCTGAGGTACAATCTCGAATCATTCTCTGTTATTGTGATGTTCATGTAGATTTAGGGCTTTTGAACCCATTTGTGGCTAGATCTAGTGTCCTCATGGTCCCTTAGCGAGTTAAGGTCCTGGATCTGGACCCATAGAGGTCCAGAGCACCTCATTGCCATAGCTTTATATGCATCCATGGAGGTTTTGGCTTGGGATCAATGTATTTGAGGCTAAAACACCATTCATGAGCTATTCAATGCTTGATGGGCATCAAGACTTGGACTTTACGTGGTCAATAAGCTTAAGGAGACTGGATCTATGAGTTAGTGAAGCGGATCTGACCTCAGAAGGTCGATTGGGGTTGTACATGGAATGCACTCGCCGAGTCCATTTCCCAGACTCGGCGAGTTGGTGCGAGTTGTTCGTCGATTAAGAACCAGGGGTTGAGTAACCGAGTCGGGTGAGTGACTCGGTGAGTCGGAAGAGATTCAGAGGGATCGGGTTCCCGTAGGAACTCGGCGAGTCCACGCCAGACTCGGCGAGTCGGGTCGACCGTTGACCGTTGACGGTTGACCTTTGACCAGTGTTGACTGGTTTGACTTCGTGGTACTAGTCAGTCAGAGTCAAGTAGTATTAAGTGGAAATACGCTTGTGTTGTAGGAGGACGATAGCTCGGGAGATCGAGCACTAGTGGTTAAGAGATTTACGAGTTACCGAGACACGTGAGGTGAGTCTTCTCACTATACATTACCTTGAGTGGTATTTCGAGTTGACCAAAGGGTCTTATGTGCTATGAGATTATGTGTTATCTTAGAGATTTTGTGCTATGTGTTATTTGTATGCTGTATGGTTATTTTGACCGGGCCGGAGGGCCCAACGATTCTGACCAGGCCAGAGGGCCCAATGAGCTGTGACTGGACCGGAGGGTCCGACGAGCTGCGGGACTGGAGGGTCCCGCCGAGACATCTAGACTAGAGGGTCTGATTTAGCCTTGAGTGGCGTATTTGTGGTATGTGGTATTTTGGGGAACTCACTAAGCATTTATGCTTACAGTTGTTATGTTTGATGTCTCATGTACCAACGAGGACCGTGGGAAGGCGACGGCTTGACACGTACACACACACTGATGGAGTTTATTATGTGTAGAGATCTTGGGATTTGTTTTTGAAAACAGTATTGATTATGGATTTTGATTTGTGATGTGATACATTATGTGATTTTTGAAAATGAAAAATTATTTTGAAAATTGCGGTGTTACAAGTTGGTATCAGAGCCTTGGTTTGAGGGATTCGGATGCACCTTCAGGCGTATTTGAACTCAAACCGAGGATTTGAGAAATTTTCAAATAAAACTAAAATTTTCTAAAAAGAAAAAGAGGTTTTGGAAACGAGCAGAGTGGATGGTGTGTACGGTCAACCAGCGCCCGAACAGTAAATCCCCAAAATACCCTTATGATATATGTTATGAGTTATGAGATATTATGTTGTGCATGTTAGAGAGGCTAGGTATTCCTATTAGGACTAGAGTGGGCCTGATTTGTGATGCCTTAGCTTAGGAGATCGCTGCTGCTATGAGATACTTTGAGAATGAGTAGGTAGCAGTGAGGAGCTCAGGAGAGGGCTATTGAGGGTAGCCAGTGCATAGCGAGAGTAGAGTATTTGCGATTTGGGATCCTAGGAGGAGGACTTGGGTTGTATATCGATTCGGTGTGGATGATAGTATTGGGCCCGTACTATTGAAGACACCGGATTGGTGCGCAGTCCAAGTAAGAATCCTTGGGGGTACCAGGAGAGAGGATGTTTGAGTTATCGAGTGTGAGTATACTCGAGAGTATCCCTGATATTTTTTTTATGTTGTATTTCAGAGGTTGATCATGGTCGGGTCACGCCATAACCCCGAGAGCAGTGGGGTGAGCGATGAGGAGATCCGTCGGATCATCCATGAGGAGGTGGCTGCTGCCATCAGAGCCGAGATCCCGGAGATGTTTGGGTCTATTAAGACCACACTGATCGAGATGTTTGACGAGCGTTACGCTGCTTTGACTGATGCTACTGTTGCTGCTGCGAGACCCCAGGGTGGTGATTCGTTGCTGTACCGAGAGTTCAGCAACACGAAACCACCGGAGTTCGATGGTACGCAGGATCCGATCGCCGCTATGAGGTGGATCTCAGACACGGAGGGGTGTTTCTATACGTGCTCATGTCTGGAGCACTTGAGGGTGTGATTCGCACTCAACCAGCTTCGCTTAGGGGCGAAGGACTAGTGGAAATTCGTGACTGCGAGCTATTCTACAGCTGAGCTGATTGCAGTGACCTGGGAGAGGTTTACTGCGATGTTTCGTGACGAGTATGTTCCCTAGGTGGAGAGGGAACGTTTAGCTCAGGAGTTTCTGACCCTCAAGCAGGGGACCGAGTCGGTGACAGTGATTACGAGGATGTTTCATGAGCGGGCGCCGTTTTGCCCGGAGTTGGTGTCCACTGAGCAGGCTCGCATGAGCCGTTATCTGAGTATTTTGAGGAGGGACATCTGTGAGTTTGTGGCGAACTCGACTTATCATACATTTGTCGAGCTCCAGGCAAATGCCAGGAAGAGGGAGATCGAGCTTGAGACACAGGCGAGGGAGGAGACTGAGTTGCAGAGGGGTGATCGGCGACTGGCGCAGTCGCAGCCGGCCACCAAGCGGGCAAAGCCCGCTGATTCGAGGACGGGAAGTTCGAGGGGCCGCACTTGTGGGAAGTGCGGCAAGAGCCATGACGGGCCGTGCAAGACTGGGGTATGCTACAAATTCGGGAAGGAATGACATTTTGCGAGGGACTGTCCGAAGGGGTTCTCGGTTTGCTTCCATTGCAACCAGACTGGCCATCGGAAGGCCGATTTCCCCTAGCTTCAGAGGTCAGCGCAGGGATCTGCACCTGTGGTTCGAGCTGCTGAGACCCGACCAGTGAAGGCCGAAGCACCGAAGGCTAGGGGGAGAGCCTTCCAGCTGACTGTGGAGGAGGTCCGCTCGTGGCGGGTATGTAATCTTTATCTATTTTATGTTGAGTTTATGCTATTGTAATGTCTATATGTTATGCGTAGGTACTTTTCTTGTGAGTTCTGTACCTGCATTGGTTTTATTCGACTCGGGTGCGAGTCGGTCTTTCATATCTTTGGCTTTTAGTCGGCACATTAGTATTCCGAGGGAGGCGTTGAGTCGACATCTGCGGGTTTCCATAGCAGATGAGCGTGAGGTATGTGCTACCGAGGTGATACGTGGATGCATGTTGGAGATCTTCTTGGTGGAGTTCCCGATCGATTTGATTCCGATCGCTATGGGGGATGTTTGTGTCATAGTAGGAATGGATTGGTTGAGCTGTTTTGGGGCTGTCATAGATTGCGAGCGTCAATTGGTGACGATCCGAGATCCTAGTGGGGGAGCGCTGACGGCTTACGACGAGGGGACTCGTGGTGGTTCGGTTTTCTGTTCGGCCGCTAGAGCGAGGCGGAGTTTGCAGCAGGGCTGCAAGGGGTTTGTAGCCTATGTGACAGATGTGCGAGAGGCCGCTGGGAGACCAAGTTCAGTGGAGGAGGTGTCGATAGTGCGTGAGTTCCCGGACGTGTTTCCCGAGGAGTTTCCGGGTGTGCCTCCCGAGAGGCAGGTGGAGTTTCGTATCAATTTGGTTCCCGGGGCTGCGCCTATCGCCAAGGCACCGTATCGGCTAGCACCGCCAGAGATGCAGGAGTTATCCTCACAGCTGCAAGAGCTGTTGGGGAAAGGGTTCATCCGTCCCAGTAGCTCTCCCTGGGGAGCACCGATCCATTTTGTCAAGAAAAAGGATGGTTCACACCGGATGTGCATTGATTACCGGGAGTTGAACAAGTTGACGGTCAAGAATCGTTATCCGTTGCCGAGGATCGACGATCTATTCGATCAGTTGCAGGGGGCGTCTTGGTTCTCCAAGATTGACTTGAGATCGGGATATCACCAGATGAGAGTTCAGGATGAGGATATTCCGAAGACGGCGTTTAGGACTCGTTACGGGCATTACCGGTTCGTGGTGATGCCATTCAGGCTCACCAATGCACCAGCGGCATTCATGGATCTCATGAACAGGGTGTGTAGGCTGATGTTGGATCGTTCAGTCATTGTATTCATTGATGACATCCTGGTGTATTCGAGGACCAAAGAGCAGCATGAGGAACATTTGAGGGAGCTCCTCGGAGTTCTGAGAACGGAGAGGCTTTTCGCCAAATTCTCCAAGTGCGATTTTTGGTTACAGGAGGTCCAGTTCTTAGGGCATCTCGTTAACGAGGATGGGATTTTTGGTTGACCCGGCCAAGATCGAGGCTGTGATGAGTTGGGAGGTGCCGAGGTCACCTACGGAGATCAGGAGCTTCTTAGGGCTGGCAGGCTACTATCGGAGATTTATCAGAGATTTCTCCAAGATCGTCGTGCCACTTACCAAGTTGACCCAGAAGGGTGTTGCTTTCTCATGGGGTCCAGAGCAGCAGACCTCGTTTGAGACCCTTCGCCACAGATTGTGTGAAGCTCCTGTACTCGCACTACCGGAAGGGATGGAGGATTTCGTGGTGTACTGTGACGCATCGATATCGGGGTTGGGAGCGGTGTTGATGCAGAGAGGGCATGTGATCGCGTATGCATCGAGGCAGTTAAAGACTCATGAGACGAGATATCCCACCCACGATCTGGAGTTGGGGGCTGTGGTGTTCGCCCTCAAGATCTGGCGTCACTATCTGTATGGGGTTCGGTGTACGATATACACGGACCACAAGAGTTTGAAGTACTTGAAGGATCAGCCCAACCTGAACATGCGGTAGAGGAGATGGCTGGATGTGGTAAAGGATTATGATTGCGAGATCCTGTACCACCCGGGCAAGGCTAATGTGGTAGCTGACGCCCTGAGTCGTAGGGCAGAGGGTGCCCAGATGCGAGATATCTGTATGAGGTTGACGGTGATGACTCCGATATTGGATACCATCAGAGGGGCCCAGGCCGAGGCGGTGAGACCGGAGAACCGTAAGAGAGAGCGAGTTATCGGGCAGGTGTCGGAGTTTGTTACCGATAGCCGTGGGCTTATGACCTTCTAGGGACGGATTTGGGTACCGTTTGTGGGCGGGACGCGTACTATCTTGATGGAAGAGGCGCACAGATCAAAGTTTTCGATCCATCCTGGGGCCACAAAGATGTATCTGGATCTGAAGAGGGAGTATTGGTGGCCCTGCATGAAGAGAGATGTGGCGTGGTTCGTTGAGAGATGCCTAACTTGTCGTAGGGTTAAGGCCGAGCACCAGAAACCGCATGGTAAGTTGCAACCACTTGAGATTCCGGAGTGGAAGTGGGAGCAGATATCTATGGATTTCATCACCAAATTGCCGAGAACGGCAAGGGGTGTCGATGCGATTTGGGTGATAGTGGACCGATTGACGAAGAGCGCCCACTTTCTCGCTATTAGTGAGAGTTCTTCTGCGGAGAGGTTGGCAGAGCTGTACGTGAGGGAGGTGGTATCGTGGCATGGCGTACCCATCTCGATTGTGTCAGACCGAGATGTGCGATTCACTTCCAGATTCTTGAAGAAATTTCACGAGGAGTTGGGTACGACGTTGCATTTTAGTACCGTATATCACCCACAGACCGATGGACAGAGTGAGCGGACGATTCAAACACTCGAGGACATGCTTCGAGCATGTGTGTTGGACTTCAGCGGGAGCTGGGACGCGTATTTTCCCTTGGCGGAGTTTTCCTACAACAACAGCCATCATTCGAGCATCGGTATGCCACCCTTTGAGTTGTTGTATGGGAGGAGATGTCGTACCCCTATTTGCTGGGTTGAGGTAGGGAAATGCGTGATGGGTAGTACGGAGATAGTGCTTCAGACGACTGAGCAGATCCAACAGGTCAGGCAGAGGTTGTTGACCGCTCAGAGTCGCCAGAAGAGTTATGCAGATAGACGTCGAACTGAGCTCGAGTTCCAGGTCGGTGATTATGTTCTCCTGAAGGTATATCCTTGGAAAGGAGTGATCCGATTCAGGAAGAGGGGCAAGCTAGGACCCCTGTATATTGGACCGTTTCGGGTGATCGAGAGGGTGGGCAGGGTAGCATATTGCTTGGAGCTACCCGCAGAATTGGAGCGGATTCATAATACCTTCCATGTGTCTCAGTTGAGGAAGTGTATAGCCGACGAGTCGGCGGTAGTGCCGTTAGAGGACATTCAGGTGGATGCGAGCCTGAACTATGCGGAGAGACCAGTTGCGATTGTGGATCGAAAGATCAAGGTTCTGCGAAACAAGGAGGTGCCCTTGGTTTTGGTTCAGTGGCAACATCGAAAGGGGTCCGAGATGACTTGGGAACTGGAGCGTGAGATGCGTGAGCAACATCCAGAGTTATTTGCAGAGCGAGACTTCGAGGGCGAAGTCTAGTTCTAGTGGGGGAGAGTTGTAACAGCCCGGATTCCCAGGTATTATTTATTTATTTATTTTGGTAATTTGTGAGGGGACTCGGCGAGTTGGAGCCTAGACTCGCCGAGTATGATCGCGGATTTGGACGTGGGTTCGCGTTCGGACTCGACGAGTCCAAGAGTGGACTCAGCGAGTCCACGCTGTTTAATGAAACCCTAATTTCTCGGGTTTGAGGCGTATTTAAAGGGCCTCATGGCCATCATTTGCACTTATCAGACCCCAGAGTGAAACCCTAGAGCAATTGAGCGATTCAAGTGAGGGAAGGAGCCATTATTGATCTTGGAGTTGTTGTCTAGCAAGGAAAGAGGAGGTCTAGCCAAGAGGAAGCAAGAGAGGGGTGGATTCTTGAAGATTTGAGGTCCAGAACATCACATCTGAGGTACAATCTCGAATCATTCTCTGTTATTGTGATGTTCATGTAGATTTAGGGCTTTTGAACCCATTTGTGGCTAGATCTAGTGTCCTCATGGTCCCTTAGCGAGTTAAGGTCCTGGATCTGGACCCATAGAGGTCCAGAGCACCTCGTTGCCAAAGCTTTATATGCATCCATGGAGGTTTTGGCTTGGGATCAATGTATTTGAGGCTAAAACACCATTCATGAGCTATTCAATGTTTGATGGGCATCAAGACTTGGACTTTACGTGGTCAATAAGCTTAAGGAGACTGGATCTATGAGTTAGTGAAGCGGATCTGACCTCAGAAGGTCGGTTGGGGTTGTGCATGGAATGAACTCGCCGAGTCCATTTCCCAGACTCGGCGAGTTGGTGCAAGTTGTTCGTCGATTACGAACCAGGGGTTGAGTAACCGAGTCGGGTGAGTGACTCGGTGAGTTTGAAGAGATTCAAAGGGATCGGGTTCCCGTAGGAACTCGGCGAGTCCATGCTAGACTCGGCGAGTCGGGTCGACCGTTGACCGTTGACCAGTGTTGACTGGTTTGACTTCGTGGTACTAGTCAGTCAGAGTCAAGTAGTATTAAGTACAAATACGCTTGTGTTGTAGGAGGACGATAGCTCGGGAGATCGAGCACTAGTGGTTAAGAGATTTACGAGTTGTCGAGACACGTGAGGTGAGTCTTCTCACTATACATTACCTTGAGTGGTATTTCGATTTGACCAAAGGGTCTTATGTGCTATGAGACTATGTGTTATCTTAGAGATTTTGTGGTATGTGTTATTTGTATGCTGTATGGTTATTTTGACCGGGACGGAGGGCCCAACGATTTTGATCGGGCCAGAGGGCCCAATGAGCTGTGACTGGACCGGAGGGTCCGACGAGCTGCAAGACTGGAGGGTCCCGCCGAGACATCTAGACCAGAGGGTCTGATTTAGCCTTGAGTGGCGTATTTGTGTGTAACGCCCGTAGATCAGGGCTAGTCGATTTAGAGACGATAAGCATCAAAATGACTTTTTGGTGGAAGATTATTTAGAAGGATTAATCTTAACCATGTTGTAGTATATGTCACAAGGTTTCCGTGCATATAAAGAACGCCAAAATCCGAGTTATAACGAAGAAGTTATGACATGTCGAAGTTTCGCGACAGAACTGACACGACCTAGCGCGACCCAGCGCGACGTAAATAGTGAATTTAAGGTAGATAGATATCTATCCTTAGTAATCTAAACGGGAGTTGAAGATTTCTTCGATAGTAGTCCAATGATAAAAAGACAGATGAAAACGGAGTTCAGATGAAGGAGTTATGAATTTCGAACGAAGTTTTCCTGTCCCGGCCTACTAAAAATACTATATAAGTAATATACTTATAAGATATTAAAAATCAATTCAAAATTATCCAATGGAGTCTAAACGAGAGTTGTAGAGCATAATCTCATCTTCGCGGCGATATAAAGAACGTCGAGAACAGAGTTCGTATGCGAAAGTTATGAATTTCTGAAGTTCGGGGCGCGAAACCCCAAAACTGTCAGAGCCCACGACATGGAACAAGGTTGCCACGATGTGGCAAGTGTCCTGACACCTCCGGGAGGCCCCCAGATGCAACTTGGGATGACGCATGCAGTGACGACCAAGCCCACGACGTGGAACAAGGTTGCCACGACGTGGCAATGGCCAAATTTGCCCTATAAATAGATTTGAAGGGCCAGCCGTTTACGGTTGCTATTTTCTCTCTTCTCTCTCCCGTTTTGCATCGATTTGTGTGCCAGAAATACCCCGAAGCCCTGGTATTATTCTCTAGCCCCGAGGCAATTCTCGAGATCCCGAAGATCCCGAGAAGTGCGGTTCCCGAGCCGAAGCTTTACCCGCGAGAAGTTCGATTTTTGAAGTGATCTTCCAGATCTGCTGAGGATTACTACTTCTGCAAGTCGTAGTGCTGTCCGATCATCTTCTGATCAAGTGAGTGTATACTACCTTTCATAAACACGATAATAATACAAGTATGGTTTGAGTGTATTAAGTATATTATGGTTTATATGTGTGAGTGTGTGGTTACTTTCTTCTAACATATATGTATGAAGTATTTGCTACGAAATACGTGCTATGTGTTTATATATTATTGTTTATTTGAGGTATTGGTGGAATGGATGAACTATATAGATTTTAATGAGTTAAACTATATATATGTATTTTATATCTACAAATATGTTGGGTAGGACATGGGTAGATGAGATCCGTGAGTAGGGATCAGATCAAGAGGTTAGTTTAGATCCGTGAGTAAGGATCAGATCAAGAGGTTAGTTTAGATCCGTGAGTAGGGATCAGATTAAGAGGTTAGTTTAGATCCGTGAGTATGGATCAAGTAAAGAGATAAACTTGCTATTAGTCCGGGAGTATGGATTAAGACTAAGTTAATTGTCCCTAGTCCGGGAGTATGGATTGGGCACATTTATAGATCCGGGAGTATGGATCAGATATGGATTAAGATTAAGTTAATTGTCCCTAGTCCGGGAGTATGGATTGGGCACAGTTTTAGATCCGGGAGTATGGATCAGACCAATAGGTAAACTTGTTACTAATCCGGGAGTATGGATTAAGACATAGTTAATTGTCCCTAGTCCGGGAGTATGGATTGGGCACAGTTTTAGATCCGGGAGTATGGATCAGACCAATAGGTAAACTTGTTACTAATCCGGGAGTATGGATTAAGACATAGTTAATTGTCCCTAGTCCGAGAGTATGGATTGGGCACAGTTTTAGATCCGGGAGTATGGATCCGACCAAGAGATTAGTTTAGATCCGGGAGTATGGATTAGACCAAGAGGTTAGTTTTAGGTCCGAGAGTATGGATCAGGTGGAGAGATTGGTTTAGATCCGTGAGTAGGGATCAGATAAAGAGGAAAAGTTTAGATACGAGAGTTTAGATCGTGTCGTTGTGAGGATCGATGGGGTGGGATAAGAGTTGCTTTTATATGGTGAAATTGTTGGAATAGTGTCTAAGGCTGCAACTATATTGGGCAAGTACTTGACTCGGTTGTGCATGGTCCTTTTGGGTTGCCTTCACCATAGCAACTTGATAGGATGATTTATTAAGAGAGAGTAAATATTATTAATATATTATGAGAATAATATAATGAATAATATATTTGTTATTTGATTAATATAAGTCATAGAATTAATTAGAATTAATTTGGTGACTTAAAGAGATTAATTAAATAAAGGGGTATAAACTGTCAATTGTTTGATAGTTAAGCTTTAGACTGTAAATCCATTGGGATATGGTATGGACGAATTCTAAGAGCTTTAGGATAGCTAAAATCGTCCATATGCTTATCTATGGAATGGATTTGGATAGCCTTAAGAGAAGATTATCCAATTAGGGTTTAGGTTGTAACCCTTAAGGAGTCTACAAGTATAAATAGACCCTATGGCTGATGGAATTTGATACTTGACCTAAAGTAAGGAACCTCTGGTCGAAATTCCTCCCCTCTCCTCTCTCCCAAATCATCCTCCTTGCTTTGGTGTTTGTAAGCCATTAGAGGAGTGACATTTGTGACTCTAGAAGCTCCAAGACCTCAAGATCAACAAGGAACTCAAAGGTATGATTCTAGATCTGTTTCAATGTTGTTATTTAACCTAATTAGTAATTAGAAGTCTTGGATTCAAAGCATGTTTATTAGAAAGCCTAGATCCGAGCATTAGGGTTTTGCATGCGCACATAGGAAAGTTCTTATGGCTAAAACCCATCAGTGGTATCAGAGCCTAGCTTGGTTTTCTTTAAATTTTTGCTTGATTAACTGAAACAAACCTGCAAAATTCGATTTTTAGGTTTCTGAGTCACTGACTCGGCGAGTAGGCCTGACTCGGCGAGTCCCCTTGTGCACTCGGCGAGTCCAGGCGTCAGGAATGACCAGATTCGGGATTTCTTTGTGGTTATCTTATGGAAACTTACCTTAATCATAATAGATCAACCTAAATCCGATTTTATGATATATATGACTATTATCTTGATCTAGCAAAAGGTATTTATCAACTAATTAAATATTTAATTTCCTTATATGATAATTAATTAATTATTTTAATTATTTTGGTAATTATCTTTCAAAGAAATCTTGAATAAATCAAATATAGATAATTAGGATATTAATTGTTAATTGGAATTATTTGTTATTTGATCCTCCATGTTTTAAATGTTTAAAACTTGTCCTCAAGTTTTGGAATTTATATTTGTGATTAAAAGCTTTAATTTAGACAACTTAAATTTCAAACCCTAGATTTTAAAAGTTTTAAAATACAACCCTATACTAATATGATATTACTAGTATAATATATATATGTATAACTAAATGCTAGTCTTACCGTTAGCAGGCCTCATTCACGAAGCCGATCTATAAGGTGGGTATAAGGTTGCGGCCTATAAAATGGCGCTTAATGGGTGTACACTCACACCCACCGCTTGCTTGATTGGTGGAGGGTCGTTAGCCGAACGGGTAGGATAGGGCAACCTCATCCTCTCATTAAAAGTATAATAAGAAATACAAAGTAACTACACATATTTTTAAATTTCCCAATCCTAGTTACTTAAGGAAAAGTGAATTGATGCAATCCCATGAAATTACACTTTGCACCTTGCTGAGATGTTAGTGGAGCGTGTGTGGTTTACCGGCACACTAATTGGTTCTAAGCGAAGGTGGCAAAGGGTGATTCATTGTTTATCATAGTTCGATGGAGCATGTGTGGTTTACCGGCACATCGAATAGGTGATCGTTATAATGAAGGCACCATGTGAATTTGCATGGTAATTCACACCCGCTTTGTGATCCTCGGCATCCCAGTCACAAACGAGAGGGGCATATCGAGATTTAAACATGCCATTGAATAGTTTCAATGAATCTCATCCGAACCTAGGAATTCTCAAAAACACTTAGGACTAATAGTTTAAGTTTTATGATGGAGAATTAGCGAATCGTCATTCACTTACCTTCAATTTATTTGCATGTTGGATTACGGCATCCCTTTTATAATATGTAAATGTTATTGTTGGATCCTAGCCCTAATTTTCTTATTGGGTGATAATTAGGGATTCTTATTCTAATCTATCTTTGTCCTTTTCTAATTGTAGATGTCAAACGCTAACAACGCTGCTGCTAGTTCCTTCACGTTGATGAGCCTTTGCCAAAAGGTCACCTTCGATGGAACGAACTTTAGCGAATGGATAAGATACATTCGCACCATTGCTCGCTATGAGGACAAAGATTATGTCCTTGATGAGAAGCTCGAGAAAATAAACACTGAAATCGCTACTTCAGCCGAAATCACCGCCTTTGAAACTCATGAGCGAGATGCAACGAAGGTACATTGCATCATGATCGCCACCATGAACTCCGAATTCCAAAAGTCCTACGAGGACATGTATCCGTACGAGATGCACCAAGACTTATTGGAGAGGTACCACCAAAACGCGAGACAAGAGAGGTATGAGATTTTCACTAACATGATTTCCGCGAAGATGGGTCATGGAGAATCTCTTACCGTGCACTTGCAAAAGATGCAAAGGTATGTCGACCGCCTTCGCAAGTTAAATGTTGACTTCGGTGAGGACTTGGCGATCGACATGGTACTTCACTCTTTGCCTCCGATGTACAACCAATTTAGGATGACCTACCACATGAACAAAGAAGAGGTCACCCTAAGCAAACTCCAAGGTCTCTTGAGGGTCGCTGAGAGCAACTTCAAGGACAAGTCTGTTGCACCTACTCCCAATCCGTCCGCTGCTCCTGTCTTGGCTATTGGTAAAGGAAAGGGAAAGAAGAGGAAAGCTTCATCGAAGAACTATCGCAAGGTGAAAGCCCGAGATGGTGCCTCTTCTATTGGGACCAAAGTTGATCCCGCTAAGCCCTATTCTAACCCGAAGGAGGCAGAGTGCCACCACTGCCACAAGATAGGACATTGGAAGAGAAGCTGCCCAGAGTACCTGCAAGCAATCAAAGAAGGAAAGATCAAGCCATCTTTCGCAGGTATATACACAATCAAATCTAACGATTCTAATCATGCTATTTCTTGGGTTCTTGATACCGGTTGTGGTTATCACATTTGTTCTAATGTGCAGGGACTAAGAAGAAGTAGGGATGTGGAGCAAGGAAGGATCAATCTAATCATGGGGAACAGAAGATCGTCGCCTGTGACCAAGATTGGAGTGTATTCTTTAGTGCTTAGGAATAGTTTGGTTTTAGATTTGAACAATTGTTGCTATTCGCCAGAAATGGCTAGAAACATCATTTCATTTCATGGTTTATATAGACAAGGATTTAGATTTTCTTTTAATAATGAGAATGGTTCTATTTTGGCCTATCTAAATGGTGTCTTTTACTTTGAAGCTATACCATGTAATGGAATATATGAAACCGTTATGATTGTTGATAACTTAGGAAATGATGTTTTGAATATTGATTCTTCCACTAGTATGGATAAAGCATCCTTGTGGCATTGTTGTCTTGGACATGTCAACAAGAAACGCATAGCCCAACTCCAAAAGGATGGAGTGTTGGAGTCATTCGACCTTAGGGAAGACGACACATGCGAGTCTTGTTTACTTGGAAAGATGACTAAGTCTCCCTTCACGAGTACATGTGAAAGGGGCGAGGGTCTATTGGACCTAATACATACCGATGTATGTGGACCATTTAGATCAACCACGAAGGATGGGAACCGCTTCTATGTGACTTTTACCGATGACTATAGTAGATATGGGTATATCTACTTAATCAAGCAAAAGTCAGACACCTTTGAAAAGTTCAAAGAGTTCAAGAGTGAAGTGGAGAATCAATTGGGCAGGAAAATCAAGATGCTTCGATCCGATCGAGGAGGAGAGTACCTAAGTCTTGAATTCCACGATTATCTCAAGGAGTGTGGAATAGTTTCACAATTGACGCCTCCTAGGACACCGCAGTTAAATGGTGTGGCAGAAAGGCGTAATCGAACCTTATTGGATATGGTTCGCTCTATGATGAGTCGTGCTTCACTACCAATCCCTTTTTGGGGGTATGCCTTAGAGACTGCCGCCCATATCCTTAACCGAGTCCCTACCAAGAAGGTTGCCAAAACACCTCACGAGATGTGGACAGGGAAAGCTCCCTCGTTGGCACATATCAAGGTTTGGGGTTGCGAGGCTTTCGTAAGACGAGATACTCACGACAAGCTTGAACCTCGAAGTGAGCGATGTATTTTCATCGGCTACCCGCAGACATCCTTTGGATATCTCTTCTATAGACCGAAGGACAATGTTGTCTTCGTTGCGAGGAGAGGAGTTTTCCGAGAGCGAGAACTCATAAGCCAAGGAGACAGTGGGAGGCAAATCGAACTTGAAGAGATTTAAGAGTCGATGGATGAAGGAACCTCTACCGCTGGCATTCAACCCGATGAGGAAATTCCGGTTGAACCGATTGACGAATCCTTACCTCTTAGACGTTCCGATAGATTTAGAGTTCATCCCCAGTTTTATGGCTTTCATATTACTACCGAAGGGGACACGTATATTAGTGATGGTACACTAGTAAATTTTGATGAACCTAATAGCTATAAGGAAGCCATGGCAGGCCCAGAGTCTGTAAAGTGGAAAGAGGCAATGGATAGCGAGATCCAATCCATGTATGATAACCAAGTTTGGAATTTGGTTGGTTATGTGCCCGGACGTAAGACCGTTGGGTGCAAATGGATCTTCAAGAAGAAGACCGACGTGGATGGAAACGTACACACATATAAAGCGCGATTGGTAGCGAAGGGCTTTACTCAAACTCCCGGAGTTGACTATGATGAGACCTTCTCACCAGTTGCGAAGATTAAATCTATTAGAGTGATGCTAGCTATTGCCGCATTTCATGATTATGAGATTTGGCAAATGGATGTCAAGACCGCCTTCCTTAACGGAAAGTTGGCTGAGGATGTTTACATGGCTCAGCCCGAGGGGTTTGTGGATCCGAAGCATCCGAATAGAGTGTGTAAGCTTGAGAAGTCCATTTATGGACTTAAGCAAGCGTCTCGCAGATGGAATCTTTGTTTCGACGAGAAAGTCAAAGAGTTTGGATTTGTACGAAGCGAAGACGAATCTTGTGTATATGTCAAAGCCAGTGGGAGTATAGTAAGCTTCCTCGTTCTATATGTAGATGACATATTACTCATAGGAAACGACATCCCGACTCTGCAGGAGGTAAAGTCCTGGCTCGGGAAGTGCTTCGCTATGAAGGACCTCGGAGAGGCTTCTTACATTTTGGGAATAAGGATAGTAAGAGAAAGAAGTAAGAGACTAATTGGACTTAGTCAGAATACTTACTTAGAGAAAGTACTAAAACGTTTTAGTATGGAAAACTCAAAGAAGGGAGAACTACCGATACAAAGTAATGCCAAGTTGAGTAAGACTCAAAGTCCGAGTACCGAAGCTAAGATAGCAGAAATGAGCCGAGTACCATACGCTTCCGCAGTTGGCTCAATCATGTACGCTATGACTTGTACTCGCCCTGATGTAGCCTTCGCTTTGAGCATGGTTAGCAGATATCAAGGGAATCCTGGCAAAGCACATTGGATTGCGGTGAAAAACATCCTTAAGTACCTTCGGAGGACGAAGGAATGGTTTTTAGTCCTCGGAGGGAGTGATGACTTGAAGGTTCGAGGGTATAGTGACGCCAGCTTTCAGACCGACAGGGACAACTATCGTTCGCAGTCGGGCTGGGTCTTTACCCTAAATGGAGGAGCAGTGACATGGAAGAGTTCCAAGCAAGAAACCGTAGCTGATTCAACGTGCGAATCAGAGTACATTGCAGCGAGCGAAGCGTCGAAGGAGGCAATATGGCTAAAGAACTTCATCGGTGATCTTGGAGTTGTACCTGCCATAGAGGAGCCAATGGAGATTTTCTGTGATAACGAAGGTGCGGTTGCCTTGACCAAGGAACCGAGGGATCATGGTAGATCAAGACATATCGACAGAAAGTATCACTTCATTAGACATCGTGTAGAAGAAGGACAACTCGTAGTAAAGAGGATATCATCAGAAGATAACCCAGCAGATCCGCTTACGAAGGGACTGAGTAGGGTTAAGCACTTGCAGCATGCTAGGAGAATTGGGCTGAAGGATGATATTAGCATAGATTAGATAGTATTAGAAACGTGTAATAGATAAATGTAATTGACATTTGATGATTAAATAAAGGAGTTTTATTTATGAGTAATGTTACTATCTTATGTTAATCGTTTAGCTATTTTTTCACTTTGCATGTTTTGACTTCCAGAATAATTGAGTTTATTAGGAATAATCGAATTGTTCAAATGGTCCACAATCGTTCATATGTTGGGAGTAGATATGAATGAAGATTGTCATGAATTGGTGTGTAGAATGTCTAAATGGTGTTAGACATAGCAAAGGATTGCTGCAACGTTCATGAGTGCTTATGAACTAGTTTTGAGCATTGGAATAAACCCGCACTTGCTGGAATCACCTTATGGAATACGATATAAAAGGTGATCGCAAGATGATAATATCATATAGTCTTAAAACCTAGATATATGGTTTATTATTTGTTAATTGATTGTACATTGATAATACGAAAACGCATCAGTAACTTGGTGTTATAAAACGTATTGTTGTGTATAGTTGGTTAATGAGTAAGTAAATGCATATAAGTCGAAGTTTATCTGTAACTTTTCTCTAAGAGGGAAAAAACGATATCTCGGCCGCTCGATGATTTGATTTGACTTATGTGCCGGGCCCGGTCAGAACTGAATTGATGTGTTCGATTAAGTTCTATGTCAAATAAATCAGAGATCGAGAAACCTAAATGCTTGACTAACCATTCCATAGGATTGTCAGCATGATATCTAACAGAGGACTGTACGTTCCCTTATCTAAAGGACAAGATTGTTTAGATCAGAGTTGACAGCGTCTTTGAGAGCTACGATTGCAAACCGAATATAGTTACTAGACTTATCCAAGTGGGAGACTGTTGGAATAGTGTCTAAGGCTGCAACTATATTGGGCAAGTACTTGACCCGGTTGTGCATGGTCCTTTTGGGTTGCCTTCACCATAGCAACTTGATAGGATGATTTATTAAGAGAGAGTAAATATTATTAATATATTATGAGAATAATATAATGAATAATATATTTGTTATTTGATTAATATAAGTCATAGAATTAATTAGAATTAATTTGGTGACTTAAAGAGATTAATTAAATAAAGGGGTATAAACTGTCAATTGTTTGATAGTTAAGCTTTAGACTGTAAATCCATTGGGATATGGTATGGACGAATTCTAAGAGCTTTAGGATAGCTAAAATCGTCCATATGCTTATCTATGGAATGGATTTGGATAGCCTTAAGAGAAGATTATCCAATTAGGGTTTAGGTTGTAACCCTTAAGGAGTCTACAAGTATAAATAGACCCTATGGCTGATGGAATTCGATACTTGACCTAAAGTAAGGAACCTCTGGTCGAAATTCCTCTCCTCTCCTCTCTCCCAAATCATCCTCCTTGCTTTGGTGTTTGTAAGCCATTAGAGGAGTGACATTTGTGACTCTAGAAGCTCCAAGACCTCAAGATCAACAAGGAACTCAAAGGTATGATTCTAGATCTGTTTCAATGTTGTTATTTAACCTAATTAGTAATTAGAAGTCTTGGATTCAAAGCATGTTTATTAGAAAGCCTAGATCCGAGCATTACGGTTTTGCATGCGCACATAGGAAAGTTCTTATGGCTAAAACCCATCAGAAATTATATAATTTTGGATGTTCTATATATATATATATATATATATATATATATATATATATATATATATATATATATATATATATATATGATATAACATTGTGGGATGAAAACCCTATATGCTCACCAGGCTCCCAAGCCTGACCCACTCAGTTTTCTTTGTATCACAGGTATCGATACGAAGATATATTTCACAGAGAGATTTAAAGGAGATATAAATCATTAGTGTAATTAAATGTAAGTTCTGTTTATGCTTATATGTCTGTATCGGAACATGACATCCCGAGGTTTTATTATTAAATGAAAATACATTCTTTTTGAGAAATGTTTTGATAAGTTATTATCATATCTTGTTTTGGGAACAAATTCCGCAACCGTTTTCTTTAAACGAATACTCTGATTTATAAAACAAAGCATAAACAAATCGGTCTTTTCTGGCCGTGAAATTGGGGATGTCACATTGTGGTATGTGGTATTTTGGGGAACTCACTAAGCATTTATGCTTACAGTTGTTAGGTTTGATGTCTCAGGTACCAACGAGGACCGTGGGAAGGCGACGACTTGACACGTACACACACACTGATGGAGTTTATTATGTGTAGAGATCTTGGGATTTTTTTTTTGAAAACAGTATTGATTATGGATTTTGATTTGTGATGTGATACATTATGTGATTTTTGAAAATGAAAAATTATTTTGAAAATTGCGGTGTTACAATGCGGAACAATATCGTGTGTTCACTGCAATCACCCCGAGCTCCTCCCCTTTGCACCAGAAGTACCTGAAACATAAATTGAAAACCGTAAGCAAAAAGCTTAGTGAGTTTTCCCCCTAAATACCACATACCATACATATCAATCATATAATGGGCCCCTCCTAATGAGTGTAATGGGCCCCGCCCACTAAGTATAACGGGCCTCGCCCTAACTTGCGTAACGTGCCCCGCACACTGAGTATAACGGGCCTCACCCTAACTCGCATAACGGGCCCCGCCCATCATACAAACATAGTATAAAAAAAGGTAATAGCATACAGGATAACCATCGGGCCCCGCCCACTAAGTATACAAACACAGATACATAAAAGTGTCACACAGACATCTAGCTCTCTAACATAATAACCATGGGTCGGTATTGGTACCTTCGACCAGCTAACCATGGTGAGGAAGACTCACCTTAGATTGTTGGATCTCACATATAAATCTTTGGCTGTTGCTCCAAAAATCCTTACGCTATCATCATAAAATAACATCCAATTAATAATTCGATCCTGACTTATACTAGGAGTCCAAACTAGGGTTAATGACCATTTTACCCTTTGCCTAACTTGGCATAAGGCCAAAGCCCAAACCAATTACTCAAAAAGGCTCGATTCCAAAAATGGTAGCCCAAGCCTAATTATGGCCCAATCTTCCAAATTGGGCCCAAATCCCTTCGTGGGCCTTCCTCCAAAAGAGTCCAAACAAGAAATCTGATGGCCCAAGACATCCTATTTCCTGCCATCTGGTCCATGGGCCGGCAGTCAATTGTGTAAGGATTTGGGCTTAAGGAGGCAAAGTGTATTCCTTGTGGAAGGAGGTATTGTTAGTTAAGAGATTTTACCCTTGAATTGTGTTTTGGGCCGAAGGCTAGAAAGGGAAAATTCATACGCTGGGTTATTGCATGAAATATGGATTTTTATTTGAGAATATTTTAGTCCAATATATTTAGATAATATTGTATATATCTTCAATACCTTTCTGTGGATATGAAGAACGTCGAAAACGGAGTTGGAACGAAGAAGTTATGGCCATTTGAAGTTAGAATGATTTTTTGGTCAGCCGCGTACACTAGGCGTAAATTGAGTAAGTTGGGCGTAATTTGAGTACACTAGGCATACACGATCAATGCCCAAACCCTATTCTTGTGGTTTGAGACGTATTTAAGCTCCTTAACTTCCCCAAATCCACTCCATTCTCAGCCTCCACCTCTCAAACACCCTCTCTTGAAACCCTAACACCCTAGACTGAGCCTTATGAGTAAAAAGAAGGCGTTTTAAGTGCTTTGAAGTGTTCTTGGTGCACCTTGGAGAAGAAGGAACTCATGGAAGAAGTGTTGGTTGCATTTGAGTTTATAGATCCAGACTTTTTTCACCTTTGTCTTTCTTGTAGAGGTATAAAGTTTGAATCTTGATGGTGATATTGTTAGATCTAGCTAGTTTTGAGTGTTATGAGCTTTTGGTCACTTAAAATGCATAATGTTTAGATCTTGAAAGTTTGCTACCTTGTTATGGATAAAGTTGGAAACTTTTTCCATCCAAACATCATTTTGATTCAGATCTGAAGATTAGAGACTTGGACTTAATGGATTAAGTTGAAAAGATACACTTTTGGGTCCTTTTGAGACTTAAAGACTAGATCTTGCTTGATGGGACCATTCTAACGGATAACGTTGGAAACTTTATCCATTATGGAGCTATTATGAACCATAAAGATATGATCTTGAGTGTTGTATGTAACCCATGCATGTGTTAGATAGTATTAATGAGTTAAGAACATAGGGTTTTAGACGTTAAGCACTTAATAGCCATGCAAGACCATAAAGTTGGAAACTTTATGATCAAGGAAATCATTTTGGGCTTGGACCTGGAAAATGGGCTTAAGAGCTTAAGAATTAAGCTCTTAATGGGTTGGGTTGGCAGCCAGTTGCGTACGCTGGGCGTACAAGGCGTACGTTGTGTGTATGTGGTCAACATGCCCGTTCCTGGTCAACTAATGCGTACGTTGGGCGTACTCAGCTGGGTTGACTCGGTTGACTTTTTGGAATTTTTACTTTTACATGATTTTGACAAAAGAGTATTTTGGGTATTTTGGATTGTGTTTCAGAATTGGTCATTTGGATGGATATGTGACGGTTAGAGCTGAGATTCAAAGTCGGGACCTCATCATCTATTGATCAGATTGAGAGGTAAGTTTTCCTCACTGTACTTATGGGTCGAAGGCACCAAGGACAACCCATTGGACTAGATATATTGTTATGCGATAGTATGTTATCAAGATCGGTATCCTAGCATATAATTTATATGTTTATCTATTATATGTGCACATAATTGGTTGGTGGTTGAGGCTTTACTGCTTTGTGCGTGAGCCAACAGGTCGCGGGCATTCCAACCCGATGGTTAAAGAGGCCCCAGGGTATTCCATTTTGAGGATAACTAGACTCGTTGTGTAGTAGCATTCCAACCCAGGGTATTCCATCCCAAGGATGAGTAGACCTGGAGGTTGATTGAGACTGGGGTATTCCAACCTGATGGTTGACTAGACCCATAGTATATTGGCATTCCAACCTGAGGGTTGATTGGGCCTGAGGTAATCCAACCCGGTGGTTGACTGGACCCATAGTATATTGGCATTCCAACCCGATGGTTGATTGCACCCATACTATATTGGCATTCCAAATTGGGGTATTTCATCCCGTGGATGACTGGATCTGGAGTTTGATTGGGCGTGGGGTATTCTAACCCGATGGTCGATTGGACCCGGCATGTTGTTGTATATGTTATTTGTTATGTTTATATGGTGTTATTTTGGGGGAACTCACTAAGCTTCATGCTTATAGTTTTGGTTTATGGTTTCAGGTACTTCAGAGGACAGTGGCAAAGCGAAGGCATAACCGTACACATCCTGATTTTATGTTGTTGATGTTAGGAGACACTGATTTTTAAATAATGTTTTGGAAATAATGCTTTTGTAAACACTTTTATTAGTAAATGGGTTATTTTGAAAAGTTTTTAATTGGTTGAAATTTTTGGGATGTTTCACCAACAAGGCCCTAAACTCCTAAGGTCCACACATAGCCCAAAACCGAGAAGCCCAAAACCGAAGCCCACCTGCTGAGTACGCAGGGCGTACTCAGCTCATACACTTATCATACTTGCTCTGGAGCTAATACGTGCAGCGTACCAGCTTGTACACCCAACATACTCCCCAGTTAGCCACCCCATATTAATAAACACTTAATTCATTCTGCCCCTACTCCATACTCTCAGATCTTGTCCCAAAAGATGATTTATCACGTAAAGTTGGCAACTTTACGTCCATGCATAAAGAATAATAGTGACCAAAGCAACACAACCATCATAAATATAATTGAAAAAGTTACATTGTTATAAGAGTTTCATGTTTCCAATTCAATTACAAAATGATGACAAAAGTTTTGTTTGACACCTTAGCGTCCCATCCTTAAAAGCTTTGTAGTTACCAGTTTTAGTGATTACCTGAGAATACAAGCGGTTTGAAAAAGTGTCAAAAATTAATTTGTTGAGTTCATAAGAATTTTTATGAAGAGTTGAAAGCCTTTCTTTGTAAATGATAGTGTTTGTCCCAGAAAAATCCAATATTTTCCTTAAAAATGAATTACAGTATTAGAAACCCTAAGACCGAAAATGTACAAGTATTTTTCCCTACTTAAAGTAGTAATATGCAATTTTAATTTATATAAAACTGTTTGAATGAAAATTTCCCCGTAAACTAAAGTGTCGTTGTTTCACCATGTGAGTTTTTTATAACCATGCTAATGACATAGATGGTCTGCCACGATGTTCTTTAGGCGTCAGAATGTTATGACATTTGTCACCCAAGACATGCCGGTCTACCTGTAGCTAACAATTAGGGTGCGAGATCGTGAATCCCATATTGATCTATACACAAGTATCACGCTCTTTTACCAAAGACTCTGGTTATAAAACAGGACTTTTGCAGGTACTCTGACGGGTACGGTGAAGGCTTTGTCTCACAAAAATTGATTCAACGAGTTTACGTTCGTTTGAAATGAAAACCTTTGCATGTGAAATTACTACTTTTCCATGATAATAAAATAGTATGAAATAATTATATATGTATTTTATATAATTATACACTTTGCTGAACATGTTACAAAAGTGTTAAAGACTCATAAACCAAACTTATAGAGTTTATTTTAGTATTTGGTTTTCGTGCTTTTATATATATATATATATATATATATATATATATATATATATATATATATATATATATATATATATATATACACACACACACTTAGATATTCATAAATGACGAGTAACTTATATTTAGCACGAATAAATGAGTTTTTTGGTATGAAAAAAATCCATTTTTCTAGTTTTTGACTTTTAACGTCACAAAACAGCAAATAGTGAAAATATAGTTACGTAAAGCTTATTTTTACCGGTTGGTGATTTTTAGGTCAAGTTAACTTTATATGTTTTAAACAACATATTTTTGGTTAAAACCTGAAAAATGGTGCCATAACCTAGTTATGATCATTTTTACTAGAAAACCCATTTTTTTACTTAAAATGATAGATTTTTGGAGCCTTCTTTTTGTGAAACTACACTTTGAAATTTTTGACTAGTTTCAAGACATATATCCAAAATAGTATATTCTAGTTTAGATCTCACAAAAATGGTGTAATAACTTTGTTATAACCATTTTTGCTAGATTATCCATATTGTGTCCATAAAAACCCTAGCTTTTATGGTTTTGAGTTTATAACCTTTTTACAAGGACATCAAGCATGTTTATGCTTGTTTTTCATAGTCTTTGTATTTTAAACTAACTTCTGCACATAAAATTTCATAAAGCTTGATAATAACATCATTTTATGTGTTTAGCACTTTATGCAACATATAAGTAAACATTTATAACAACTTGTATATTATACTTGTTTACTAGTATTTTACTTGTATTCTCCCCCTAAAAACATAAAAATCTCAAAATTATGGGGGGTATGAGCTCACCTTTGGATGTTTTGGTTGATGAAAGAAAGGTTGGTGATGGACAGGTTCAAGTCAAGAACACTTGAAGAACACCTTGAAGAACACTTTGAAGATTTGAAGATTTTATGAATAGTAACACATGAAATGTGTGTAAATGGATTGAAACTTGTATAAAAGTGTGTAGAATCACTAGTAGATGAAGAAAGGACTTACCAAAACATGAAGAACACTTAGAATGAATTAGGGTTTGAAGATTGAAGCTTGTTCTTGAAGAGAGAAGACAAAAATGATGAAGAGGGCGAGAGAGCTTATGCTCTCTGCCGCAACTTGTAGGAGAGAGGGAAAGAAGGGTGGGGGTGGGTAGGGTGGTAAGGGTGGGTGGTGAAAGGGGACATTGATGGGACTTGAGGGTGGACTAGCTTAGGGTTGTAGTTGGCTTCATTTAAGGGTGTGTACTTACGTTTACTAGCTTTTTTTTTATAAAAGCAAAAAGTCAAACTTTTATAAAAACCTAGTATTTTTATAAAATAGTGTAGGTTTTATAAAGAAAATAAGGTTTAAGAGGTGTATAAAATATTTAATTTGAATTATAAAAGTCTAAATTATTATGACAAATATTGTTATCATATAAAAATACGTTACATAATAGTAATTTCCAAGTTCGTTCCATTAAAATTTGGTGTTTAAACGAGTATAGACTTTGTCATATTTGGAGATAAGTTCACCAAAAAGCAGTGTTTGTAGCCTTTGCTATGTTTTTCCCCGTAGTGATAGGTTTATGAACCCACTACATTGTGTTTCGAATGTTATTTATTCTCAAATAATATATAGTTGTATTAACGAGTTGTTACTTTACTAACCCTAATTAGGGTTTATATTTGATAGTTGGAAATCCCGAGTGATGCTTTGTATTAAAATTGTAAGTTGTACATTAGGAATATCAGGAAACATAGCACTTATCCTAAAGCGCTAATACTTGTCGAGTTGACTTTGTTGACTTTGGTTGACTTGTTGACTTTTGTTGACTTTGGTTGACCCAAAATGGACATTTGTCAGAAAGGGACCCTAAAAGGTCCATGTCTAAAAGGTTAAGCTTTAGAAATGACCCTATCTCACAAGGATCAACCAAAAGGAACCAAACTAGCCAAAAACAAGCCAAAAAGAAGATCTATACAAGGAGTTAACAAGGTATGGACTTTATACCTCAAAAATCACAAAATGAAGAAGCTAAATATGTATCTCTAAGCTCTTCTCCAAGGCATGAGTCTTCAATCTTCTTTTACCACTTCAAGATGCACAAATCACCCCAAAGTTCTTTACAAGAGCTCAAAAGCACCATACAGAGGCAAAGGGACGAAACTAGGGTTTTCAAGATATGGAAGCTGGTCTAAAATGGTCAGGGGGATGGGTTTAAGAAGCTTAAATAGGGCACAAACCCTAAAAATTAGGGTTTGTCCCAAGCCAGCGTACGCCTAGCGTATCCCACATACGCCCAACCTACGTAGTCGATGTCCGCGATCAGGATCTAGCTAGCACGCTAAGTTTACTCATAGAGTACGCCCAACCTACTTGTTAGAGGACCAAAATGAAAGAATTTTTTGGTTAGCAAAGGCAAAAAGGGAACTTACAAGGTACGAATGTTACAGACTTCTGATGCACAACTATTACTCCCAACAACCTTTAACTGCCTACGTGATCTAAACCAGCTGGTCATTGAGTCTCATGACTCCCACAATGCACTAACACCAAATATGCCAAGAAAACTAATGATCTAAGACCTAAGAGTCTCAATCAAAAGACTACCGTGTCCCACCCATATGAATCATACAACCACTGGTTCATGGTACATTGTGACACCTGTTAACCAGTAAAAGAAAAGCTTACGGTATTATGTCGATATTGTCGTCATCCCATCAATGGCCTGAAGACTCACGACTAGCACCATAGGGGCCTAAAGATACCCGATCATCAGTACACCGACTTGCAGGAACCCAATCAGCATCCCTCTAAATGTTAACCCGAACACAAATATAGGTCATACCCTTCTATCACGCACAATTCCTTTCACAGTACATGAGGCTACCCATGCAATATTTTGGCGAAAATATAGTCACACACAACTAAAGAAGGAGATAGGCGTTTGCATTCTTGTTCCAATTTATGGGCTACAAACCAATTGAGAACCATGTCAATAACTAGATCCAAGTGTTCTTATTTTATGCTATTTAACCTACATATATACCCAAGGGAAAACACATAACCAACCCTAGATCTACTGCACTCATTCTTCCTCGCAACCCTTACCCATCAGGTGTGGTACCAGTAGATCTAAACAAAATGACGAACCTTAACCGCTAACAGAAAGATCCTCATGATTGGTCGAAGATTGAGATCTCATACCTTGATTGAAATCGAAAAGATCCCACCAATACATAATAGCTCGAAAAAACTTCCAAAGCCATAAAAAATGTTGTCAAACTCTGGCCGGGTCATTCCAGATACCAACCCCGCGGACCCGACACGCCAAAATTGGATTCTACGTAGATCCCAAGCCACACCTGAAGAAATCCACAATGCTGCCCCAATATACAAACTTCCAATAACCAAGAACACCTGCCAAAATCGAGCCTGCTATAAATAATAATTTCACAACCAACCATTGAGGGTGCCCATACCCAGACACCAAAGTGTACAATGTACAACTTTTGACAATAGGTTGACACATCCATTGAACTCCAACTGATACAGCTCTAAACTTCTGAAGAACCTTTGCTATCGACGAAGAAAGAAAAGACCAACAATCGAGAGTTCATTAACAACGAATTCATTGATCCGATCCACTAGTGGGCAAAGCCCATGATGAACTAAACATACCAAACTCTAAAACTAATTGACTGATCAACAACTGCCCAATCTAGACTATAGATATCAATATTTACAACAAGCTGACAAATACCCAACAAAATGATACTCAACCTAAGTAACCCAAAGGCCTCTTGACATACTCCACTATGTTCCCGAAAGTAACCCCTGGCTACAACGAGCTCCTTGTCCAACAGTTCTTTCCGCGAAGTCGACTCTTGCATTCTTGAACGCATACATCTGATGGCAACTTGCTCTGCACCCCCGTCTTGACCAAATCCTGAACCAAAGTTTCGCATACCCGAACCGCAAATACCTATGACCCATTCTTCTGAAACCATAACTCGAACAAATCGCTGATCCTCTAAGAAGAATATCCAACTCTCCCCCACTTAGGGTTCGAACCACCACCAACTGACGTTGCAAACAGACTAAAAATCAAACCGGATCACCCAGATGCATAACATCCCTAACCTTGGGAATGTATAACACAAGGCAAGATGGTCTTCCAGATAAAGACCAAGCAAACTAAAAGGTATTTTGAATCTCAGATGGAGAACTGGGAAACTTCCCAATCAAAGTCATTTCTAACATCAAGATTCTCACACATGTGCACAAACAATAATTCTGACAATCCATTCATAGCACTGATCCTTGATCTGAAAATGAACGGAATACCACATACCTTGCCTACAAATCGCCATCTATTTATTCATTGTGAGAACCATTCATAAATACAAGAGGCATCATCCACATAGTCGGGATACATCAAGACAACAAAAGTTTCTGTTACCAATTCACTTCCCCTGGTTCCTAAAACAATTAACTAGAACCTGACCTAATTATATCCGAATAAAGCAGATCTTTGATCTCATCTCAACGCAACAATACCATAAGAATCCTCTTGCGAATTCCCACAGTGCCACACTTGTCGCCAAAACCGTACTATCTAGCCCCATGTTGGTTCTATACCCCAACTCTAAAAATCACACGACTGCTCTTTCTTTCCTCCGAACACGGAAAGCTGGAAGAATACAATCTCTATTAAAAATAGTGACATCCCAATCCATCTGTCAATCACTTAGCCTCCGACTGCAATCCTCTAGATAATCATCACAATTGCTTCCTTCTTGAGTCTCGCGACTCAACTGTGACTACCTTAAGCAAGGCTCCTCATACCACAAAATCAACTAAATCACATGGTTCTGCACCATTGAAACCCAAACAGACATGGACACTAAGTTGTAGCACCCGGTTCCTGGTATGTAAACCTTATTTGATGTGTTTCCTTTCTTTTAGCCTTGGACTCGGCGAGTCATAGGTCCGACTCGCCGAGTGGATGAGGGACCCGGGACGCGTTTAAGTTGTCGACTTGACGAGTCCATATCCTGGACTCGGCGAGTCACAGCTGTTGGATGAAACCCTAAGTTTCAGGGGTTTGCACCCTATTTAAGCAACTTATCTGCCCCAGGCCAGCCCCCATTCTCTCCCCAGAGCTCCCCAACCCTCGTTTGTGCTTGTTCTTTGAAGATTGAAGTTTTGTTGTGTGCTTTTGAAGGCTTTGAAGGAGGAAGGAAGTAGATCCAGAAGAAAGGAAGCCATCCAGGCCATTATTGTGTTCTTTCAGCAGTTCCTTTGAGGTATAACCCGTTTTCCCCATGATTCTATGCTTAGTACTTCATTTGGGTCTTTCTTGGTCAAATCCCCAAGTTTGTATGTGCATTATATGTCGTAATAAGATGTTTGGCCTTTGGATCTAGGCAAGATTGAGCTCCAGGAGCTCAGATCTGTTAGCTTTTTGGCCCCATGTTGCTTGTTAGCCCTAGATCTACCCTTTTGAGACATTTTGAGCCCTAAAATCCATATTGGTGAATATCCACACGTAAATTTGGAAACTTTACGTGTGATTCGTGTCCTAGAAGTCCAGATCTATGAATGGCATGGACTGGAACCGAGCAAATCGGTATATTTTAGGAGTGCATGACAACGACTCGGCGAGTCTGCTCGCGAGTCTTCGAGTTTGTCCCCTTTTCGTAGTGTCGAGTGAGAAGTGAGTCACAGGGTGTGACTCAGTGAGTCGAAAGCTTAACCCATCTATGGAGGTACTCGGCGAGTCAATGCCCTGACTCGGCGAGTTCAAGGCAATCTCCTTAGATCAAGAACAGACTCGACGAGTTGTTCATACAACTCGGCGAGTCTTAGCATGAGTGTTCTTCGGATGAAGATGAACTCGACGAGTTGTTCATACAACTCGGCGAGTAGGATGAAGGACTTGAATATTGGTCATGAAGGCGAACCCGTCGAGTCGTCGCCTAACTCGACGGGTAGGATCGGGATTCAGGACAGTCGCTTGAGTAGGGACTCGGCGAGTTAGGAGGCCAACTCGGCGAGTCGGGTCAACTGAAAGTTGACTCTGACTTTGACTTAGGGCAAGGTCAGGGGTAAAATGGTCATTTTTACCCAAAAGTCAGTGAGCAAGGTGTTGATTGAATATATTGTGGGAATTGCAACCGGAGGGTTTCCGGAGCAGCAGCAGCTGCAGTAGTAGGTGATCAGTTCCCACACAGACCAACAACTATTTCGAGGTGAGTTTCCTTTCCAGTAGGAACGGGTCTAAGGCACCAAGGCCGACCCGTGTAGACGAGATGCTAGTACTAGAGTGTGGGTCGAGCCCGTATCTCTGTTGTAGTTAAGTACGATATATGCGTTAATATGATAGAGTTGCTTATACTTGTTGTCTGTGTGATACTTGTTTATTATGGGTTAGCGGTTGAGTGTGGGCAAGGCCCGTATCTCTCCGAGGATTGGAGTGTGGGCTAGGCCCGTATCTCCCAGATGAAGAAGTGTGGGCAGGGCCCGTATCTTCACAAGTGTGGGTGAGGCCCGTATCTCCCGGCTAGCGAAGTGTGGGCAGAGCCCGTATTTTCCCGAGTGTGGGCAAGGCCCGTAACTCATAGTTGAACATTGGTTGATTATGTGTATGCATGGTATGGGGTATTATGGGGGAACTCACTAAGCTTTGTGCTTACAGTTTTCAGTTTTGGTTTCAGGTACCTCCTCAGCTAGGGGAAAGGAGCTGGCGCGGTAGCAGCATGTCACACACACACACTCTCTGGTTTCCGCATTACGAGTTTCTCTGGGATCGATACTCTGACATTCTGATTAGTTGTATGTCTTGGTTTTCAGACACGGTTCATTTTATGTTATGGTTGTTCAAACGATGTTTTTAGTTATTAATATTTTACAATGAAACGTTTTTAAACAAAAAAAATTGGATGTGAAAATTGGGTCGTTACAAGTTGGTATCAGAGCCCTGGTTTGAGGGATTCGGAAACACCTTCGGGAGTGTCTGGACTCAAATCAAGGGATTAAAGTATTTTCTAAAAGAAATTGTTTTCTAAAATGGAGAAAAGAGTTTTGAAAGAACGAAGTGTGTGATGTGCACGACCGGCCGAGCTCAAGTAAGTATTCCCCAAAGTACCCATACCGGTTTTATGTTGTGTTTATCAGCTTTCGTAGAACAGCATGCTAGAATAGGACTAAGGATCTAGGAGTGATGCCTTATGTGCCTGCTATTTGTGTTTTAGTTGTATGAGAAATTGCATGCTAGTTATCGGGTAGACAGTAAGTAGGATAGCCTGATTAGCTTATGCCTGGTAGTATGAGCTTAGCACTTTATGCTAGCTCAGTTCCTGAAGGTGATAGAGTTAGTTGAGATTGTTACCCCTGTCTGAATGCTGCTTGCTTCGTGCTACTCTAAATAATGGGAGTTAGCCATTAGGCGAATACGTCACGTCACATGTGATCAAAGTTGAATAATCTTAGAGTACCGGAATTGATCCTACTGCGCAGCTCTTGTTTGAGTCCAACCGTTGTAGGGATGAGTCAGGTACTCGAAGGATTACCCGAGTCTCGTCACATGTGATGGTATTCGGGTGATGGCTGATTGGCATTACCAGGAGGCCTGCAGCAGTTGAGGACTGGTTCGAGTGGAGTCGGAGATTTCCCCTAGGGCGAGCTGGGGATGAGTATAGTAATGATCAGTCTTAGTGAAAGTGATCTGGTGGAGTCAAGGCATACCTTGAAGAAGGTACGGATAGATGTGGAAGGTAGTATGGGCCCGTACTACTGAAAGCAGAGGATCCGTACCCGAACCAAGGGAGGCCAAGATGAGACCAGTGAACGTGTGGTAGATATGGCTCCTCAAGGAGCATCAGTATCACTAATGAATGTTATTTATGTATTGCAGAATGGTGGTACTTCGTTCGAGGCCAGTGGATGGCGGATCAGGAGAGGGGTCCGGCTCAGGATCAGGTTCCGAGCTGATAGATGAGGGGCTACGCGAGTTCATCGCGTCAGAGATCACCAGGGGTATCCTTGAGTTGACTCCCATTATCTTCGGGTCGATCAAGGAAGGGATTATGGAGCTGATGGAGGATCGCCTTCGGGCATTCAGGAGTGACTTGGCATCCAGCCAGTCGGGATCACGCACACTGTCCTTCAAGGACTTTAGGGGCAGTGGTGCACCGGATTTTCATGGGGTGAAAGACCCCATTGCTGCCAGGCGATGGATTGCAGACATCGAGTCTGCCCAGTTGACTAGCTTCTGCCCCGAGGGGTCGAAGGTGAGGTATGCAGCGGGATGTCTACGGGACCGAGCCCGGGATTGGTGGGAGTCAGTGGGTGACTCGTTGGGAGCCTCAGCTGTCGAGGCGATGACCTGGTCGGACTTTGTGACCAGGTTCAGGGCAGAGTTTGTGCCAACTGTCGAGCTTCAGCAGCTGGCTAGGGAGTTTCTGGATATGAGACAGACGACAGAGACTATGGCGGAGATCACCGCCAAGTACCGGGAGAGGGCTTTGTTGGTGCCCCAGTATGCTGGTGACGAGGACATGAGGAGGACTCGTTATCATGATATGCTACGAGCTGACATCCGGGAGCATGTTAGCTTTTCGGCTTGCCCTACCCTGGACTCCATGATTGCCAGGGCGAGGGAAAGGGAGATAGATTTGGAGCACATCCGGAAACGGAACTAGAGGAGGGTCAGGCAGGAGGGGCTTCGGGGAAGAAGCCCAAGGGATCAGACGGTAGGCCGAAAGGCTAGTCAGGACCGAGCCGATGCGGGAAATGCGGCAGGACGCATGTGGGGGCATGTAGGATGGGATCGGTAGGCTGCTATAAGTGCGGCAAGGCAGGGCACTTTAGCAGGGATTGTACTACTCCAGTTTCAGCTATTCAGACATCGGAGTTGCTGTGTTTTCACTGCAACCAGAGGGGCCACAAGAAGGCCAATTGCCCCCAGTTGACAGTTACAGCGCCAGTGAAGGCGCTAGCTCCAGCGACCCTGCGGATCACGGATGGTCGGCAGGGCAAGGCAGAGGCTCTGGTGGTGAGGAGCCGGGCGTTCCAGTTGACTACCGAGGAGGCACGCGCTGCACCCGATGTGGTGACGGGTATGATTCTTTCCCTCTATCTTTTGTTTTATGATGTTATGATATTGATATGTGCTCCGTATGTGTATGTATGCTTTAGGATCGTTCCATGTGAACGGCATCCCAGTTCAGGTATTGTTTAATTCGGGTGCATCCCAATCGTTTGTTTCTCTTGCGCTTAGCAAGAGGTTTCATGAGACTTCAGGAGAGTTAGATTGTCCTTTAGAGGTAGAGATTACTGATGATCGTTCGGTGCGAGCATCGATGGTGTTCCGAGATTGCGTTCTGCGGTTATTCGAGGAGCGTTACTTGGTAGACTTGGTTCCCATACCGTTGCGTGGGAACAAGGTGATTATTGGCATGGATTGGTTGAGCCCTAATGGGGCGGTGATAGATTGCGCGCAACAGCTAGTGCGGGTCAGGACCCCAAGTGGGGGAGAGTTAGTAATTCATGGAGAAAGGCCGCAGTGTGGACCCGTTGTATGTTCAGCAACGAGGGCTAGGCGCTATCTCCAGCAGGGATGCGCAGGTTATGTCGCGTATGTGATGGATACTCGAGAGGGGGGTAATGCGACGATGAGCGAGGTTCCGGTGGTTCGGGACTTTGCAGATGTTTTCCCGGAGGAGCTACCTGGGATACCTCCGGAGCGACAGGTGGAGTTCAAGATTGACCTTATCCCCGCTGCGGCTCCGATAGCCAAAGCACCGTATCGGTTGGCTCCTCCCGAGATGCAAGAGTTGTCTACGCAGCTGCAGGAGCTGCTAGACAAGGGATTCATTCGTCCGAGCAGTTCGCCTTGGGGAGCCCCGATTCTATTCGTGAAGAAGAAGGATGGGTCGCATCGGATGTGTATAGACTACCGGGAACTGAACAAGGTAACGGTGAAGAACCGTTACCCGCTTTCGAGGATTGATGACCTCTTTGACCAGCTTCAGGGAGCATCTTGGTTATCCAAGATTGACTTGCGTTCGGGTTATCATCAGATGAGGGTCAGGGAGGAGGATGTGCAGAAAACCGCGTTTCGGACGCGCTATGGCCACTATGAGTTTGTGGTGATGCCGTTTGGGCTCACCAATGCTCCTGCCACGTTCATGGACCTCATGAACCGCGTGTGCAGACCGATGCTGGATCGGTCCGTGATAGTCTTTATCGATGATATCTTGGTTTATTTCAAGACCCAGGAGGAGCATGAGGAGCATCTGAGAGAGGTGTTGGAGACCCTGAGGAGGGAGAGCTTGTATGCCAAGTTCTCCAAGTGTGAGTTCTGGTTGCGCGAGGTGCAATTTCTTGGACACCTCGTCAACCAGAACGGGATTCTGGTCGATCCGGCCAAGGTCGAGGCCGTGATGAGGTGGGAGGTTCCGAAGTCTCCATCTGAGATTCGGAGTTTCCTGGGATTGGCAGGCTACTATCGGAGGTTTATTCAGGATTTCTCCAAGATAGCCGTGCCCCTGACGCGGCTGACGAAGAAAGCCGTGGTCTTTCGGTGGGGACCCGAGCAGCAGGCTGCATTTGAGACACTGAGGCAGAGATTGTGCGAGGCGCCGATCTTAGCCCTGCCAGAGGGCGTGGAGGATTTTGTAGTTTATTGTGATGCGTCCATTTCTGGGTTGGGCGCGGTGCTGATGCAGAGGGGGATGTCATTGCCTACGCTTCGAGGCAGCTCAAGCCTCACGAGGCAAACTACCCGACGCATGATTTGGAGCTGGGGGCAGTGGTTTCTGCCCTCAAGATTTGGCGACATTACCTCTACGGGGTTCGATGTACCATTTACACAGACCACAAGAGTTTGAGGTACCTCATGGATCAGCCGAATCTGAACATGAGGCAGCGTCGGTGGTTGGATGTGGTGAAGGATTATGATTGCAAGATCCTTTACCACCCAGGGAAGGCCAACGTGGTGGCCGATGCGCTTAGCCGCAAGGCGGCGCCGATTAGGGACGTCTGCTTGAGGATGACCGTGGTGACTCCCCTGTTGGAGCAGATTCGGGAGGCTCAACAGGAGGCTATCAAGGAGGAGCATCGGAAGAGCGAGCGTGTAGTGGGTCAGGTTTCCTCCTTCGATTATGATAGCCGAGGATGATTGACATTACACCGTAGGGTGTGGGTGCCGTATCACGGAGGTGTGCGCCAGACCTTGTTGGAGGAGGCGCACAAGTCCCGATTCTCTATTCATCCCGGGGCGACGAAGATGTATAGGGATCTTTGTCTGGATTACTGGTGGCCCTGCATGAAGCGGGATGTGGCATGGTACGTCGAGCGGTGTTTGACCTGCAGGAAGGTCAAGGCCGAACATCAGAGACCGCATGGCAAGATACAGCTGTTGGATATTCCACTGTGGAAATGGGAAGATATCACGATGGATTTTATCACGAAGCTTCCCAGGACTGCACATGGAGTGGATTCGATTTGGGTCATCGTGGATAGACTGACCAAGAGTGCTCACTTTATCCCGATTCAGGAGAGCATATCGGCGGAGAAATTGGCCGACATCTATATCAGAGAGGTCGTGGCACGACACGGGGTGCCGGTATCGGTGATCTCGGACAGGGATGTGCGTTTTACTTCCAGATTTTGGAAGAGATTCCATGACGAGTTGGGCACTCGTCTGCATTTTAGCACCACCTTTCACCTGCAGACGGATGGCCAGAGCGAGCGGACCATCCAGACTCTGGAGGATATGCTGCGGGCATGCGTGCTAGACTTCGGTGGTAGCTGGGATACCTATCTTCCCCTGGCCGAGTTCTCATACAACAACAGCTACCATGCGAGTATTGATCGTCCTCCATTTGAGATGTTGTACGGAAGAAGGTGCAGGACCCCGATATGCTGGGGTGAGGTTGGCCAGAGAGTCATGGGGAGCACCGAAGTGGTGCTCAAGATGACCGAGAGGATTCAGCAGGTCCGGAGCAGACTTCAGACTGCTCAGAGTCGGCAGAAAAGTTATGCCGACAAGCGTCGATCCGACTTGGAGTTTCAAGTCGGGGATATGGTTCTCCTGAAGGTGTCGCCTTGGAAAGGCGTCATCCGATTCAGGAAGCGGGGCAAGTTGGGCCCGAGATTCATCGGACCGTTCAGGGTCGTAGCCCGGGTGGGCAAGGTGGCGTATAGGCTGGATCTGCCAGCCGAGCTCAGCCAGATCCACAACACTTTCCATGTTTCTCAGCTACGGAAGTGCTTAGTGGACGATTCAGCGGTAGTGCCGTTAGAGGATATTCAGGTTGATGACAGCCTGAACTACATTGAGCGCCCAGTCACAATCCTCGACAGGAAGTCGAAGGATTTGAGGAACAAGAGGGTGGAGCTAGTGAAGGTGCAATGGCAGCACCGCAAGGGTTCGGAGTGGACTTGGGAGCCGGTAGACGAGATGATGGAGCACTACCCCGAGCTATTTCAGGATCGAGCAGCAGACTTCGAGGACGAAGTCTAAAATAAGTGGGGGAGATTTGTAGCACCCGGTTCCTGGTATGTAAACCTTATTTGATGTGTTTCCTTTCTTTTAGCCTTGGACTCGACGAGTCATAGGTCCGACTCGCCGAGTGGATGCGGGACCCCGGACGGATTTAAGTTGTCGACTCGACGAGTCCATATCCTAGACTCGGCGAGTCACTGTTGGATGAAACCCTAAGTTTCAGGGGTTTGCACCCTATTTAAGCAACTTATCTGCCCTAGGCCAGCCCCCATTCTCTCCCCAGAGCTCCCCAACCCTCGTTTGTGCTTGTTCTTTGAAGATTGAAGTTTTGTTGTGTGCTTTTGAAGGCTTTGAAGGAGGAAGGAAGTAGATCCAGAAGAAAGGAAGCCATCCAGGCCATTATTGTGTTCTTTCAGCAGTTCCTTTGAGGTATAACCCGTTTTCCCCATGATTCTAAGCTTAGTACTTCATTTGGGTCTTTCTTGGTCAAATCCCCAAGTTTGTATGTGCATTATATGTCGTAATAAGATGTTTGGCCTTTGGATCTAGGCAAGATTGAGCTCCAGGAGCTCAGATCTGTTAGCTTTTTGGTCCCATGTTGCTTGTTAGCCCTAGATCTACCCTTTTGAGACATTTTGAGCCCTAAAATCCATATTGGTGAATATCCACACGTAAAGTTGGAAACTTTACGTGTGATTCGTGTCCTAGAAGTCCAGATCTATGAATGGCATGGACTGGAACCGAGCAAATCGGTATATTTTAGAAGTGCATGGCAACGACTCGGTGAGTCGTTCATGTGACTCGGCGAGTCTGCTCGCGAGTCTTCGAGTTTGTCCCCTTTTCGTAGTGTCGAGTGAGAAGTGAGTCACAGGGTGTGACTCAGTGAGTTGGAAGCTTAACCCATCTATGGAGGTACTCGGCGAGTCAATTCCCTGACTCGGCGATTTCAAGGCAATCTCCTTAGATCAAGAACAGACTCGACGAGTTGTTCATACAACTCGGCGAGTCTTAGCATGAGTGTTCTTCGGATGAAGATGAACTCGACGAGCTGTTCATACAACTTGGCGAGCAGGATGAAGGACTTGAATATTGGTCATGAAGGCGAACCCGTCGAGTCGTCGCCTAACTCGACGGGTAGGATCGGGATTCAGGACAGTCGCTTGAGTAGGGACTCGGCGAGTTGGGAGGCCAACTCGGCGAGTCGGGTCAACTGAAAGTTGACTCTGACTTTGACTTAGGGCAAGGTCAGGGGTAAAATGGTCATTTTTACCCAAAAGTCAGTGAGCAAGGTGTTGATTGAATATATTGTGGGAATTGCAGCCGGAGGGTTTCCGGAGCAGCAGCAGCAGCAGTAGTAGGTGATCAGTTCCCACACAGACCAGCAGCTATTTCGAGGTGAGTTTCCTTTCCAGTAGGAACGGGTCTAAGGCACCAAGGCCGACCCGTGTAGACGAGATGCTAGTACTAGAGTGTGGGTCGAGCCCGTATCTCTGTTGTAGTTAAGTACGATATATGCGTTAATATGATAGAGTTGCTTATACTTGTCGTCTGTGTGATACTTGTATATTATGGGTTAGCGGTTGAGTGTGGGCAGGGCCCGTATCTCTCCGAGGATTGGAGTGTGGGCTAGGCCTGTATCTCCCAGATGGGGAAGTGTGGGCAGGGCCCATATCTTCACAAGTGTGGGCGAGGCCCGTATCTCCCGGCTAGCGAAGTGTGGGCAGAGCCCGTATCTTCCCGAGTGTGGGCAAGGCCCGTAACTCATAGCTGAACATTGGTTGATTATGTGTATGCATGGTATGGGGTATTATGGGGGAACTCATTAAGCTTTGTGCTTACAGTTTTCAGTTTTGGTTTCAGGTACCTCCTCAGCTAGGGGAAAGGAGCTGGCGCGGTAGCAGCATGTCACACACACACACTCTCCGGTTTCCGCATTACGAGTTTCTCTGGGATCGATACTCTGACATTCTGATTAGTTGTATGTCTTGGTTTTCAGACACGGTTCATTTTATGTTATGGTTGTTCAAACGATGTTTTTAGTTATTAATATTTTACAATGAAACGTTTTTAAACAAAAAATTTTGGATGTGAAAATTGGGTCGTTACATAAGTCCCAAGCAATCATCAGACCCGTCCTCAGGCTGAACGACCATAACCGATAAACCAATAAAGATGGAAATACACTGCAATGAATCATGGATCCTAACCATGCCATCTTCTCTTAACCAGTTCCTTAGAATCCCCCAAATTTTCCTCAAGTCGAGTACGGATCATGTGTTTCCAGTAGTATAGGCCTAATACTACCTTCCACACTTATCCACAGTTTCCTTAAGAATCATCTCGGGTCCTCTAAGTAACTACTCATGTCTACATCCGTCTTATCCAATCCCATACACCCGTTCTCAAACGAATACACATTATTAAACAACACAAGAATCAATCTAAAAAATACTCCCAAGGTTTCCTAGGATTCCTTTCACACCTCTCTCCACCATTAGTTGCAAAAGCAACTCCCTCTAGCACATACTAACCACCTCATGAATACAGTTGCATGCCTCAGACACTAGATAATTCTTCGACTGCAAGGTCTCACCCCACAACGGTTGGACTTAGACAAGAGTTGTGAAATGGAGTTAAACATAGCCTTCTAAAATTATCTAATCGCTATAACATGTAGCCCCACGTATTCCCTTAATAGTTAGCTAATATTAATGGAGGTCTCTAAAAGAACAAAGCATGTAGCATTCAAGCATTGAGTTATCTAAAACAGAGCATAAACTAATCAGGCCATTCTATCCAATATCTGAATCCATACTATCATGCAGTTCTAAAAGTTCAATTAATAGGTATATATAGGCATCTCTCCTTGCATATTATCATGTAATCCTTAGTACATCCTTAGCCTAATCTAGCATGCAATTCTTATATACTCATATCAAACATCAAACACAAAACATGTATGGGTATTTTGGGAAATACTTACTTGAGATCTGCTGATTTCATGCACCACACCCCCTTTTTCCTTATAAAATCTTTTTAGAAATTTGTTTTCTTTCAAAATATTACCAATTCCTAAGTTTGAGTTCAGTCACACCCAAGAGTGTGCCCAAATCCCTCAAACCAAGGCTTTGATACCAACTTGTAACGTCCCAAATATTAAGAGTAAAATTTTCATTTCCAAAACAATAAGCCATACAATTAAGTTGTTCTGAAGCCAACCAAAGTGATTAAATCAATTAAACATCAGAGTAAGAAAACCATATATAGCTAATGCGGAAATAAAACTTCGAGGGATGTTGTGTAGTCATGTCGGGCCTTTCACTATCATCTGAAAGGACTTGAAACAATAACCATAGAACTATAAGCACAAATCTTAGTGAGTTCCCAAGAATACCACATACCATACATACAATAGGCCCCACATAGTAAAGGTCTAACCATAACATGCCATGGGCCTCGTCCAACACATTCATCAAGCCTCGGCTGGCATCGAGCCCTGCCCGGTATACATAAAAACATATACAATACATGAAAGAGTCACACAGACAGCTAACATCCTATGAACATAATCAATGGCCTGACATTGGTGCCTTCGACCCACCAAACACTATGAGAAGACTCACCTCAATCCAAAGATATCTTAATCACACATGCGCTACTCCTATAGGGCTCCTTATCTGAACATATCCAAAATCACCCGTAGTAAAAAACTAGGATAATAAACCATAATCAAAGGTCAACCATATTCTATCATGCTAAGGGGTAAAAGACTATTTTACCCTTCCCTTACTTGACCCATCTAACTATGGCCTAAACCTAATAGGACCCAAGGCCCAAAAGGGCCAAATGGCCCTCTAGTGAGTACGCCATGCATATCACCCTACTACACACCGCGTACTCGGCAATCACAGAAAAGGAAAAATTGGACCAAGAATTTGTACGCGCTGCGTACACCGATTTATGCATGGCATAATCATAGGGAACTCAAAAACTCATTCTAGGCACTTAAATCCTTTAAGATACAATGTCTAATACTCAAATCTAAGTCTTGAGGAGGTCTTTGTAACACCCTGTCCCGAATCATTCCCACATGGGTGTGGGTGATGTAATTTAGATGATCTGGTGTAACGCTTGGAAATAAAGATGTTCCTTTTTGTCCTTTGAAAGTGGAAGAATTGCAGTATGGACCTTGTAGGTAGTATATGGGGCGTACAACAATTTACGCTTGGCGTACTAGCTGAGAAGCTAGTACGCGGGGCGTACCTCTGGTGTACGATTAGCGTACTAGTGAATGATGGTCGCGGGTCGGTAGCCTGGTCCGCTGGGCGTACGAGGAGTACGTTGGGCATACGAGAGGGAGGTATAAACCCTAATTTTTTGTGTTGTACCCTATATAAGCTTTATGTTAGCCTCTTTTGATCATTTCCTAGCTAGCCTCTATATCCTAAAAACCCTAATTCGTTCCATAGTCCATGTTTGGTGATCTTGAGTTCTTGTGAGGTTTTGTGGACCTAGTAAAAGAAGAAGAAGAAGAAGCTTGAAGACTTGTTCTTTGGAGGAAGGCTTTGAGATCCAACATTAGCAACTTCTTTTGTTGGCTTGCAAGGTATAAACCTCAAACCTTGCCATTTCATTTCATAGATCTACTTCTTGGCACATTTTGGTCATTTTGGTCCTTTTGGTTGGTGATTGAGAGTTAGGGTCGTTTTTTGATCTCAATCTTACAGATCTGGGTATATTAAGAGTTCTTTTGTCCATAGTCATTACAAGAGGATCATTGCATATAAGTTTAAAATCTAACATATTATAGCGATTGGCAAGAATTTGGTATTCTTACATTTACGATAAGGATTTGAAATTGTGAAATGAGTGTCATTGAAATGCTGTCAATTGATATATTTCACAAAGAAAGGACCATAGGCAAACACAGTGTGCATGATTGGAACATGGCATAACTGTTGTTTTAACTCAAGTATTAAGTTGATTAATCGAAACATTATACAATGAATAATGTGTAATCAATACGGTGATTAAATAAAAGGTGTTTTATTTATATTCATAAGTTCTGAGTAGGGCTGTTCACTCTTCGGATAAAACCGAATTATCCAATTGGACAGTTTGGATTGGACAGTTTGGTTCGGATATTCGGATTTTTGGATTGGTTTTCAACAAAACCGAATTATTATTTTGGATTTCGGATTGGTTTTGGTTTATAAAATAAGAAACCGAATAGTCCAAAAAAACCGAATAAATATTTATTATTTATCTATTTATAATATATATCTATAGTTATTTATTAATTTTGTAATTTATTTTTTTAAATAGGTTCAAAACATTTCACCCGATAAAAAAAACATTAATATGCATTTTCTCTCAAAAGTTTTCTATCTATAAAATATTTAACTATTATATATCTTCTTATTAGTTGTTTATAAATTTCAAATCACAACTAAATAATTTGTTTTTTCTTCTTGTGTAAAGTTGGGTAATATTATAATTATATGTCGTGTTAAAATGTTTCGGTTTTTGAAACCGAATTATAAAAACCGATCCAACCGAATTGTAATTGGTTCGGATCGGATCGGATTTGAATTTAGTTTGGACAATTCAGATTCATGTTTTGAAAACCGAAATCAATTTGGATTCACTTGATTGGATCGGATCAAACCGATCCATCCAAACGAACACCCCTAGTTCTAATACCATATTGGATTCAATTATTCTTATGTTTCACTTTGCATGTTTTGACTTCCCGAATAACTAGGTTATTCAAACTATCCACAGTCAATCATACTTTGGAAGTAGGTATTGAGGCAAGACTGTCATGAATCTAACTATAGATTGTTTAGGTGTTTTAGACATAGCACAAGTTGCTGCAGTGTTCATGAGTACTCTTGGAATAAGATTCGAGTATTGGATTAAACCCACGCTCATCTGAATCACTTCATGAATTTTATCACGAGTGATTGTGAGACAATTATATCTTATATTCTTGAAACTAAGACATGTGAGTTGTAGTTTACAAGTCGGTTGCACATTGACATATGTAAACGCACCAGTAACTTGGTGTTATAAAACATACTGTTATGTGTGATTTGATGAGTAATTACAAGCAAACATTTGAGTTAAAGTTTATCCATTCCTTTTACCATTAGAGGGATAAAAGCGATATTTGTGGGCCCCTCGATAATTTAGTGATGACACCCGAAGCGCTTGGCCAAGCCTGGACTGATTTGATTTGTTCAATTAGTCAGTTGTCATAAATCGGAAATTGGGAAACAACAGATGGACAGAGAGAATGATTATAATCCATGTCTCGGTCCATATGATATCTTGTCGAATGGAGGAATATATGATCCCTTATCTAATGGATGCGTCATTGACTAGGTCAAAGTTTGACAACGACTTTTAAGAGCTACGATTGCTAGCCGGGTTGTGGAGTCGTACTTGAAATAATAGTTATTAGACTTATCCAACTGGGAGACTGTTGAATTAGGTGTTTAAACTCATAACTATAATTGGTATGTACTTGACCCGAGAGTAGCATGGTCCATTTGGGTTGCCTTCACCAGAGCAATTTGATAGGATGGACTTTTGAGAAGAGGTTATTTATGATTTCTTAATATATTATAAGTTCTAATATATTAATACGAAATCATGTTATTTAATTAGTATTGATCAAGAATTAATCTGGAATTAATTTAGTGATCAAAAGAGACTAATTAAATTAACGGGGACTAATTGTGTAAATTAGTTATATATATATATATATATATATATATATATATATATATATATATATATATATTGTTTGGGCTTATGATACATGATGGACTAAGTTTATGAAAGAATCCATAGAAAGTTAGTCCATATGGATCATGGATCATGGATAATAAGCCTAAGGGTATGGATTAGGGTTTAACAATGACCCTTAGAATCCTACAATATATATATATATATATATATATATATATATATATATATATATATGTCACCCTATAGCTAAAATCGGTTACTACATATGTTCTAAGAGTTCATTTTGAGCCGTTTTATGTCGGGATATTCTCTCTCAAAAGTCCTCCATTTGTTCATGGTGTTTGTGAAACATTTGAGGTGCTAAGTTCTTAAAGGCCAAAACTACAAGCTACAACAAGAGGTAATTCTATAACTCATTTTTATGTTGTTTATGTCAATTGTATGCTAGTTGTAGGCTTAATACTTTGGAAACAATATTGCATGTAAAATTAGAGAAAACATAGATCCAAAGCATTTAGGGTTGTATGTGCACTATAGGATGTTGTAGTATACTAAAACCCAATACTTATCTCATTGTGTGTGTGTGTGAAAGCTTGGAAGGTGACTTTTGATTTTTTATTATTTATAACTATTGCTTATTAATTTTAAAACCACTTGTTATTATTAATAAGTGAAAGAAACTTTTAAAAAACACTTATTATTATAATTAAAATGTTAAACATATAGTAAAATATATAGTGATAAGATAGACAATTTGCATTTTAAAAAAAGTTTACATGGATAATATGGATAATATGACATATCCATGATTTTTAATTAATTATTGTTTTGAAGCAACATGAACATACAAACATGTATACAATAGTTAATTAAATATTATATATATCACCTTCCATAACATATGATCGATAACATTAATCTAATCTAATTTACATTAAAATGTCAACCACAACATACAATGATATTCTTAAAAAATTACTTAAATCAAGAAAATACAAAAAAGAATTAATATATAACAAACTTACAAATTAAAAACTTCTACATAATAATGTGGCTCGAAAAATTGTTCAAAGCCCTCAAACCAACACAAAATACTTTAAACTTGTTTTATTTGTGAATTTTATATGTGATTTGTATTTGTGTGAATTTTATATGATTTTGCCATTTTCTTAACAAAAGAGACAAAAAAAAAAAAAAGGATTTTAACATATTTAATAAGTTTTCACATGTCTAATAACTATAAAATATGAGTTTCTAGGGTTCCTCATCTTTTGTGGTTCTTATTTCAATCATTCCCTATAAAAAAAAAGGATAATGACTTAAAAAGGTAACTAGCCGTTTACCCGCGCCAAGCGACGGGTGTGAATAGTTTTTTCAAAATTTAGTTTCTAGAGACGATTATTCTTTTGTGCAAATAGTTTAAAATTGAAACACATGATTGATCAAACATCCAAATAAGAACTATGTTATGTTCAACGTCGTCTCAAAATATTTGAATGAGAAATTATCAGCATAATGTCAATAGGCGAGTTTAAAACAATTTTGAATTGTTAAGTCCTTGGAATAAGGTACATTTATCCCAAAAACCAATATTCAAACACTTTTGAATAAAAAACTGTCTTTAAAACAATTAAATTTTTCTTTAGAACGACAATTATATATATATATATATATATATATATATATATATATATATATATATATATATATATATATACCCAAGGTTGTAAAAATCGCTTGACGGTAGCTTGACGGTCGACTGGTGTTAACGGATTAATCGGTCTTGGCGGAGATTAATCGAGGATTAATCGGAGACCATAGATTATTAATAAAATATTAAAATTAAGTAAATATTAATATATCTTAAGAAAAAAAAGTACTTCAAAATTAGAAAATAAGAAAAATTGTAATTTGGAAATTTGGAAATACGAAAATATGAACATTTTGGTATAATATTTGAAATTTTGAAAATTTGAAAATTTTGGAGTACAAAAAGAAAGTTAATTTTTTTGAATTTTTTAAAAGTTTTTTGACCTTTTTATTACTTTTTTTTGACTTTTTTTACTTTTGTTGACCGATTAATCCTGCCAAGGTCGATTAATCCCGCCAAACCCGATTAATCCTAAATTTCGATTAATGCCCTAATCCTCGACGGTTGGAGAACGCCAAGCGATTAATCCACGATTAATCGTCGATTAATCCCGATTTCTGCAACCATGTATATACCTTAATAAGCATTTAGCATGTTTTGTTGAATTTTAAGAGGTACAACCTATTATACAATATGTACAATGACTTTATGTTATGCGGTCAACATAAATTTTATTGACTCGGTCTCCCATCCCCTATCCGATCTAACAAACTCCCCCAACCTTTCATATCTGGTCAAAGATGTGAATTAGTCAAACTTAAACCATCGTTCCTTAATTTTAGCCAATTGAATTTGTCAAAACCATCAATTACATCAGTTAGACTGACATTATATAGCTCTTTGAAATTGCAGATTTAATTGGCATCTCCGATTTCTCCATTCTCTTCCCATGTTTATCCCTGTCTCCCTTCCTGGTGATGGTCGATGATGGTGTAAGGGTATGGTGGTAACATTTATCTGTCGGTGGTGAACAGTGGTTGTGGCTGTAGCGGAGCAGTGAGACGCGACATCATCAAGGTATGTTGGTATGCTAATGAGTTCATAATTTGTTTGGGAGTTGTTATAGGAGACGATAGTAAATGTCGCGTCTATGGTTTTTAGAGAGGGTTGAGTTGTTGGAGACGGTAGTCTCTAGGGTTTTCATAGGGGCGATGGTTCACTGGTGGTGCAATGGTGGTGGGGTGCAGAGGAGAAGGGAACACCAGTTCAAGGTAAGGATTGGAGGAGATACTATCGGAGGAGGCAAATGTGGATACAGGAACCATAAATGGAATAGGATGGATATGGATTAGGATTCTTATCAAAGAGTTCGAGAGAAGAGATGACTAAGGGTTCTTCCACAAGCAATGCCTATTAATCGACCGAGATAAGAGATGATATATAGAGAGATAAAAGAGAGCAATTAGAGAGACTGGAGAGATTAAAGTGAGAAATTAGAGAGACATAAGAGATTTGGGATAAACGATGACTAATGGTATGTAGATGAAATTAGGGTTTTCAACGTTTAGATATAAGGAGAAGGTATTACCGTCAGTTACAATCAATGAGCATGTGCAGACGTTTTCATTATGCTTAATCCGATTGTACATGATGTTGTAACAAGTATACCTCTTAATTTTCAAGAAATGGACAATATGCTTAATAATATAGTAAAGATATATTTTTGATTTGTACATATTTGGTCACTAAATTTTATTTTCATCCACATTTACCCCTTAAACTTTTTAAACTGTAAATATTCATTCCTTATGACCGGCTATTCAGGTAATCCAGAAAAAATGACTTAATAAGGTAATATATTTTTCTGCTTTTACACATTTAGTCCTTAATATTTTTTTTGCACATGTAGTCCTTATTATTTTTTTTTTGTTGCAAAATAAGTCATTGTTGTTTTTATACACATTCAATACTTATGACCGTTTTTTTTAGATTTTCTCACTGCATCCTATGTGAGACAATCATTAATGAGGTGTTCGGGGTTGTTGATGCGTATGACCTGCGACCTCGATTGCTTGGTTGTTTAGGTCTTGTATTCTGAATGTCGTGACTTCTTCATATGATCTTGTATTTTAACGATGTTTATATCTACACATTCATATTTGATTCTACTACAACTTTCGCTTAGATTACTCATTTTAAAAAGTAACATATTTTTACTTACAATGTTTATATCCTTGTGTTTTTTATGAATGTATGTATGAACGTTTTTTATAAAATCGTAAGTGAAAATATATTATTTTTTAACGGGAGTTTCTTAACGAAAGTTGTACTAGATTCAAATATTAACTAGTGGATATAAAGATCATTAAGAAAAGTTATGACGTTCAGAACACAAGTCCTAAACTAAACTACAAGACCTAAGCAACCAAACATTCAAGGCCGTGATGGACATAAGCATCAACACCGTAAACACTTCATTAATGATTGTCCCACATATGATGTCGTGAGAAAAACCTAGAGAAATCAGTTATAAGTATTAAATGTATACAAAAAAACAATAATGACTTATTTTGCAAAAAAAAAATATTAAGGACTAAGTGTGTAAAAAATATTAAGGATTAAATATGTACAAAGTGATAAATATATTACCATTTTAAGTCATTTTTTCTGGTTTACCTGGAGTAGCCGGTCATAAGAACTGAATGTATACAGTTTAACAAGTTAAGGGGGTAAATGTAGACGGAAAAAACTCAATGACAACATATATACAAATCAACATATATACAAATCGATAAATATATTACCTTTTTAAGTAATTATAATATAGAATATATGGACGTTATAGACATAAAACCTTACTTAATATTGTCAAAATTCAAATAGGAATTAGTGCTAATTGGGTATTGTACGTAGTGACCTAGAATTTTCGTAGTATTTTCTGGCCCTCAATTTCTTTATTTTATCATTGTTATTGGTCAATTTGATCATCGTTGGAGAGCATTTATTAAAAGCACAAAATATTCTAAATTAATGAATACTATATATCCAACTTGTTGTTATAGTACATCTAACTCCAGCTCTTTTATGAGGTTTGGCTTATATGCGAATATTATTTGATATCGTATCATATATATAATATATCGTTTTCTGACAATTGTGGTTTTTTGGACCGGTTGAGAGCCATGATATTATTCTACGTTAATTATCACGTTTTTGGACCTGTTCAAGTATTATGAGCGCTATATAGTTATGCATAAGGCCTAATTGTTTTACTCTTAAAATTACCATGTTTTTGTTTGTTCTTGTAATAATTTTGTGTCTAATGAAAGTGGCTAACTGATTATGTTTATCTAAATTTTAACTTGATTATGAAATACCTAAGAGAATGCTTATACAATGAATTTAAGCCTTAAGCTTCAGTCATGCCGCCAAATCATCCAAAAGTTCAATAAGACATGGAACTAAAACATAAAGTAAAAATTTCAATCGTTTCTCAATCAGGAAAAAGACACAAATATACTTGTAGTGACATTTGATTAACTACAACGACAACTATAATATGATTAAAATAACCGAGTAAACAAATCATCAAACATCTGTTGGGCATGAAACTGTGGTTTATATAGGCAACATAAATTGCCACATCGACATTAACCATTGGTTGTTCTCCATATGTATCTCGAATTACACGTGGATGACGAGTCATGCCGCTTGGTTGTGAACCACCGTATGAACAACATCAACCAAAATATAAGCTTTATGGATTTTAGGTGGCCTTGTAGGTTCAAGAATCGAAGCCATTTCAAGAAACCAACAGTTATGAAATACAAAAAAAAGATTTTTCTGATGAAGATCAAGGGTTTGAAGTGGATCATCACATCTTTCACATCACCACCATTTGTTTCCAACCATCGATGATGAACTCGATCACTTTTACCAAACTTAAATTTATGGTTGTTCATTTTGCTTTTATGATTAGATATATTCTCATGGATCTGGAATGTATCGAATACCCATGTTAAAGGATTTAGTTAGTAAATTTTGGAAGAAGAGCATAGAAAAAAACGAAAATACCCTCATGTGCATGGCACATGAGGTTTCTTGACCAAAACAAAGTAACCGGCGTTAGTGCAAGGGACTAACCTTGCTGATATAGTTTGAAATAGGGACCAATGTTGCAACAAAGCTCATATTTGGACAAACCATGCAATAAACACTACACGTTAAGGACCAAACATGTAATTTTGTCTTAGTCCCAAAAGAATTCTAATGCGAATCTGAAACTAATATTCTTCAACATAATAATCTTGAATTTGTTTCGAATAATTTAACAAACTCTACATGTTAGAAATTGTTTTTCGCATTTGTAATGTTTGACCAATAAGTCGTTGCTAGATGTTAATGGAGCCCACTCTCGTATGAAGTATTTTCTATTGTCTTAATAAACTAGCTTTGTCTTTTTTATATATTTATTTTGAGACGCGATAAAATTATAATATCAAAAGTTTAAGGTATCTTCAATAATGTCATTTGTTGTGTTGTACATCTATAAACGACAAAAAGAAAACCCCATCTCCTGTAGTTTAGAATATATCCTATGTACATGTTCACATGTAGCAAAGGACAACTTAGATGCACTACTTGCATACTTTGAATCACTGAAAAGTCGCACGATAATATTAAAAGTATTCAATTTTGTCTAGATCCATCGTGAAAGTACAAATATTTATAAAATTAGCCTGTATTTCTCATATCGGTCTGATATATGGTTTCTTATTTTTTTATATAAATGGTGTCTTATTTCTTTTTATAAAGGTTTTATAGGATAGTTAGTATTGAACTCCACATTATGTTGGTTCTCGCATTCCCGTGACTCAGCACATAATTGTCCGACTTCATTAGTGTTAATGTCTCTCACAACGGTACCCATATGTTGAAGCCTCTATTATCTCCATAAGGCTTTAACATCTAAGACTCTTTTGATTATCTGTCTCGATGTATTGACATCAAAATTATAACTGAGTTTGGTTTTATCTATCAAACTAAGGATATGTGTTCAAATTTGTAAATATTATTATTGTGTCCCACATCGTCTAGACAAAGTATCATTGTTGAGTACAAATTTGTAGATATTTTTAGGATAGAGAGAGAGAGAGACATGTAAACACTTCTATATAAGGTGGGTTCATACCACTTGTAGAGGTGTGCTTGAAAGATGTAGTTCATAGTGATTAGTGAGTGAGGTATTTATGGAGTTCTAGATCTAGTGCCTTTTTTGTACTCATTTACTATGATCGAATACATCTCTTAAACATCGAAATCATCGTGTTCTTCGTGTGTTTTTTAATTCTGCATGCCAAACCAATGTTCATAATTCACATCACTCATGCGTCTTTTCTACCAACTCCATAAGACTCTTTTGGAAAGTAAACCAATTACTCCACATATATTTTATATGGTATCAGATTCGACATCTATATCATTCGTGACTTAATACATCATTGTCTATCTTCATTGAGCCTCCATCTCCAAAGGGGAATATAAGTGTATCTCATACAACTAGACATGGTCTTATGCATATCTATATATGTTGGAGTACACCTTCTTTTTATAATGGCTCTTGTAAAAGGTAATATATGACCAGATCTATGTAATAATTTACATATATGACCAGATCTACATATCTTATATATGTAATCATCTATATTTTTTGATAACTTGATATTTAATTAGATACCCTCAATATATACACGATACATGAATAATAAGAAAAGGGCCAAACACATGGGCCGTATTATATGCAAATAATACAAATAATACATAATAATGATACGCTAACATCCCCCCACATATTGAATGGAGGTAGAGTCTCGAACGTTCAAGTTGGACCGAAAATCAAGAAACAGAGGAGATGAAAGGTTCTTGGTAAAAATGTCTGCATATTGAGAAAAAGATGGAACATGAAGGACATGAACATGACCAGTGGCGACTTTTGTCTCGAAAAAAATGCAAATCAATCTCTATATGGAAAAAAATGCAAATCGATCTCTATATGGTTCGTGCATTGATGATGAACCAAATTAGATGACATGTAGACAACACAAACATTATCACAATAAATGATAGTAGCCTTGACATGCATATAATGAAGCTCAAGAAGTAAATTACAAAGCCAACAAGTTTCTGCCATCGCATTTGCAACCACCTGTATTCAGCTTCAACATTTGACCAAGATATTGTGTTCTGCCGTTTGGAGGACCAAGAAAGAATATTGTGATTTAAAATGACACAATAACCAGATGTAGAGTGTTGTATCATAGGACACCCGACCCGGTTAGCATCAGAGTAGGCAGTAAGGTAACGATTGGGAGAGGAATACAACTATAGTCCATAAGTCGTAGTGTCTCTTACATAACATAAAATACATTTGAAAGCGGTAAAATAAGGCTCCCATGGGACATGCATGAATAAACATATATGTTGCACATCAAAGTGATGTCAAGACGAGTAAATGTGAGATACTGTAATGCACTAGCCAAGCTACAATATAAAGTGACATCATCAACGGGAGGACCATACACTACGATGACGTGTCAAAAGCGAAAAAAAAGTGGGGAAAAAGACACCATTTTTTTTTGCGATTTTGACACTAAGTTTTCAATCTTTTCCAATTTTGACACTAAGTTTTCTCTTTTCTCCAATTTGCAACATAAATAAAATAAACATATCCAAGTTCCACCCCCATCAATGAAAATCTTCATTTTGAATATAGTTTTTGTTTATCCTATATTTCTAACTTGGATTTGAGTTATAGAACCTTAATATTTCATCGTATATACCCTTTGGGTTTCACTTATTCATTAATCGAGTACTTTTACTAACTTTCTTTTGTCTATCTGTAATGCCCTGTTTCGAATAGTTTCCCATTGCGGAATGATGATCAAGGAGTGGGTATTAGCAGACTTAGAACCCTTGAAGAATTGAGTTTCATCTTATTTGGAGGTGGATGATGTAGTTTGGATGATCCGGGTATTCGGTTTGTGTTTTGGAGCCCAAGGGTAGGGGTGCAAACGAGCTGAGCCGAGCCCGAGCCTGGCCAGGCTCGGCTCGGGCTCGTTTATGTTATATGAGGCTCGAGCTCGAGCTCGGCTCGATTCGAGCTTTCCTGTACTGAGCTCGGCTCGAGCTCGTAAAGAATTATTCAAGCTCAGCTCGGGCTCGGGCTCGACTCGTTTTTTATCTAACGTGCCTAAATAAGCTTAAGTTCGGCTCGATCTCGTTAAGAAGCTCGTTTACTAATACCCTAAATCCGTAATTCCTCTAATATATTTTTATTTTAATATATATAAATAATAATAAATTATATTATGTAAAGGCTCGTTTAGGCTCGCGAGCCTAATCGAGCTTAATGACATAGGCTCGAGCTCGAGCTCGTTTAATAAACGAGCTTAATATTAAGCTCGAGCTCGGCTCGGGCTCGTTTAAAATCGATTTCAAGTCGAGCTTTTAGCGATCCGATCCCGAGTAGCTTGCGAGTAGTTTGGCTCGTTTGCACCCCTACCCAAGGGTATCAGTAAAGGCGTTGGTTCGGGCCTTTTATGAATTTTGGATTTAATTTCGGTTGGTTTTTAGACTAAATAAAGTTTATAGAAGTGTAGGGCTTCTCGTTCTCTTTCGTGGATATAAAGAACGTTGAAAAGGGATAAGAGATGCAAAAGTTATGATCATTTGAATTTGGAAGGGTTTGGACCAAACCGGGTACACATGGCGTACAAAGGAGGTACGCATGGTATACATAGGAATTTGGGCGCGGGAGAATTTAGGAACACCTTGCGTTCCCCAAGGGAACGTGTTGCGTTCTTTAGGCCATATTAAAACCCTAATTTAGGGACTTGGACCCTATTTAAAGACCTTAACTCACCTCCAACCCTCATTTCCTTCAGCCTCCATCCTCTCTAACCCTAAGAATGAAACCCTAGCCCCCATTTGTGTATTTCTTGAGCTTCATGGTGCTTTTTGTGTGTTTTGGTGCTTGAGAAGAAAGAAGGAACTTCTTGAAGAGTCAATGCTTGACTTAGAGCTTTTGGATCCAGACTTTGCTCACGTAAATCTAACTTCTAGAGGTATAAAGTCTCAACCTTGACAACTCTTTCATGTGGATCTAGCTAGTTGGTTTTGGTTTTGGTTTTGGTTTTGGTCCCTTTGTGGTGGTTCTTATGATTAGAAGTTACTCCAGAACCTTTGAGCTTCATATTTGGTCCTTGTTAGGGTTATGAAGTCTTAAAGTTTGGATCTTGATGAGTATAAACCTTTCATGCTTGTTTTGGTGGTCTTTTGGTAAAGTTTGGGACTTAGGGTTTTGATTTGGGTCCCATTAAGTCTTGCTAAGTCATAAAGTCAAAAACTTTATGACTTAGAAGTCCCTTTGAATCATATCTGGAAGTTTGGACTAAGGTCTTAAGGTAAAAGCTTGCATCTTGGCCTCTTTATGGAGTTAGAATGCTTGAAATCATGATTGGGTCCTTTTGGACCATGTAAAGGTGCCAAGTTGACAACTTTATGGGTTAAGTCAATAATATGAAGCTATTTTGAGCATTTGGACGTTGGACTTAAGGTATTAAGTCATTGGTGCAATTTTTGGACATTGACCGGGAACATCGTGCGTTCGTCTCGGGAAAACCGCGCATTCGGGTCATCAGTGGAGTCTTTGGGCTTTTTGCTTTGGACTTGATTTTAGGGTTGGACTTTTTGTTTTGAGCCATGTTCGGACTTATCTAGTTGGATAGCCTAGTTTGGGCCTAAGGAGTTTGGGTTGGGCCTTAGTGGGCCTAACTTGGGTTTGGGCTTAGTAGGCCTAATTGGTTTGGGCCATTAGTGGGCCGAGTTAGATTGGGCCATCGTTGGGCCTATGTTTTGGGTTTATCCCTGGATATTAATTTTGATCAGTTTGGCTTGGCTCAGTGTGTGGAGCCGGTACGCAATAGTAGCAAGTGAAGGATTTTGTTATCAGTCTTATGGGAAGGATATGTATTAATGATTTATTAACCTAAAAACAAAAAAAATTATGTCTTGATTTTGGGATGTTACAAGTTTGTATCAGAGCCTTGGTTTGATGGATTCATACATACTCTCGGGTGTGTCTGAACTCAAACTGAGGATTTGTAAAGTTTTCAAAAGAAAAGTTTTTTCAAGAAAAGAGTTTTCTAAGATAAGAGAAGGGTGTGGTGCATGCAATCAGCTGAGATCAAGTAAGTTTTCCTAGAATACCCATACATGTTATCTATTATGATTTGATTTATGAATATGTGAAATGCATGTTGGTTAAGGCTAAGGATCTACTCAGTTCTTGCATGATAGAATGCTAGGAGAGATGCCTTTGTATGTATATCATATGAGCTGGTAGAATTGCATGGTAGTGTTGATTAGTTGGTGGTAGTTAGGCCTGATATGTGATACCTTGTTGCATTGGGTATATTGGATGATATGCTGAGATGAGAATATTTATTGGAATCGGTAATTATTAAGTGTATGCTTTAAAAGTTATATGCGGTTAGGATCTTATATCCCTAGAATAATTGATTTGGCCTTATTTCCTGTTCCTTGGATGGTTGTGGTTCTAGGGTAGAGTCTGTTATTCGATGGTCTATTTGATCATGTTCTGTGTATAATTTGCATGCATAAGGCAACTGAAAGTAAGGGTGGAACTTCTAGCATAAGTGGTGGTGTGTGGGTTGAATGTTCTATGATAGTTCTATGGATTGCAGTGTTACTTCACGAATGTTGCTTGCTTTGTGTTTTGTGGAACTCTTAGATGATGGGAATCATCTACTAAGTGAATATGATGGTATTCAAGAGGTGGATGGCTGGAATTATGGGGAGCTCTCCAGCAGCTAATGGCAGAGTGAGGTCGGGAACCTAGGTGAGCTTAGGGAAGTTTGCAGCGGTTGTAGTCGCGTTGTTTAGTGAGATTTGGTGCATCAATTTGAGAAGGCGACGTAGAGGATTCAGGATGATTCTTGAGGAAAGTATGGATAGGTGTGGAAGGTTCTGTACTACTGAAAACACAGGATCCATACTCAAATTAGGGAGAGTCTTGGAGAATCTAAGAAGCCTGTAGAAGAGGATTATTGGGTATGTTCTGATCATTGGCTTTTGGGATTTCAGTTTGGTGATGAGCACTCATGAAGGAGGTTTCGGTTTTGGTTCTGGATCAGTTGCAGGTACTGAGCCAATTAGCGAGCAGATGCGGGAATTCATCTCTTGGAGGTTACCCGCGATATTTTGGAGCAGACTCCTGTAATTTTTGGCGCGGTCAAGAAGGGGATCTTGGAGATCTTGTATGAGTGATTGGGCGCGATCCGTGCTGATTTTATGGCTATTGTTGGAGCTCACACGCTATCGATCCGTGAGCAGAAGATTAATTTGGAGCATCTGGGAAGGAGGGGGTCAGATCAGGTGCATGTGGTGGAGGGTCCCGGGAAGAGACCCAAGACTTATGATCAGTGTTTGAGATGCCAGCAGGGCCTGAGCCAGTTCATCAAGTGTAGGAAACTGCATGATGGATCTTGTCGTTCCAAAGGTATAGGTTGCTGTGAGTGTAGCAAGATTGATCATGTCAGCAGGATTGTCCTCAGGGTAAAGCCCGATATGTTTTCTCTGCAACCAAGTGGTCCGCAAGAGGGCCATCTGTCCGATGAGGAGGGGAGGAGCAGTGATTGCACCTGCTCCGACTAACTTGCGGATCTTAGAGAGTCGTGAAGGGTAGGGCAGGAGCCAGTTATTGTAGTGTCAAAGGAGGCCGTGCTCCGGCAGGTGCTTATATGGGCATGTTATCTTTTGTGTTCTTTTTGGTTGTTATCAGTTTTCATGTTGCTTGGAATTTTATATTGATTTGGGTAAGTGTTATCTTCAGTTTATTGCTCTGTTATCGTTGGATTATATCTGTGACATCCCCAAAATCACGGCCAGAAAAGACCGGTTTCATTTATGCTTTTAAAATAATTTTCAGAGTAAATCCTTTTGATTTAAAAGAGTTGCGGAATTTGTTCCCAAAAACAAAACATGATAAAATAGATTTTTATCAAAACATTTTAGAAAGAAATATAATTTCATTTCATAATCAAAAATTGGGATCTCATGTTCCGATACAGACCATAAAGCATAAACGATAACATTACAAGTCATTCAACAAATATATACATATACAGACTTGTAAACAAAACAACTTGATGATTCATCCATCTTATGCCTTTGCGCCACTTCCTGTAATACAAATAAACTGAGTGGGTCAGGCTTGAGAGCCTGGTGAGCATATAGGGTTTTCAACCCACAATAAATAATTATATTTAATTCACCAACCAACAATAACCCGATTACCCATTCCCATTATCCTCACTTTACGTCCCCAAAACAACATCTATTACAAGGGACCTAATCTAGGATTTTCATCGGGACGGATATTACTGCAAAGGGGCTTCCTTAGCAATAAATGTCCTAAAGGCAACCATGAGGGGGATAGAGTACACCGGTGAACACATCATTCACAACACCTACATGTTATGAGCCTGCTAGTGTTCCACAGGACTGTCTAGAAAAAGTTCGTGGTCGTTATCCATACTCCGTTGAATATCTAGATCAACAACAGCAACAACGAGTCTTCTCATCTATTTATCACACATCAACTATCTACCTATGTTCTACCCAACATATTAGTAGATAAAAATATATATTTTTATACATATTTTAAAACCTGTATAGCATGTTCAATCAATACATATACCACATAACAGATGAGGCACACACACATAACACATATTTCATAGAGAATAAATCATATCTATGATTTAGAAGAAAGTGAATAAACATTCACACATATAATCAACAAAATATACACATAACACGTATTTCGTATGAAATACTTCATAATTATGTGTTAGAAGAAAGTAACTACACACTCACTTGATCAGAAGATGATCGGACAGCACTACGACTTGTAGAAGTAGTATTCTTTGGTAGATCTGGAAGATCTTCACAAAAACCGGGCTCCTCGCGGGCAGAACTTCGGCTCGGAAACTCTTTTCTTCTCAAGATCTTCGGGCTTCGGGACTCGCTTCAGGTCTCGAGATGATACCGGGGCTTCGGGGGTACATTTTTGCACGTAAATCGAGGTAGTATGGGAGAGAGAGAGAAGAGATTTGGCAACCACAAACGGTTGCCTCTTCAAATCTATTTATAGGGTTGTTTTCTCATTTTCCACGTCGTAGGCACTTCTTCCACGCCGTGGGCTTGGTCGTCACTGCTGTTGGATTAATGTCTAAGTCCATAACTATAATTGGTAAGACTTGACCCGACCCGGCATGGTCCATTTGGGTTGCATACCATCATGCACTTGGATAGACTAGAATGAGAGAAATAAGACACTTATGGTTATTAATATATTATAAGTTCTAGTATATTAATAATAAGAATGATAAGATTATTTAATTAGTATTGATCAAGAATTAATCTAGGATTAATTAAGTGATCAAAAGAAGACTAATTAAATATATGGGTTGATTGTGTAAATCATCCATAATTGTATAGTGGGCTAATGCTCCATGGATAATCAAGTTGGGCTAAAACCCATAGGATGGTCCATGGATGCTCCATGGTGTATTTGTACCCATGGATCCAAGGAAATGGAAAGTCATGACAATTAGGGTTTACCCTAATTGTAACACTATATAAAGATCTTATTCTTGACAAAATTGGCAACTAGAATCACACTAGTGTGTGAACTGAAAGGGCTAGCCGATTTTGATGAGTGTAGAATTCTCTCAAGTCATTCCAAGTGTTTTGATGATTGTGATTCCATTTGAGGTGTCACACTTGGGGCACTAGGCACTCAAGCTTCATGAAGACTTTCTACATCAAAGAGGTATGTATTCTATCTTGCTATATTTATTGTTTTTTGTATGCTAGATTAGGATAATACCTTGGAAGTTCTTATTTGTATGTATAATAGAGAAAACATAGATCCAAGGTATTTAGGGTTGCATGTACACTTAGGAGTGTTAGAATGCTCAAAACCCAACAGTGGTATCAGAGCCTGGTTTTGTTTTCTTGTTATACCTGCAATAGAAGCTGAAAAAACGAATCTAGTGCTGTCTGGCCATCAGACTCGGCGAGTCCATCAGGAGACTCGGCGAGTCCATGCCTTAAAAGTGATGAATTCGATCCAACTCGCCGAGTTGGTTCATGCACTCGACGAGTTGGACCCCCAGACAGCATATATTCGACGTTTTTGGCAAGAAATGGACTAGGAACATTACCCTAAGTTGTTTTTGAACTTATAAACTTGTTTTTGATGTGGTAATGTTCATGCTAATCCATTTTCAAAGATAATTGTCAATAGATTCATGTTTTGTATTAGTTTAAGGTTTAGACTAATTACATGAAAAAGTTTGATTTGAATTATCTTGTTCTTATGAGTTGCTTAGATTAATAGAAATCTTGAGTGAAATAGTTGTTTTCAATCCATTTTAATCTAAGAGTTGAGTATAAAATGTGTTTGTGTAACTTGTCCTCAAGTTACATGAAGAGTCACATTAAAGACTCATAAAATTCATAAGAGTTGGCAATGGTTACAAAATGAAGAGTCTTGTGTCATTGAATAATTTTTATGACTCCATAACTTGTCCTCAAGTTATGGAAGTTCAAGAGTCACTTCATTAAAGAAAAATATGTAACCATAATTAAATCCATAAGTTATAAAATAAAGGAAAAAGTTACTTCTTTTATTAGTTTAAAGTCTTCCATAACTTGTCCTCAAGTTATGGAACTTGAAGAGTTTTTGGATTAAAACTACTTTAAACACATAAGTTATGGAATTAATTAGTTTTGAATAGTTTCAAAACTTGCCCTCAAGTTTTGGAATTTGAAAAGTTTTCAAGTATGAATACTTTAATTCCAAGTTAGCCCTTAGAATTTTAAAAGTTAAAATTCAACACTTATACTTTATAATATTATAAGTTAATAATATATATATGTATAAGAGTAAAGTCAGTCTTACCGCTAGTACGCCTCATTCACGAAGCCGGTCTATAAGGTGGGTATAAGGTTGTTGCCTATAAAATGGCAACTTAATGGGTGTCCACTCTCACCCACCGCTTGCTTGACTGGTGGAGGGTCGTTAGCCGAACGGGTTTGACAGGACTAGAATTCTCCCTTCATTAAAAGTATTAATGATAATACTAAGTAACTAAACTCTTAATAATACCCAATCTTAGTTACTTAGGAAAAATGTGAATAAGGTGCTAATCCATGAAATTACACTTTACACTTTGTCTAAGTCGTTAGTGGAGCGTGTGTGGTTAACCGGCACACTAACTTGGACTTAACAAGGTAGGTAAAGGGTGACTTAATATTTATCATAGTATCGATGGAGCGTGTGTGGTTAACCGGCACATCGATTGAGGGGTAATTTATTAAGGGTACCAAGTGATTTGCATGGTTACTTCACACCTCGTTTTGTGATCCTCGGCATCCCAGTCACAAAACTTGGAGGGCACACTCGAGATTGAAACATGCCTTTGAAAAGTTCAATGAATCTCAAAGATCTAGGAGTTTCAAAACCAATTAAAACCTAATAATACATTTCGTTTATCTTGGTGGAAATTGGTGAATCGTCATTCACCTACCTTCAAATATTTTATAGCTTGGATTACGACATACCTCTTCTAAGTTATAAAATAGTTTGTTGGGTCCTAGCCTTAATATTTCATATTGGGTGTCATATTAAGGACTTAAGATCAACTATCTTGAATATCTCCCAAAAGATGTCTGGTTTAGACATTTATGATCTTCCCAAATCTCTTGAAACAAGCTTTCCTAATGAAGATGATGTCCCATGGATATCATACTTCTTCACCTCTTCAAATTATTCTCCTAAACCCACAAGTTCTTGAAAAGTTTAAGGTCACTCAAGCCCTATTGGCAAGGCAAGGTCTAGGTGTGATCACATCTTGGAGATGTAGTCACATATTGACAAGCCGGGAGAGTTGGGTGTCAAAGTCTTGAGAAAGTTGGTGGTTCAATCACTTTCTAAGTCACTTAGTGAGTTCCTTTGGGACACCTATGAAATAGACTATGACAAGACCCTTAATGATCTTATCTAAGATCAACTTTCTTAAAACTTGATGGACATTGACAATAGTGACACAGGAAATCTCGGAAAGCATTCTCTTCCCAATGGAAAGGGATCGGCCATAGTCAACTCGGTTGACCAAATGGTAAAGAGAAAAGCTAAGTCTGTGATAGTCCTGTGTACCATTATCAAAGGGTCCATATGTTTATATTGCCAAAGGAAGGGACATTGGTTACGAATCTGCCAAATTTACCTAAGGATGTTAAAGTCAATAAGTTTGACTCTACTTCAGGTAAATTCCACTATCTAACTCTGTTAAGTTTCTATTCTGAGATTCTTGATACATGATGTGACTGGGTCACATGGTGATGTTTTAAGAATCAAAGAAAAGTGAAGAAACTTAAAGAAAGAATATGCTGAATCTGATGGCGTAGATGGATTTCTATCGCATAGTTTGAAGATCGGATTCTTGAGCTACTTCTTAGGAGTTATGAGATATTGCTTAGGAATAGGTAACAACAAGTTTTCATATGGATTGTAAGGATAAGTTTTTTTTCTGCAAAGTTTTAAAATAAAAGAAAATTTTTGTTTTTATTTTAAATATCCTTACAATGGCATTCGAGGAAAAATTGTTGCTTATATAATTCCGTTAAGAGCAAGAGTGGAAATATGAAATTGATTCTTTCATTTGTGGTAATGTCTAAATTTACCAAATAAGGAAAGATTCTCATCACCCAAGTTTCAAGTGGACCGGAACTTGGAATCATGCAAGTTGTATAGCATGATGAATGAGAACTTTCAAGTTTTGGAAAATTAAGACTAAATACTGTTCACATGGATGTGTGAGTTAAGTAAAGGACTAAGGGATCGAGTACACATTCTTGTGCACTGATTAAGTCCACCACAAAAGATTAATAAGACTATTCGTCATGATTTACTGAAGTTCAGTAAATATGATTATACTTACAAGCTTAAGTGTAACTCTGAGACATTGGAAAAGGTTTCAATGTATGGCAGAGCGAATAAGAAGAATCAAATTAGGCAGAAGGATAAAAGTTTCTCAAATCTGAAAAGATGGGAGAGTACTTTAGTATCAGTTTTTTGATCATCTTAATGATTAAGAAACCATATCAAAATTAGTTCTCTAAGGAAATCTTAGTGCATTCTTATGACTAAGAAGAGGGATCTTGAATTGTTGAAATGGTTAAATCAAGAAGATGAGTCATACCTCGTTCCAATACAAGTCTTAGAGTCATACTCTAAGATTGTATTTTGAGTGACATGTCTTAAAGAAGGTTTAAAACACTTGTCAAATGTAAGAGTAAAAGTTTTCTACTCTTGTACATTTGAAATTGGTAAGTTGTGATGTTTTGGATAAAATAAAGACCAACTTAGGCCAATTGAGCGAAGTGTTTGTCTTGATTAGAATCCACACTGTCTCTTGGATGTTTGACAAGGGAGTCTTATAGGTCAAGAGGACAGTGGGAGTCTTAAAGGTCTTGAAAGTCTCAAGAACTAATCAAGAATAAAACCTGAAGTTCTTCACTAGCACACGACTTGAGGTTTATAACCTATCGTGTTGACTTATTCTGTGCCCATTCCAGTTAAAGTTGGCTGTGCATATGAGTTCTTAGAGTTCTCAATTGGTTGCACAACAACTTGGAAGCAATGGTAGGCCCTTGAGCTGCCAGGTGGCAAGAAATTAAGATTGAGTTCAGTCCATATGAGTTTGGATTTGTCATTATCCTTGTGTTGTGACTATGATTTTGACAACTCACATGGATAAGAACACATACACCAGTAAATCTAAGTGTCATAAGGTTTCTCTCCGATTCATGAAAATGATGGTGAGGAAACACTTTCACTAAGTAGATTTTAGCTAGATAGCAATTGTGACATTTGCATTCTCAAAGTCGTTAGTGGAGCGCGAGTGGTTAACCGGCACACTAATATGGACTTGTGAGAAGTGGCAAAAAGGTCTAACTATTATGATTACTACATACCTCTTCATAATTGTTTAGACTCACAAGTGTGCTATCTAAGGGAAGGTGTATGATTTTGATAAAGTCTTATCAAAACAATCTAGTATCAGAAATATGAACTTTGGTAAGAAAGTCAATGAAGTATTGATTTCTAGAAGTCCAGCTGGTTTCTGAGTACATGTCAAAGCTAGTGGGAGCATAAGAGTTATGCTAATAATCATCATGTTAGTGGGAGCATGATAATTATGATAAGTATTGCAAGTTAGCAATGTTAATTATAGAAAACAAAAGTTTCAATTGGGAAAAAGTTGTTTTGCTATAATTAAGGGAGATGAAATTATACTTCATCTCAAATCTATAAGCTTAGATCGTGAGGTTTTAATCATTTAGTCAAGGATATATATGAATTTCATGTTGGAATGGCTCAACATAAGGGAATTCTGTATATGGGTCCATTATTTGCGTTCTAAAATTCGATTATGATTACGGCATCCCTTTTCATAATCTGAATTATGAGAACTTGGCAAATTGAAATGGAAATATTATAGCAAAAGACTGGTTTAGTCTTTATGTGAGACATCATGAATCGTGTCCCATATGCTTCGGATATAGGATCGATTACATGTGCTATAATCATCCGTTCTAAAATTTTCCAAATGCCTGGGGCATTAAGAAGGGAAAAGGTTTAGAACTGGATATGACTAAAAGGATTAAACAATTGTCGAGGACAATCTAAGGTTTACCAAAGATTGGTTACTCAAGGACAATTGGAAGTATAGTGATAATTCTGGAAGGACCATATTGACATAGTCTGTAAGGAGGCAACTCTTGTTCAGAAGTGATGGTCAAAATGGAATCTGGAAATGTTTCAAAGTTAGAATTTTCAATCTGTGTAAGATTAAGGAAACCTAATGCAAGAAGGATATTTCCAAGGAGTTGATCTCCTTTGGAATACTCTGTAATTATTGTTGCCAAGTCTTTATGACTTTGTGCATAATCATTACAAGAGGATCAATGCATATAAGTTTAGAATCTGACAGATTCCAGTAAATGGCATGAATTTGGAATTCTTGCATTTGCAGTAAGGATTTGGGAGTGTGAAAAGAGAATCAGTGAAGTTATGTTCAATTGATCTAGTTCACAAAGTAAAGATCATAGACAAACATAGTATGCATACTTGGTGTGTGGCATGACTAGTGTTTAGAAAACATAGTGTACATGCTTGGAGCATGGGACAACTATTGTTTTAAATTCAAGAATAAAGTTGATAGCTGAAACAGTATACAATGAATAATGTGTAATCATATGGTGATAGGTTTTGATACCATATTGGATTCTATTATTATTGTGTTTCACTTTGCATTTTTTTGACTTCCCGAATAAACTGGGTTATTCTTCTGGAATGACTAAGTTATTCAAACTATCCACAGTCGGTCATATGTTGGAAGTAGATATGAATTAAGACTGTCATGATGGGTTGTAGAGGTCTAAGGTGTTGGACAAGGCTACAACAATCATGAGTGCTCATAAGTTCTGAGTATTGGATTCAACCCGCGCTCATTGGAATCACTTCATGGATTTTATCACGAGTGATCATGAGACGATAATATCTTATATTCTTCAAACCTAGAGATATGAGTTGTTACTATGAGTTGATAGTACATTGATAGCACGAAAACGCATTTGGTAACTCTGTGCTATAAAACGTGCCTTTGTGTATGATTCAACAAGTAGTAGAACAAGCCATATGAGTCGAAGTTTATCCATTCCTTTTACCTTCGGGATAAAAGTGATATCTGTGGGCCCCTCGATGATTTGATGATGACAAATGGAAGTGCTCGGCCGGGCCAGGACTGATTTGATTTGTTCAATTAGTCAGTCGTCATAAATCGGAAATCGGGAAACAACAAATGGACAGAGAGAATGATTATAATCCATGTCTCAGTCCATATGATATCTAGAATGGAGGAATATATGATCCCTTATCTAATGGACAAGTCACTGACAAAGGTCAGAGTTCGACAGAAGCTTTTGAGAGCTGCGATTGCCGGTCGGTTCTTGAAGTCATTCGCAATAATAGTTTTAGACTTATCCAAGTGGGAGACTGTTGGATTAATGTCTAAGTCCATAACTATAATTGGTAAGACTTGACCCGACCCGGCATGGTCCATTTGGGTTGCATACCATCATGCACTTGGATAGACTAGAATGAGAGAAATAAGACACTTATGGTTATTAATATATTATAAGTTCTAGTATATTAATAATAAGAATGATAAGATTATTTAATTAGTATTGATCAAGAATTAATCTAGGATTAATTAAGTGATCAAAAGAAGACTAATTAAATATATGGGTTGATTGTGTAAATCATCCATACTTGTATAGTGGGCTAATGCTCCATGGATAATCAAGTTGGGCTAAAACCCATAGGATGGTCCATGGATGCTCCATGGTGTATTTGTACCCATGGATCCAAGGAAATGGAAAGTCATGACAATTAGGGTTTACCCTAATTGTAACACTATATAAAGATCTTATTCTTGACAAAATTGGCAACTAGAATCACACTAGTGTGTGAAGTGAAAGGGCTAGCCGATTTTGATGAGTGTAGAATTCTCTCAAGTCATTCCAAGTGTTTTGATGATTGTGATTCCATTTGAGGTGTCACACTTGGGGCACTAGGCACTCAAGCTTCATGAAGACTTTCTACATCAAAGAGGTATGTATTCTATCTTGCTATATTTATTGTTTTTTGTATGCTAGATTAGGATAATACCTTGGAAGTTCTTATTTGTATGTATAATAGAGAAAACATAGATCCAAGGTATTTAGGGTTGCATGTACACTTAGGAGTGTTAGAATGCTCAAAACCCAACAACTGCATGCGTCATCGTCCACTTGCTCTGTCAGGCTCCAGAATGCGTCAGAAGTCATGCCACGTCGTGGTCTCTGACACAGCTTTGGGGTTCGCGCCCCGAATTTCAGAAATTCATAACTTTCGCATACGAACTCTGTTTTCGACATTCTTTATATTGACGTGTAGGTAAAAAACAAGATCTACAACTTTCATTTAGACTCCATCGGCTAATTTCGACTTTATTTTTATTATATTATTTTTATATTATTTTTAGTAGGCCGGGACAGGAAAACTTCGTTCGAAATTCATAACTCCTTCATCTGAACTCCATTTTCGCCTATCTTTTTATCGTTTCGCTACTATTAACGAGATCTTCGATTCTCGTTTAGATTGTTTTGGCTAAAAATCGTTCGGTATCAAATCGAGTATTCGGGCTGCATACTGCTAAGTCGAAACTTAGAAAAATCATAACTTTCTCATACGAAGTCAGATTTGGGCGTTCTTTTTATGCACGCTCTCGGTTTAACGAACTCTACGACCTTCGTTTATATTACTAAGGCTAAATATAGCTCAAATGTAAATTTCACTTTTTACGTCATTCAGCGTTGTTGGTTTTGTCGCGAAACTTCGACAGGTCATAACTTCTTCGTTATAACTCGGATTTCGGCATTCTATATATATTCAGAAACCTCGTTTCAACTACTACAACATTATCCAAAGATATAGAGCTTATCTAACATTTCATTTTGATGCTTATCTTTAATCTTAATTCATTTAAGCCACACAACTAAGCACAAAACATATAATACTCAAATAATACATTCTTATTATTTCAAAATGGGTTACAAAGGTTAACCTAGACTATTACATTGCTATTAATGACAAGCCCAGAAACACAGGCGTTACAATATCTTTGAGAATTGTTTTATGTCTTTTTCATGTCATGAATCATTAGTGGGATATTGAGGGGTTGTATCTCGTGTAGCGCGTTCCAATGTGTTCGGTTATTTTTCTGGTTTTGGCCGAGGTCGGTTAAGAGGTTTTGTGCGGAAGGTCCGTGGTTGGGATTCAGCGAGTTGGTTCTCTAGTAATCGTCAGGGTTCAGTGGCTTTAATATTTTTTTCGGTAAGAGTGGTGGTTGCCTATGGGAGAATGGTTGGGTTCAAGTATTATTGTTGCTAGGCGGAGATCGGTAGCAGCAAGATGGTAGTGTCAGTTGAATGACTTTTTTTTATCATCGGAAATGTCAGGGGAGTTTTTTATTCGCATGGGTAGTAGTCAGTTAGAATTCAATAATTCTTTAAGAATCGAAGTTGGGATAAAGATTTGTCGGTTCAAGGAAAAGGTTATAGTTTTAGTCATTATCATACGAACTCGGGAATGGTGTCATAGGAAGTGATCTAGATTATCAGTTTGGTTAAGATTTCAAGAGTATCCTTCATGGTTTAAGGAGTTGGGTAATCATGGAGTTGGATAGCAATGGAAAGCTAATATTGTTTAGCGCAGGGTATGGGTGGTTCATACTGTTTGAGGGAGACGGGTCGAAGATCAATAAGGATTAAGAGGTGAGAGACCTTCTTTGAGTCTAAGTGGGGGAGAATTAAGTGGTTGTTCAGATTGAGGTTGTGTTGGTGGGAGTTTAGGAAACTCCCGACTGCAGGTCGACATCTCCATTATTGTTCATAGTTGGTTGTGGGGTTCAAATGCATGACCTGAACTCCTGATTGGTTGTAGGATTCGGTTCTGGATGTGTGGTATTGTGATGGTTTGAGTGTGGTAAGGCCATGGGTGGTTGGAGGTGTTGTAAGACTATGATGGAATCTTAGCATTCATTAGTTCGAGGTAGACTATTATTGAGATTATCACAAGTGTGGAAGAAGAATCAGTCTTTGCCTCGGGCATGCTGGCTAGGATGGTTAGGGAATTTTTCTCTGTTCTAGGTTGAGGACCATTGGGGTCCGAGGCATAGCTGGGCCTGAGTGGATCTTGATGGGTGGGACCCATGGGTGAGGCCCATGTGATTATGGAAATTCAGGTTGGACCTGGTAGAGACTGTTGGGTCAAGGTATTGGATCTTGAGTTACAGGATCATGTGGGTGATCAATGTGTGGCGCAGATGGGTGCGATACTGGTTGTCTCAGAGATGGTTTGGGAGTATTTGAGACACTATAACAAAGGTTATGCGAGACCCAGTGTTGACCCTTTTGGAGGGTGTCGAGGATTTCATTGTATTTTGTGATGCATCCATCACAGGTTTGGGGGCGGTTCTTATGTAGAGAAGGTGAGTGATTGTGTATGCTTCCCGACAACTAAAGCCGCATGAGGAACGATATCCAACTCATGATCTGGAGTTGGAGGCATTAGTTTTTGCCCTCAAGATTTGGAGACATTATATGTATTTGAGACTAAGATGAAGGTCATATGCAACAAGGAGCTACCTTTGGTAAAGGTTCAGTGGCAGCATCGAAAAGGCTCTGAGTGGACCTGGGAGCTAGAGGCAGAGATGCGGGAGCATTATCTTAAGTAATTCGCAACATTGGACTTTGAGGACGAAGTCTAGTTCAAGTGGGGGAGAATTGTAGCACCCATCTCGAGAAGGTTCGTTTTTAACCATAAATATGTTAAGTTTACCTTTCTCATCCATACGTTGTGCGTACTTGGAGTGTACGCATGGCGTACTCATGCATAAGAAAAGCGGGACTTACATGCGTACGTTGGGCATACTCAGCAGGTACGCCGTACATACACTGTTTAGACCCAAACCCTAATTTTGAGGGTTTGTGAATGTGCATAATTAGTCATATATTTTGTGTTAAATCTTAATACTTTTTGGATATTTTATTACAAATTATGAACAAAAGCTACTTAAATATGTTTAAAATGTATTTGTAGCCTAAAAGATGAGCTCGAAAGCAAATGGAAGCAAAAAAAAGCGATAGGAAGCTCGGGAATTGAAGAAAGAAGAAAGAAAGAAAAAAAATCTGAAGAACTCGGCGAGTTGGGTGCCTACTCGCCGAGTAGGCTCGAAGATTCGTGATCAAACAAGAGTCCTTATCATATACGTATATTAAGTGGTGGACTCGCCGAGTCGGTTTATAAACTCGTCGAGTAGCCCCTGTTTTCAGAAACTATATAAGGGACTTTAATTTAAGAATTTAGGATCTCTCAAGAACCCTTGGGGATAAAATTGTGATTCAAGTTGCTGCTGAAGCTCTGGAACTCGAAGATCAAGTCTAATCATTCGATTTTGGGAAGATCATGGCAAATCAAGTGTACTCTTTACTTAATCTTTTGTTTGAACTATGTTTGCATCAACTGATTTCGTTTTTGAGTTGTTTCCTGCTTTAATTATGAGCTAAAAACTCATAACTTCTGTTTAGGATAGATGACTTTATGAATATGGTTTGATTTTATGATTGGATTAATTTAATTTGGTGAGTTTTGTTTTGTTAAGCTTGTTAAAGATCCCCATGTGTTAACAACAACTATTTTCTGTTAATTAACAAGTATATTAAGCTGCATGAACATCTCTTAATTGTTGATCTCATATGATTTATGTGAAAACATTGTTATATGACTAGGAATAGCGAACGTGAAACTAGTGTTAACTAGAAAATAGGGAAATTAATGTGTGAGCCTTGTGTGACGAACCATCAACAAAAGGTTAATTGAATTAGCAATTTGATTAGCTACTACAAGGCTTACTTAACCCGAAATCAAGCTTTTGGGCCTCGGTTGGGTCATTTCTTTGGACCTTGTTGCATTGGGCCTTAGTGGGCCATCTGAAATCAAGCTTTAGGCTAAGAGTTTGGACTAATGAAAATTATTAGGCCTTAAGGTAAGGTCCATATAGGGTTTGGGCCTAATTTGGAAAATTGGGCCATAAGTGGGAGTTGGAGGAGCAATTGGTTTTGGGCCTTTTTGGTTTTTGGGTTTGGGCCTCAGTCTTGATTCAAACTAGATCAGGGGTAAAACGGTCATTTTACCCCAAGTATGGATTATTGGATATAGATTGGAACCCAAGTGTTAATTGGGTGCTATTTTGTGTTGATAACTCGGGGATTCGTCATGACAGCAACTAGGGATTTTCAGTGAGATTTAGCATTCAAAGTGAGTTTCCTCACTGATTTTAGTGGGTCTAAGGCACCAATGTCGGCCCTTATTGATTATGCTAGGATGCTAGGAGTTTGTGTGACCATGTGTTATATGTTGTTCTGAATATTGGGCAGGGCTCGATGCCGGGGCGAGGTCTGATGATTGGAAAATATGCTATTGTTTTATGATCATTATATGTGATAGCATGGTTATGTGATATATATATATATATATATATATATATATATATATATATATTGTATGTGTATAGTGGGTGAGGCCCAATGACAGGCGAGGCCTAAGAATAACAGATCTGTAAACCGAGCGTGGTTCGATGTCATGTACGATGGGAGCCTAGTATTTTATTTATTATGTATGGTATGGAGTAGTTTAGGGAACTCACTAAGCTTTGTGTTTACGGTTTCCAGTTTATGTTTCAGGTACTTCTGGTTCCAAGGGGACGAGCTCGGGATGACTACATCGCATACACCATATGGATTCCTCTTTTGAGATATTACTTTGATTGTCATGATGATGATATACTTATTTTCATCTGGGTTGTATGGATAATGTTTTTGGGAATATCGTTTATTTAAATTAAAAATGAAATTATCAGATCATATTTTTGGGACGTTACATGTTGGTATTAGAGCCTTGGTTTGAGGGATTCGGGTACACTCTCGAGTGTGTCTGAACTCAAACTTAGGATTTTGAAATCTTTTCAGAAAGAAATATATTTATTTTTAATAATAGTATTTTTGTAAAAGAAGAAAGGGTGTGGTGCGTGCAATCAGCCGAGCTCAAGTAAGTTTTCCCAAATTATCCATACATTATATTTGATATGATTTGACCTATGAATCTGTGAATCGCATGCTAGTTAGGGCTAAGGATCCACTCAGTTTTTTTGCATGATAGAATGCTAGGAGAGATGAATTTGTATGACAATTGTATGATCTTGTAGACTTGCATGCTAGTACTGATCCATCAATGATAGGATGACCTGATTAGGTTATGCTTGGTTCTGGTTACTTGATGCTCGAATGATGCTTGCTTTGTGCTTTTAGGAGTTCTAACTAGTAAACGGATGTGCTAAGTTACATATTATGGGAACTTAATAATTTTAGAAGGTTAGGTTTTAACTCTATTGCGCAGCTCTTGTTTGAGTCCAACCGTTGTAGTGTGAGACCTCTCATTCGAAGAATTATCTAGTTTTAGTGATATGTAATTGTATTCGTGAGCTAGTTAGAGGAAGTTAGCGGGAGTTCCTTCTGCAGCTGATGGAGGAGAGTGGTATGGAGTTTTCCCTAGGAAAACCTAGGATGAGATCTAGTGTTGGGAGCCTTACTTTTGAGGGAAGGTTATAGAGATATAGAGTAACTTGGTTGAGTCAAAGGAATTCTTGAGGAAAGTACGGATAGATGTGGAAGGTAGTATAAGCCCGTACTACTAGAAGCAGAGCATCCGTACTCGATTCAAGAAGAGTTGCGATGAGACCCGGGAGCTTAAAGAGTGCATGAATTCCTTATATATATATATATATATATATATATATATATATATATATATATATATATGATGGTTTATATGGTCTATTTTCAGTATGGTGGTATTGTGGAGCAAACCTATTGGCAGTTCTGGTGCTGGTGAGGGTTCGGGCTTATGATCTGGAATTGGGCAGCTCCATGAGCAGAATAGAGAGTTCCTCTCGTCTGAGATTACTCATTGCATTCTTGATCAGACTCTTGTGATCTTCGGCTCGGTCAAGGAGGGTATTTTGGAGGTTTTAGATGAGAGATTGAGCTCATTTCGTTCTGAGATGACGACACTAACAGGAGCACGTTGTTTGACATTCATAGTGTTTCGAGCATGTGGATCTCCATACTATCATGGGGAGAAGGACCCCATAGCAAGTCGGCAGTGGTTAGCAGATGTTGCTAACACCTTCTGCACCAGTCATTGTCCCGAGGGGGACAAGGTCAGACTAGCTTCCTACCTTTTGAATGACATGGCACGAGACTGGTAGGAGGAGGTGGGCGATGATGTTGTTGATGGGATGACCTGGGATGATTTCTCAACCAGGTTCTGAGCTGAGTTCACACCGGTAACTGAGGTGCAGCAGTTGGCGCGAGAGTTCCAGGATATCCGCCAGACTACGGAGACGGTGGATGAGATCACCGCGATGTTTAGGGAGAACTCTTCTAGTTCCGTAGTATGTGGCGGATAAGGAGATGAAGAAGGCCTGATACCATGAGATGAAGATAAGTGACATTCAACAGTTTGTGAGCCCATCCAGCTGCAAGATGCTGGAGGATATGATAGCTCGGGCTAGGGAGAGGGAGATTGACCTGGAGATGGAGAGTAAGAGGAAGCGGGATGAGATTTAGAGATCAGGGGGTTCTGGAAAGAGGCCCAAGGTATCGGATTCTAGATCGAGAGGCTATCAGGGTTGTAGCTGTTGTGGCAAGTGCGGCAGGACGCACGAAGGACCGTGCATGGGTGGTGGTTCTGGCTGCTTCAAGTGCGGCCAGACGGGTCATTATAGCAGGGATTGTACTACTACCACCACCCAAGGATCAGATCTAATTTGTTTTCATTACAATCAGTGGGGCCGTAAGAAGGCCCATTGTCCGAGCTTGGGTGCAACATGACCGGTGTTAGCACCCGCTCCTGCAACTCTTCGGATTACTGACGGCTGCCAGAGCCAGGCAGATGCGCCTGCGGCAAAGAGCAGGGCTTTCCAGCTGACGGCAGAGGAGGCGCGTGAAGCTCCCGATGTAGTGACGGGTATGTATCTTCTCCTTATCTCTTTATTTATATTGAATTGATTGCTTATGTTTATATGTTTTATATTAGGACCGTTCCTTGTGAACGGTATTTTTGCATTGGTATTATTTGATTCGAGGGCCACTCGATCGTATCGCTTGCGCTTAGCAAGAGATTTGTTGGAGCTCCGGGGGAGCTGGATTGTCCTCTAGATGTCGAGATTACTAATGATAGGTTTGTTCAGGTTGCGAGGGTCCATTGGGATTGTACTCTCCAGTTATTCAGCGAGCAGTATCCGGTTGATTTGGTTCCCATTCCTCTGCGTGAGAACATGGATTGGTTGAGCCCTAATGGGGCAGTGATCGACTATGAGCAGCAGTTAGTTCGGTTTCGGACCCCAAGTGGGGGAGAGTTGGTGATTCATGGGGAGAGACCGCAACGTGTGCCGATTATGTGTTCTGCAGTGAGGGCCAGGCGCTATCTTCACCAGGGTTGCTCGGGTTTTGTCGCCTATGTCATGGATACCCGGGATAAGGGTAAGGTCGTCGTGGATGATGTGCCGATTGTGCGGGATTACCCGGATGTATTCCCGGAGGATTTTCCTGGGGTACCTCTGGAGAGGCAGGTTGAGTTCACGATTAATCTGGTTCCTGGTGCGGCTCCGATTGCCAAAGCACCGTATCGGGTGGCTCCTCCAGAGATGAAAGAGTTGTCTACACAGCTGCAGGAGCTGTTAGACAAGGGATTTATTTGACCAAGAAGTTCACCTTGGGGTGCACCGATTCTGTTTGTGAAGAAGAAGGACATGTCTCACCGTATGTGTATCGACTACCAGTAGTTGAATAAGATGGATGTCAAGAACCGTTATCCTCTCCCAAGGATTGAAGATCTTTTTTACCAGCTTCAGGGTGCATCTTGGTTCTCCAAGATTGATTTGCGATCGGGTTATAATCAGATGTGGGTCAGGGATGAGGATGTGCAGAAGACATCTTTTCGGACTCGATGTGATCATTATGATTTCGTGGTGATGCCTTTTGGGCTCACCAATGCTCCAGCCGCGTTCATGGATCTCATGAACCGCGAGTGCAGACCGATGTTGGATCGGTATGTGATAGTATTTATTGATGATATCTTGGTTTATTCCAAGACTTAGGAGCAGCACGAGGAACACTAGAGGGAAGTGTTGGAGGCCTTGAGGAGAGAGAGACTTTTCACAAAGTTCTCCAAGTACGAGTTCTGGTTGTGCGAGGTGCAGTCTCTGGGCACATTGTTAACTAGAAGAACATTCTGGTCGATCCGGCCAAGGTTGAGGTCATGATGCAGTGGGAGGTTTCGATGTCTCCATCTGAGATTCAGAGTTTTCTTGGTTTGGCTGGTTACTATCAGAGATTCATCCAAGATTTCTCCAAGATAGTTGTTCCTTTGACCCGTTTGACCAAGAAGATGGTTACATTTCGCTGAATGCCTAAGCAGCAGGCAGCTTTCGAGATCTAAGGTGGCGGTTGTGTGAGACGCCGATTTTGACCCTGCCAGAGGGTGTTGATAAATTTGTGGTTTATTGTGATGCTTCATTCTCCGACTTGGGGACAGTGTCGATGTAGAGTGGTCGCGTGATCGCTTACGCTTCGAGGCAGCTGAAGCCTCATGAGGCGAATTATCCGACACATGACTTAGAGTTGGGCATCATGGTTTTTGCCCTCAAGATTTGGCGACATTACCTCTATAGGGTCCACTATGCTTTTTACATGAATCGCAAGAGCTTGACATACTTGATGGATGATTCGAATCTAAATATAAGGTAGCGTCGATGGTTGGATGTGGTGAAGGATTATGATTGTGAGATCCTTTATCGCCCGAGGAAGGCCAATGTGGTGGCCGATGCACAGAGCCGCAAGGTGGTCGCGGCTCCGATCAGAGACATATGTTTAAGGAAGACCGTGATTACTCCATTGTTGGAGCGAATTCATGAGGCTTAGGACGATGCTATGAAGGAAAAGCACCGGAAGAGTGAGCGCATTGTGGGTCAGGTGGCTTCCTTCAATTATGATAGTCGTGGATTGTTGACTCTGCATCGGCGAGTTTGGGTTCCTTATTGGGGTAGTGTACAATAAATTCTGATGGAGGAAGCTCATAAGTCGAGGTTCTCGCTTCATCCCGGGGCGACAAAGATGTTTAGGGATCTTCATCTTGATTATTGGTGGCCCTACATGAAGCGGGATGTGGCTTGGTATGTGAAGCGATGCTTGACTTGCCGAAAAGTTAAGGTCGGGCATCAGCATCCTCACGGAAAGATGCAACCATTGGAGATTCCCCTATGGAAATGGAAAGACATCCCTATGGATTTTATCATGAAGCTTCCTAGGACTGCACGCAGAGTGGATTCGATTTGGGTCATCTTGGATTGTTTGACCAAGAGCGCTCATTTCATTCCAGTTCAAGAGAGTATTCTACGGAGAAATTGGCATAGGTTTACATCCGAGAGGTGGTGAAATGACATGGAGTGTTGGTATCAGTGCTTTCTGACAGGGATATCCGATCTACTTCCAGGTTTTGGAAGAGGTTTCATGACAAGTTGGGCACTCATCTTCATTTTAGTACAACATTCCATCCGCAAACTGATGGTCAGAGTGAGCGGACTATTCCGACTCTTGAGGATATGCTGTGTGCATGTGTGTTAGACTTTGGAAGGAGTTGGGATCAGGGGCGGACCTAAGGGTGGTCCACGGTGGCACCGACAACCCCTAAATTTTCCGGCCGCAATGGAAAATTTTTCGAAAATTTTCGAAATTTTAATTTTTTCTACTACTATGCAACCTCTAACTCTCCCATGCAACCCCTACTGTAAAATCATGCGTCCGCCCCTGGTTGGGATATGTATCTTCCGTTAGCAAAATTTTTGTATAAAAACAGTTATCACGCTAGCATTGATTGACCTCCTTTTGAGATGCTCTACGGGAGGAAATGCAGGACGTCGATTTGTTGGGGCAAGGTCAGTCAGCGGGTTATGGGGAGTACTGAGGTGGTGTTCAAGATCACTGAGCTGATTCAACAGGTTTGGAGCAGTCTCCTGACAGCTCAGAGTCGGCAGAAGAGTTATGCTAACAGGCGCCGATCAGACTTAGAGTTCCAGGTGGGAGATATGGTTCTTCTGAAGGTGTCATCTTGGAAAGGTGTCATCCGATTTGGGAAGTGTGGCAAGCTGGGCCCCAACTATATTGGTTCGTTTAGGATTTTGGCTCGGGTGGGCCGGGTTGCTTATCGCTTGGATCTTCCAGATGAGGTCAGTCAAATTCATATCATGTTTCATGTCTCTCAGCTGTGGAAGTGTTTAATGGACGATTCCGTAGTGGTACCATTGTAGGATATTCAGGTGGATGACCGCCTGAATTGTATTGATAGACCGGTGATGATTTCGGATCGGAAGACAAAAACCTTGAGGAACAAGATAGTCGAGCTGGTGAAGGTGTAGTGGCAACACCGCAAGGGATTGGAGTGGACTTGAGAGCCCTAGGATGAGATGAGAGAGCACTATCCGGAGTTATTCGGGGTAGCTGACTTCGAGGATGAAGTCTAAGTAAAGTTGGTGAGAATTGTAACGCTCGAATCCTGGTAAGTTTCTCTTTTTTCCCTAGTTAAGATTTTTGTTGCATTTTGGTCCTCATGTTGTACGTGGGGCGTACCACATGGTACGCTTGGCGTACAAGCTGTAAAGCGAGTATGTGGGGCATACCACTTGGTACACTTAGCATACTCATGTGAGGGTTGGTCGGGGGTTCCAGACACGTACGCCGGGCATACAGCCAGGTACGCGAGGCGTACGTGTGTTTAATGAAAACCCTAAATTTTGAGAATGAACACTATATAATCATCCTTATGGCTTTTGAAACCCTCAATTCTCAGCCTCCTCAGACCCTTAGCCATATATTCAAAACCCTAAGCCTTTCCTTTGTGTTTTGAGCTCATTATGCTCACATTTTGTGGTTTTGGTTCATATTCAAGAAGTAGAAGCTTGGTGTATGGTGGTGGATCAAGGAAGAGCTTGTGGATCTCGACCTTTTGCTTCATTTCCAACTTATTTTAGGTAAAAAGCTATGAACTTGATAAATGGTGGTTTAGATCTATTATGTATGTGTTTTTGTCCCTTTTTGGCCAATGAATGGGATATAGTGGTGTGTTACTACTCCAAGAGATTTGAGTTGCCACTCTTAGTGTTTCTAAGGTTCTAGATGCATAAAGTTGTCACCTTTAAAGTTTAGATCCATCCATGCTTGAGTTATGGCCATTTTATGAAAGTAGAATGTTATATTTCGAAGTTGGGTTCTTTCGGGGCATGCAAAGTCACCAAGTCAGTGACTTTATGGTTCTAGACGTTGATTATGACTTAGATCTGTGATTTGAGCTTTAAGTCTTAAGCATTAAGTGCTTATTGTGGATATGGACTTATTGGGTGGGTACATTGGGCGTACAAGTTTGTACGCATGACGTACAAGTCGTTTAGCTTGTATGCTTAACGTACAGCTGAGTACGCCCCACGTACTCAGTCTGTTGGGCTTCGTAGTTTGTGGGCCTCGGTTGTGTCATTTCTTTGGACCTTATTGCTTTAGGTCTTAGTGGGCCATCTGAAATCAAGCTTTGGGCTAAGAGTATAGACTAGGGAAAAGTATTGGGCCTTAGGGTAAGGTCCATATAGGGTTTGGGCCTAATTTGGAAAATTAGGCCATAAGTGGGCCTTGGAGGAACAATTGGTTTTGGGCCTTTTTGGTTTGTGGGTTTGGGCCTCATTGTTGTTCAAACTAGGTCAGGGGTAAAATGGTCATTTTACCCCAAATGAGGATTGCTTGATATAGATTGGAACCCAAGTGTTAATTGGGTACTATTTTGTATTGATAGCTCGAGGATTCTTCAGGGCAGCAGCTAGGGATTTTCAGTGAGATTTAGCATTCGAGGTGAGTTTCCTCACTGGGTTTAGCGGGTCGAAGGCACCAATGCCAGCCCTTATTGATTATGCTAGGGTGTTAGGAGTCAGCATGACCCTTGCATATGTTATGTGTTGCTATAAATACCGGGCTGGGCTTGATGCGGGGAGGGGCCAGATGACTGGAACATATGTTATTGTTTTATGATCATTATATGTGTTAGCATGGTTATGTGATATATATATATATATATATATATATATATATATATATATATATATATTGTATGTGTATAGTGGGCGAGGCCCAATGACAGGCGAGGCCTATGAATAACAGATCTGTAAACCGAGCGGGGATCGATGTCGGGCGTGGCCCGATGGCAGGCGAGACCTGATGTAGGACGGGGGTCCAATATGTGATTTATTATGTATGGTATGGGGTAGTTTGGGGAACTCACTAAGATTTGTGCTTACGATTTTTAGTTTATGTTTCAGGTACTTTTGGTTTCAAGGGGAAGAGCTCGGGATGACTGCATCGCACACACCATATGGATTCCACTTTTGAGATATTACTCTGATTGTTATGATGATGATATACTTATTTTCATTTGGGTTGTATGGATAATGTTTTCAGGAATTTCGTTTATTTAAATTAAAAATGAAAATTTTAGATCATATTTTTGGGACGTTACATTTTTAATTTATCGTTTCAGGTACATCTGAGGATCATGAGAAAGCAAATGCATGATCATAAGCAACTTCATGTTTTATGTCACCGAGTCTTGGAAAAACTCTGATTTGAAATAATGCTTTTGAAATGTGTTGATTAATGGTTGATTTTGAAAATTTTAAATTTCTTTGAGTTTTGGAGTGTTATAAAGAGAAAGAAAATCAAGTATAGAAAATGGAGCAATTATGTCTTTGCATATGTTTATTTTATTTATATATATTTTTTAATCTATTGTGCATATACTTTATTATATTATAGGATAAATGGAGAAATTATGTTTTTGCATATGTTTATTTCATTTATGTTGCAAATTAGAGAAAAATGAAACTTAGTATAAAAATTGGAAAAGATTGAAAACCTAGTGTCAAAACCGTAAAAAAATGAAAACATAGTGTTATTTTTGCCACTTTTTTCGCTTCTAACACGTCAGCAGTGGAAATTGGATGACCTGAAGCAAATCGGTCAACTGATCAGCATTGTAACAAATTAAAAACATAGTGATTTAATTGTAAAAGAAAAAAAAACGTGTTGTCAAATCAAAAAAAAGTTAGTGACTTTTGTACTATTTACTTTTTAAATTTTATCTTGTAAAGAAATAAACGACCTTATAATTGTTTATTATTTCTTTAATTTTAAAAAGGGGAAATGACTATTGAGGGTAATTAACTTTTGTGTTTGTACTCATTTGTTCCCTTTCCTTTTTTTATATTCAATATACCATCAAACTTGTTGTTTGTGTTAACCATAACCTTTTTGACCGACTTTTGACCTGTGATAGCCGGTCAAAGGGTTATGGTGAGCATAAACAACAAGTTCGATGGTATATTGAATACAAAAAAAGGAAATGGACCAAATGAGAACAAACTCAATAGTTGGTTACCCTCCTGAGTCATTTTCCCTTTACTTATTTACAGCAAATCCCACGTCATCTCCTACTTAATGACTTTATGAGATTCATTTTTGCTTCTCTTCAAAACATAATCCACGAAAGAACACTATTCATACATGTACAACTATGTAACGCACTTGAATATTTATTAGGGGAATCTTGACTAAGCAGGCGCATTTAATAACTACATTTACATTTCCAATCGAATGATTTATCGTATCATGGATTCTAGACAAGTATACAAACGAGTGGAATCACAAAGTGTTGTGATTTTTTAGTTTACTTAGCTTTAAGATCGAATTCATGGGATGAGATATAACATCAATATGTACAATATCACGCTGCTTTTGCAGACACATCACCATAATATACCTTGAGGTAAACATTTATGCTGATAAATATACCTCTCATATACAATCATATCCTTTTGAAGAGAGGTGTTGACAGCTAACCACAATAAGCATAGCATAGACCATGTTTTAACAAAGTTACCCCTCTGAAACGTTCTTCATATACGTTATAGCCAAAGAAGGTTGCAGTCTTTGATAATTTTGCAACTTTAATTTCATTTAACTTTTCGGGGAAAATGACTCAAGAGGGTAACCAACTGTTGAGTTTGTTCTCATTTGGCCCGTTTTCTTTTTTTTGTACTCAATATACCATCGAACTTGTTGTTTATGTTCACCATAGCCCTTTGACCGGCTATCACAGGTTAAAAGTCGGTCAAAAAGGTTATGGTGAACACAAACAACAAGTTCAATAGTATATTGAATATAAAAAAGGAAGGGACCAAATAAGTAAAAACGCAAAAGTTAATTACCCTCAAGAGTCATTTTCTCATTTAAAAAAGAAGTGTCCAGATAGTTGTTATTTACCATTTATTCTTAATTTAATAAAATATATTACATGTTTGTTTTATAGCATTTCTTAAATAGCTTGTCAGGTTACATTTTACCAAATATCATTAATTATCAATTATCAGATTAACAAACTAATATTTCAATTAACAAATAGCTTTTTAGTTACTTTTATCAAACAAATCTCTTACGATTCTTTTTCAAAACCAAATGGTTGTTATTTCTTTGGTCGATTGGTGTGATAGATTTTGAAGTTTGTTGATATGTTGTTTTGTATCTTAACTCTTGATATATTTTTAAATTTTTTTCTGAGTTTTCTGCATTTCTTTATAAAATGCATGCCAATTCAAAATAATAAATACTATTTTTGAAAGTGTATTAATGTTACACCAAAGTCAATGTAAACTACTCCACCAATATCAATACTTCTTGACTTATACCATATAAAAAAACTCTTTTTCAGTAAACTTGTCTTAATTATTTTTGATATGTTAATTATCAAGAATATAGAAAAAGTATTATAAACAAACTTAAACCCATTATTTTTTTATATTTACATAAAACCTAAATAAATATCTATATTTTAAAAATTGAATATTTAATTTAAAAAAAGCGAAAACCTGGGCCGCAAATCCGATCGCCGACTTCAGCACCAACGGACATGAGTCAAAGCAACACCCACCAAATCCGTCCAAACTAAATGACGAACTCCATGACACAATACTCTCCCCCGCACGTGGGGTCAAAACCTCCCACACGTGTCTCACCACTATTTGTTCGTCGACTCCTCCCTTTTGTCTTTCAGCACGCCATGAAAGCGAGAGGCTGCGTCAACAAGCCCTTCTTCACCAAGCAAATCCTCTCTCTCATGCTACTTCGTGGAACCAACATTTTCTTTCATCCAGATTCAATGCCTCACGTGTTCCCTTTCTTCTATATAACTTCTCTCGTTGCTTCTTCACTAGTGTCGAAAACTGAAAAACCCTAGCAGAGCATTACAACTTAAGAGCAAAGGAATTTTGAAGTTTTTGAAGGTTGAAGATTAACTCATAATGACTGGAGATAATTTGGTGTTGCCTCCTGGATTTAGATTCCATCCCACGGATGAAGAATTGGTTATGCATTACCTTATCAAGAAATGCGCTTCTCAAACGATTTCGGTTCCTATTATTGCTGAGATTGATTTGTATAAGTTCGATCCGTGGCAGCTTCCTGGTGAGTTTCAGCTTTTTCGATCTTGTTTTTGATTTCGATTTTATCACGTCAAGTTTGAAATCAGAGTTTTCAGATGCTCTGTTTGTGTTTTCAAAATCGAGTATGAGTTCAAGGATTTTTATCATCATAAGTTTCAGATCCTCTGATTTCGTTTCAAATTGATCTCATCAATGGTTGTTATTTGGAATTTCAATCACGGAAATTCACGATCTCAAGTGCTTCTAATCCAAATCGGAGGATTTTTTTTAAGAAAATTCTACGATTATGTCTCCAAAATGAAATTCGTTCAAAATTCGATCCTTTTTTATATAACTTTGAAACGAACTGTTAAATTCTATGAATCTCTTTCAGAACTCGATTATGCGATTGTGATCTAGATTTAGATTCATTAGTTCATCGATATTGATTCTGTTTTTGTTTTGATTTGAACAGAGATGGCTCTGTACGGAGAAAAGGAATGGTACTTTTTCTCACCTAGAGACAGAAAGTATCCAAACGGATCTCGACCTAACAGAGCCGCAGGAACTGGTTACTGGAAAGCCACCGGAGCAGACAAGCCGATCGGAAAACCAAAAGCCGTCGGAATAAAGAAAGCGTTGGTGTTCTACGCCGGAAAAGCTCCGAGAGGTGTGAAAACGAATTGGATTATGCATGAATATCGTCTCGCTAACGTCGATAGATCCGCCGGCAAACGGAGCAACAATCTAAGGGTACTTACTACTTTCCGATCTTCCTCCTCAAAATTCCCTCATTGTACACATTTCAATGCATAATGTACAACCCATTATTGAATCCATGACTAATTGTTTTATTTATTTATTTATGCAGTTAGATGATTGGGTATTATGTCGGATATACAACAAGAAAGGCGTATTGGAAAAACATTTAAATGCAGAAACAAAATCAATACAATTTTCTGAGGTGAAAATTGAAACAAAACCGGATATCACAGCATATTCTCCCGTGGCTAAAACGTCATCGTTTCAAGCACCATTGTCATCAGTACCTCATCACGTCATGGATGACGGATTTAATTTCGAAACATCGGATTCAGTTCCCACTTTACACACGGATTCAAGCTCAGAACACGAAAGAGAAGTTCAAAGTGAAGCTAAAAGAGAAGATTTTCAATATAATTATATTGATCCGTTTGCAGATGACGCTTTTACCCCTCAAAGTCAATACTACGATTATCAACTCTCTCCATTACAAGATATATTCATGTTCATGCCAAAATCATTTCAAATGTAATAAAAAATAAAAAATAAAAAAAAAAAAAAAAAACTATGGCAACATGTGTACATGAAATGGAGTTTTGACCAGAGTACAATCTTCCCAGCATGATGTACAAGTTGGAGAAGCCGCAATAGTTGAAGGGGTTTAGGCCCATGGCATTCAATTGGGCTTGTTGACTTTGACTCTTTGGGCTGACCATTGAAGAAACGATAAAACCGTGAAGGGCAATACTGTCATTTTGCATATGTAGATCCTAAGTTTATTCCATGTTAATATTAGCATTCTTTTGGTAGGGAGAGCATTTTACACATGTAGGAGAGGAGTAGGACGTTCTCTTTCTTTCATTTATTAGAATGTGTATTCTAAAAGAAAAGTAATTACAAAAATCTTATATTTCATTTTTTTATGCCATTTATTTTATTTTTTATTCGGATTTTAAATAAAAAAGTGTTTTTTTTTTCAAAAAGATATACAGTTACATTAAATTTAATAAATTTAAGTCTTGATAAATAAAGTTTGAATCGACGGAAATTCAATCCTTATCTAAAAATTATTATTTAATTTTTTTTTACAAAAAATAAAAAAAAAATTCAGATTTTATATAATTAATATTTCATTTTTATATACAGAATTTTGTTATCTTTCCCATAACACATTTTAATTTGTTCAAATACCAACTATTCAAGAAATATTATTATTTCTTTAAAATTCATTCTACAAAATAAACCCCTGAAGTTTATAAAATTATATGGCTTGTATATAAAGTCAAGTAGAATAATAAATTTTCAACATTTAACATGTTTTTAAAAGAAAAAAGAAAAGAATTGATTCTTATCAACTCAGTTGTTTGTCTTTTTTCGGCAGTTTTTTTCTTTGGTGAAAGTTGGTGCTAAGTTTATCTCGTTATCTATTTTATCATTCCATACGTCCGCATTGATTTCGATTTACATGTTTAACATAAAAAAAATTAGTGGTCAGAACTCTCTTTTTCTAATATCTCTATATAAAGGTTGTTTTGTAAATTTCATGGTGGATTTTTATTTTTTTTTGGCAAAATTGCAAGAATGGTTCCTATGGTATGTCAAAACCAGCAACTTTGATTCAAAATGAGTTTGGCTCGTAAGGATGGTCTAATAGTTTTGTTTTGTTGCGAGTTTAGTCCAATTTCCTATGAACCTTTTTATAATGACCGATTTGCCCCTTATTATTTTATTTTCCAATTTTCTTTTATTACAACAATTAAAAATAAAACAAAAATAAAATCTCTCTCTCTCTCTCTCTCTCTCTCTCTCTCTCTCTCAACATTCGAACCCATCTCCATCACCTTCACCTGCAAATAAAAGGTGTTTTCTTCTTGAACACCATATCTGTCTCTATCACTTTCACACCTCCGAATCAAACACCATCAATTTTCTTCTTGATTCAAAGCTACAAATCAAGAGTTTTCTTCTTGCTTCAGACCTGCAGATATAGAATCAAACAAAAGCCCATCACCATATGTTTATTGTTTTTCTCTATCTCGATTATACATGATCTGAGAATGAATGATCCAATGAAACAAAACAAATACACAAACACATGCAACAAAACACACACACACACATACTTCTTAGGATGAAGAAGCTTCACTTTTCGGGTTCTTAGCAGACCGCAAGAGATCATTCGGGAAACAATAAGAGGTATATTCAATTCGTTTCTTTCAATTAGAGTTTCGGTCATGTAATCGAACATCATGTCCACATCGACTCCCTATTTGGGTATATATTAGAGCTTCGATTTTGTTTTCTGTGTTTTTTGGGTTCTAGAAACGAAAACCACACACAAAAACATGGGTTGTTCTGGAGCTTCCCCCCCCCCCCCCCCCAAAGTTGTGTTGTTCTTGAGTTTTAGAAACAACATCAAAAATCTGTTTATGTATGTATTTAGAAACAAAATCAACATTTGGTGTTGGATTTGATGGCTTTCGATACCCGGCCCTTCGCTGATCACCGATTCATAGAGATCAAAGGGTGGATGAACCCGTTTAATAGTAAACCTCCATCGATTGATTACAAATAATAAGCACAAAATCGGATTTTGAAGAAGGAAACGATTCATAGAACCTTCTTGAAATCTAGATACCCACTGCAAATGTGAGTGACATTCCAGATCTATAAGAAAGGGGCGGATGAGGAACTGATGGTGAGCTTTTGATATATATTTGATTTGAGCATGAGTAAGGATGATTGCACAAACCTTGATTTCTGATTGTGGTGTTGGTGGTTGATTTATGGTAGCTGGAAGGAAAGATGGTGGTGAAGAGTTGGGTTTTATGAAGAAGACGAGGGTATTGAAGAAGATGATGGTGGATTGTATCTTTAGGTATTGAAATTGGAGAGAGAGAGAGAGAGAGATTTTTTTTTTTTTTGACATCTGTAATAAAATAACTGAAAAGGGGAAAATACCAAGGGCAAATCTGTCATTATAAAAAGTTTTAAATTTTTTTGGACTAAACTCAGAACAAAACGAAACTATTGGACTATCCTTGTGAGCCAAACCCATTTTGGACCAAAGTTGCTAGTTTTAGCATACTACAGGGACCATTCTTGCAATTTTGTCTTTTTTTTAATTTTTATTTTTATAAATTTACATTTTATATTAGTTTTTTAAGTAAGACAAAATTAGATATATGATGTTTAATAAATAATTGAAAGATTAGAAGGTATACTTGGTTAAATAAAAAGAAAAAAAAATAAAACAAAGTAATAAAAATGTTAGGAATTAATTAATGTGGAAAACTCATTTGATTGGACTTTCACTATCAAATAGTTATGTGTGCATGCTATTAAACAAAATCCACTAGATAATAGTTTATTATATTCTTGTATGACTTTTGTCATGTAGTCGTCGTATGTGACAATGAATCCTCTATGAGAGTAATAAAAACAAAACATGTGAAGTTGAAAACGAACGTAATATAAACAAACAAAACCTTGTATAGTTAGAGAAGAAAGTGTCGATTATTTATAATTATTTGGATTTATTTGAAGGTTAATTTGGTTGAATACGAAAGTCAAAACATTTTGTTTTTGATAGGTATGCCAACTAACACCACCCTAGAATGACTTGTAACTTCATGATTATCTTATTTCAACTATGCTTTTTTGGTCAAAATACATTTCTAAAGTTATTTAAAGTCATCGTCTTTTTGGAAGTAAAATCATTAAGCTTTGTTGTACGCATTAGAACCCGTTATTTGGTTCTTGTAATTTGAAGTTTCGAGTTTCGACCATCAATTTTAATTTTTTGGATAAACGATGTTGACTTTAATTATCCAATTTTTAATAGTTTAATTGTTTGGATAAACGATTTTGACTTCAATTATCTAATTTTTAAAAGTTAAATAATTACTTTTCATACCATTTGTAATATTAGGATAAAGGATTTCGATAAACACACAAAACACAGTCACAAGACAATTAAAGATGTGAAAAAAATAAAGAACACAAAAATTATTGTGGTTCATTCAATCAAAGAAATCGAGCTACATCCATGAAGAGACTAAAGATATATTGTATTAATACTAGTTGTCACACACATTTTCTATGTTAGGGTTACATTCATAAAATGGAACTTTATTTATAGAGGTTAGTTAACCTAAAATCTATTATGGGTTGAACCGAAAAAATGGCCGTAACAACCATCTCATAAAACACTGCAGTCTGTTAAAGTACAGTTTCTTACATCACAATAATAACTACAATCATATACACTGTAGCGAAGCCAAAATCTAAAGCACAATTGCGGAGAAATGAAGCTTGAGCTTCACCTGTGGTGTTTCTTCAAGTTTCGGCCTCTACAATGTTAGAGGTGCAATATATGCCTCTGAGCTTCATTGTGACCTATCAACTTGGAGCGCAAGTGTTTTTTTTGTGGTCAACAACACTATAAATGAATTCCATTGTTCGTAATCCTATGAGTGTGTAAATTGTAAATGCTAAATCGGTTGCGTGTGTATAACATTGATAATCAATAAACGATATCTTTCTAGTTTGCTTGTGGGTACAATTGTCATATTTTTAAATTAAACAGTCAGATTGTTAAAGGTGATGAATTATAGACCAAAACCATTATTAAACATGAAAATTAGGACATAAATGCATGATGGATGATTCATGACTAAAATTGCAAAAATGAACTAAAAGCAGGGGACATTTTTGTAATTTACTCTATTTTATCTATACAAGTCAAAGTAAAAGATTTAATTAAAAAGAACATGGGCCAAATATTTGTAGAACGAGTCAAGCAGGTAGCAAGTGGGACGAATTATATCAATATGCATAACACCTTGAAATCACCTAAAATTTAAATTAGTATTCAAAAGTCGGAGGAATTATTTGAAAATTAAATATATGTTTCGGTGTCAAAGGTTGAAAAGCAATCTATTTTAAAACATTTCCAGTTGGCACCAAGGGGTATTTTCATCATTTTAAAAAACTTGGAATACACGCGAATCGTGCCAACGGCAGAGAAAATCTCGAAAGGCAGTTAACACCCGTACACTATATTCTGTACCAACAAAAACAAAACTCAGGCCGCTTTTCAAACTCATCTTCCTCTTCGATCTTCAAACGCTTAACGCGCCTAATCAAAACGTAAGTTCAATTCTTGCTTTTTATGGAATTGTTATTTGTTTCGTTTCTGAATCGATCTTATGGATGTTATAGATGTTTTATACTGATGAGTTGTTTCATTATAATGTACGGATTTTTTTTGTTTGTATTTTGTTGCATAAGTTAACCGTCTTAGATTCTTTTGTATTTTGATTGAGTAAGTTAATCGAAGTTCATTGTGTAATTCGATAAAATGTGCGAATTGTTCGGTTCATTCCTATTTTTGGATAAATTTTCTAGGGTTTTGTCTTTTGCTTTTTATGCAAGCATAACTTGTTTTCTTTTTGATGCTGATTAGTTTTTTTTTCATTATAATCTATAAAATTTTCTGTATTTCGATTGAATAAACTGTTTAAGAAATGTTTTGTATTTTCATTGCCTAAGTTAATCGAGTTTCATTGTGGTCCTAATTGTTTTGTTGATCTCTGTTTTGTTGCAATTTTTTTTATAGGGTTTTGACTTTCGCGCGTCTTTTTGGTTAATTCTAGAATTTTAACGTAAATTGGATGTAGAACGAATATTGCAATTTCATTGTTTCACACTGGAAAACTAACTGTGCATATGCTTCTGGTTGCGTCAATAGAGGATTAAACCTCTCTTTACTCGATTTACTGTTTCCCTATAGAAAAGATGCAAATAAGTCAAAAAACTTCCTACTTTCGATCATATTTATTTGATTTTCATAAGTCAAATCAAGTGGCAGATTCTGAATTCTGATCATCTTATCAACTATTCCTTCCCCTGACTTGATTTCGACATTGCCACTTTACTTGTACAAAATGTTTTTCCCTTGAAGTAACATTTTGTTTCAATCTCACATTCAAATAGTGGTCAAATTTTGTTTATAGTTGTATTTGAACATCTCTTAATGTATTTGAACATCTATTAATGTAATTGGAATCTTTGATATTCTACAACTATATACACTCCTAATTTTTACTCATATATATTGAGTCAATTTTTTGTTTTCAGATTTGAATCATGGGTCAGTGTTTTGGATGCATACAAGTGGGGCAATCCACTGTAGCTGTGAAAGAACATTTTGGCAAGTTTGATAAAGTACTTGAACCCGGTTGTCACTGTATGCCTTGGTGTTGTGGATACAAGTTGGCTGGAAAGCTCTCATTACGTGTGAATCAGCTTGATGTTCGTTGTGAAACAAAAACAAAGGTTTCATTTTTAGCATTTCTTTATCTTGAATTTTAATTTGATTGTTTCTATTTTTAAAATTTTCATCTTATGCAAACTATATTTGTTGAATTTCAGGACAATGTGTTTGTTACTGTGGTTGCTTCTGTTCAGTATCGTGCCTTGTCTGATAAGGCTTCTGATGCTTTCTACAAACTCTCAAACACCAAGCAACAAGTTCAAGCTTATGTCTTTGATGGTAAGATCCAATGGGTATATCAGTCATTCAATTATTATTATTATTATTATTTTTTGAGTTATTTGGTATTGCTTCTGACTTATGAACACACATTGTGTGTTTTTACATGAATGTTGTTAGTAATTAGGGCAAGTGTACCTAAGCTGCCATTGGATGATGTTTTCCTTCAGAAGAATGACATAGCTAGAGGTGTGGAAGAGGAGCTTGAAAAGGTAAATCGTATTTATTGCAACTTTTATGGTTTTGGAAATGTTTTATGCTTTTTGATTTTAATTTTTGTAGGCCATGTCTGGGTATGGTTTCGAAATTGTACAAACTTTGATCGTTGACATTGAGCCTGATCAACATGTTAAAAGATCGATGAATGAAATTAACGCAGGTATTCCTTAGTTTGATTTTCATAAAATCAATTACATTATTGAAAAATGAAAATTACTTTGGATTTGGAATATAATCAATTACGACATTGTGATTTGAAATATCTACCCAATTATAACAATTTCATTCCAATACAAAACGAATTACACTAGTATTTAAAGTAGGGTTAATATCGTAAACAACCCTATATTTTGGGTTTTTTTTCGAAATAAACCTCCACTTCATTTTTTTTTTCCAAAAGAAGACCTTGCATTTTTCAATTTTTTTCCTACCCTTTTAGTAGGTTTACCGGTTTTAGACAATTTTTCTTGAAAAAACCCACAAGTTTTTTGAATTACAGAAATCGTCCTTATGGTTTGGTCATAATTGCACGTTTGGTCCCTAACTTTATGTATGTAAGAGACGAAAAACACAATAAAATCAAACCAAAAGGATGATCCGAGTGCAAAAAAAAAGTTTGGGACCAAAGGTGCAATTTGACCAAACCATAGGGACGATTTCAGTAATTTACTATTTTGAAAAAAACCTTAGATTTTATTTTTCCGAGAAAACCCTCACGTCTAACAAAAAGAAAAAAAAAGTTTGAGGTTTTTCGGAAAAAGTTGTCTAAATCCGAAAGATTACCATTAAGCCTGTTAAAAGGGTCAAAAAAATGCAAGGTCTTTTTTAAGAAAAATAAAATAAAGGTGAGGTTTTAATTTGGAGAAAACCCAAAATATAGGGTGTTTTATGATAAATAAGAAGTTAAATTGTAACTACAATAAGAATAAAGTAAGTTGGTATTTCTTATAAATTGTTAACAAGAGTAAAGTAAGTTGCAAATTGTCATATAAACAAACAAAGAAACAAGAGTTAACATCTAGAATAATATATATAACAATAGCTGCAAGAATGAGAGTAGCTGCAAGCGAAAAGGCAGAAGCGGAGAAGATCCTACAAATCAAACGAGCAGAGGGAGAAGCAGAGTCGAAATACTTATCCGGGCTGGGTATTGCGAGGCAGCGCCAAGCAATCGTGGATGGGTTGAGGGACAGCGTGCTCGCGTTTTCGGAAAATGTCCCCGGGACATCTTCCAAAGACGTTATGGACATGGTGTTGTTGACACAGTACTTCGATACCATGAAAGAGATTGGAGCTTCTTCAAAATCCAATGCTGTCTTTCTGCCTCATGGCCCCGGTGCTGTTAAGGATATCGCTTCTCAAATCCGCGAGGGACTTCTTCAGGCTGAAAGTGTGGAAGCCTAGTTTTATGCTTTGTTGGATTTGTGTGAATAATAGTTATGTGGGCAATTGGACAATTATTATTATTATTATTAGGGTTTTATGACTGCGTAAACCAGTAAGATGCATGTAATTTGGGTATATTATTATATGGTTAGAAGTAAGTGTGTATATAATATGGTATTTCTTCTTGCTTCTTCTGTGTATACTTAATACTGTGTTTCGCTTATTAAAATCGACCGGGTACCTTACTCTAGATCTGGAACGGTTTCTAAAATTTGGACCAGAGTTGGTACTGATTCTCGATTTTTGGGTATTAGGCGTTTTTCCTTTTAGTAAAAAAAAAAAAAACAAAATTTCTGAAAGACCTTTTTGAGTATAAAAATTTACATGTAGTCTTAAAATACATTGTTTCCTTGTAGGTTTTTATAAGATGTGTTGGATTTGGCTTATCTATCTACATGTATTTGTTTAACTCAATCCAAGTAATCTTGTAAGCATATGTAACCATAGCCTGGTGGTGGTATAATTTTTGTTCTTCGATGGTGTCATATGAATACAACAAAATTTGATTCCATATGAATTCCTAATGCGTTAAGATTGGAGTTTGGTTAGCATCACCCTTTGAAGGTTTATTTAACTAGTCTCATATCAAAATCATAACCATTAATTAACCAGTTGATATGTTAGGCTTTCTATAATTCGATCTAGGGTTCTTTTACTATATATGGTACATTGTGTTCATCTATATTCACTATCTAAGGCCACTATGTATACTCACCATTTGGCCATTAAAAAGTATTGTTGTATCGCTACCAATACATCACTACTATCAAACCACTTTGCACTTGGTATTAGGGGTATTAAAAAATATCCGTATTCGAAAAACAATTCCAAAAAACCAAAATCCATTCCGAAAGAAATTGGAAGAGTGGAGACCGGAGACTAAACCCTAAATACATTAAAAATATCACATGTGTATATATACTTCAAATTTCGGATTATCCGAAAATCTGAAAATCGTCAATATCAATACCCAAATCTGAATCTGAAAACCGGGATATCCGAATTTCGGGTATCCGAAAATTCAAATATCTGATTTTTTGGATACTTGCAAATCAGATTTTCAGTATTTTGGATTGGTTTTTGGGATACGTATATTTTTGAACACCCCTTGTCTTTGGTATATCCACCACGCCACATCAACAAAATAATTTATTTTTACTATTCATGTAAGTAAACTATATTTTTTAATAACTAAAGGAAATAAAAACAATAGATTTTCATTAAACTAAAACCTTACATAGATTAAAATAATAATAAAAAAAAAACCCCAAAAAAATCAAAACATAGAAAAAAAAAAGTATACATTAATTTATATAAAAGGAAATTTATTTAGTACAAAATTTAATTTCCATCTTCAAAATCTTATATGAAAATTACACATCTCATACTAAGAATTGATATAGGAAAAGTGCTTAGGGTTAAGTTGGGATTCTTGGATGGTTTAAGTGCCACATCGATTACCTCAGAGTCGTTACTTCTATTTGGATGTGTGTTTTCGAATTCCTTGTAAATGTGGTTGAACTCGGTTATTTTTAACCTCATAGCATGTCATATTGACGAAAGTCCATTGAGATCCCGATAAACACCTTTTCTCATATCATTGTTGGCACAGGTCCTTAACAATAAACACACACAACACACACTAGTCACATATGTATCTGAAAGTAAACTTGTTGGGAGAAAGCTTCTCAATTCAATAAAAAATAGAGATACAAAACAAAGGAAATAAGACACTTATTTATACTAAACATGCACATGCATATCTCGTGATTTCCTATAAACTTGGTCAAACTTGACCTTTTCTATTGTGCACATTCTAAAACATGGGTATAATCCATTTATTTCAGCATGACTCAATCAAACACTCCTAGATCATTAACTAGATCCGACCCATGACCCGCTGAACTAACCGATTAACCAAACAATCACCCCCTTAATCGGTTGTTCACACCATTTGTTTACAAACAGCCTTTAATCACCCTCTTTTCATCTCGATTCAAGACCTTTCCCGGACACCCAACTTCCTCCTCGGTCACGTCCAAAGTCTTCATCCAATCCCTACTTTTCCCGGACAACGGACCTTCACCTCGGTCACGTACAAAGTCCTCCATACCCGGATATTGTTTGTCACCATACAAAATCCGTTTTCACCTAACACTTCTGTGAAACGAGAGTCGTCTTCCACCGATCAAGAAAACAAAGCAACCCGCTTTTCCCGTCTTCTTTCACCTGCAAAAACGAAACAAACCCAAAGCCACCTGCTTGACGGATCTTTTCTGTTCATTTTCTCATGCATCTCCGGTAACTCTCTCCATTTTCCGGTGACATACCCACAACCTACCGCCGGAATCACCACCTTGTCGGACACCACCAAAAACTAATGACATCCGCCAAAGAAACCCATCAGCTGACAAACCTTCTCCGCCATTAACCAGTGACGAACACCAACACCTTCATAGCATCTGTTTACCTTCGACCCACCGGCTGCTTCACTTGCAAACCTCGCCGATAACAGCTGCTAAGACCAGTTGTGATCAACCCACTACCGACAATCCATCACCCTCTTCACCTGAAACCCGGTTTCCTGCTGCATCTGCCTTGCAGCGAAGGGCTACCCCCTTTTGTGAAACCGACTCTCAAACCGGCCTTGTTCCTCTTCACGAGCCCTAAGCTCTGATACCAATTGTTGACACAGGTCCTTAACAATAAACACACACAACACACACTAGTCACGTATGTATCTGAAAGTAAACTTGTTAGGATAAAGCTTCTCAATTCAATAAAAAATAGAGATACATAACAAAGGAAATAAGACACCTATTTAGACTAAACATGCACATGCATATCTTGTGATTTCCTATAAACTTGGTCAAAGTTGACCTTTTCTGTTGTGCACATCCTAAAACATGTGTATAATCCCTTTATTTCAACATGACTCAATTAAACACTCCTAGATCATTAACTAGATCCGACCCATGACCCGCTGAACCAACCGATTAACCCAACAATCGTTGTGGAAGTGGTTTCAAATATATTACCAAAATATTTCTCTTTTTTACAAAGGATTGCCGGACACTGAAATCCAAACACGAGCTAACACAATTTCTTCTTTTTATCCCAAAGATTGTTCCATGGTATGTTTGTGTATGTATTTTGGTTTGTATAGTAAGAAGAAAAAAAATGGTATAAAAAATTATAGTAAAATGATTTATAGGAAATATGGATTTTTTTAAACTAGCTGTTAAAAGTCATAATTTATATTCTAATAAATGAATAGTTTTAATTTTTTTTTTGCCAATTGTCACTATAATATAATTTTTCATTAATATTATGATATTTGTCATGTAGATATATTAGACAACTCATTTCAAAATTCAAATTTATATTTTCTAATTATATGTTAAATTTGAAGTTATAATAACTTTAAAAATTTGATATATCTCTTAATTAATAATTTATTTAAAATGAATTATTATAAAAACTTATTAATAATTATAAATTTTTATTATAAAAGTTTAATTAATTTTTAATCATGGTTCCCACGATTTATAAACTAATAAATGAATAATCAAAAGAAATTAACATCAAACTCTCTCATGTAATTGGTGTATACAAACGTGGCCGATGCTCCACATATGCCACAAATGGTCTTGTGGTGACCAAGGGCCTAACAAGTTTTATGTGGGATGATCTAGGGTAAAAATAATTTTTTTTATTTGTTGTTAACAAAGTTAAGAAAATGTAATAAAAATAATTTTTTTTATTTGATTGAAATATATTACTCCTTCGTATACGTTACTTCTTCTTAACTTTGTTAAATCATCTACTCGCAAACCATATAAATCATTCTTTGATGTTTATGTTTTTTCTTAGAAATAAAAAAAGCTAAATCATCTATATCCATATTGATGGTTAGAACTTTGAGAAAATCAGTTGAGTTTGACGTTCAATGATTTGAAAGTTTTTGAATTTGTTGCTTCGTTAAAGTCTACTTGTATTTGAAAAGGATGGACCATCATAATCAATTTTAGAAGATGCCAATTAAATTCCATGAATATTCTTTAGCGTAATATTCTCTTCTAGTCTTCTACATGCCCCGATATAAAGACATTACTTGACACATACCATTTTGTTGTAACTAGTCCAAATATTTCATTTTCTATTAAAAGACAGATAAACATGTTAGATAACATTACACAATTAAATTATGAATCAAGTTATCACCATTTGTGTTCCATCTATATATTTTCGTTTTGATACTTTAGAAGTATCACATCACTGCCACTATTCCACCATATAGGAAATGATCACCACTCTACATCATCTTACTATACTTGTACTATATCTTACTATACTTGTACTATATGTATTAATGTGCTGTACATTTGAGAGAGAGAGAGAGAGAGAGAGAGAGAGAGAGAGAGAGAGAGAGAGAGAGAGAGAGAGAGAGAACCGTGGTCAGCAATGGTTCGAATCACAGCCGAACATGCCCATTACGCCACCCTTTGGGTGGTGTTCACTACCACAAGGCACACCAATTTTCCTCCCACTCCATATAGCCAAACTATGGTAAAGAAGATTAATAACACAAAGTTTATGAAACATTCAATAGTAAAGCAATCTTGGGTATGGCATATGTGTCACAAGTATCATGATCATTTTTCTCTACGTGGGTTTCAATGCATTTTTGAGTTGCGTGTGCTCAATATAATGGCATGGCGTGTGAAGTAATAACATGAATGACATGGACGTTGAATGACATTGACATTCTTGTTTTGCATTAATTTGGTTTGGTGCTTATACGTTGTTTTTATTACATTTTCTTAACTTTGTTAAGAAGAAGTAACGATCATACACCAATTGATACACAAAAGACAAACCAAGTGACAATCAAACAAAAGCGACATATGAATGATATAAAACCTTCAGAAGGAACATTGGTGCTTTTAAACAAGTAAGTGAACTAAAGACAAAATCAGTACCACATTTTATTTTTTGTTGTTATTTTAATAATATATCTGACTTGTTTGTGTAGATTATCTTATCTAACTGTAAAATGTTATTATAAACTTATATCAGTTGTAACAATTGACTTAGTGCGCTATTAAATGAATAAAATATATTTTAAAAAAATGTCCAAGTAATTGGTAAGCTATCTAGTTTAGAGTAAAGGACGATTTTAAGAAAGTGTTGTTACATTGCTATAGATCTCCAAGAACATAGGAAAGAAAACAAGATGAAGAAATTAATAAAATATGACATCTAATAGTTCTATATAATATTCTTACAAAGAGTTCTAAACAAACTCTAAAACCTATAAATATGAAACATTCCTAATATACGACTAACTTGATAATCAAACAAATAAGGTTTAGGATCATTAACAACCCCCTCCCCCCTCCCCGAGACGAAACTGATCTTCAACGAAAAGAACCTTCAAACTTTAGAAGACATAAGTCGAAAATAAGAAGTGTCAAAAGTCTCTAAGGACTAAATTCTGTCAAACGGCATAGAGAGAAAAACGATGAAAGTTCAAATCACCAAAAACGCTAAGGGATACGAACTTTCAAACTCAACACAAGTACCAAAAAAATACCTTTAAGGTATTATAAACACATCAAAGACGATTGTAACGATGCCAAACCGCTTGTACCAAAATGATCTTCATGTCATAGCAATAACATGCTTCCAAATACACTCACAAACTAAAATTGGTATCTTGCTAAAATAAGTCTCTATTCAAATTAGAGATGTGATATTAAAAAAGTAAAAACTTCAAACCAAATATCATACGACATAAACGTCTTTCGGCCAAAATACCAAAATACCTTTCAGTATCATAATACTTGAAAAATACCCTATGATATTCAAGTCCCTAAAATATCTTCCGGTTTTAAATGTTTGAAAGTACTTCTGTTTAGGGTAGATTAGCTTGTTAATATAGTTTGATTTTATGGTGTGGATTATTTGATTTGGTGAAAACTGTTTTGCTAAGCTTGTAATCGATCCTTATGTGTTGACAATAACTGTTTTTCTGTTAATTACCAAGTCTATTAAGTTGCATGAACATCCTCTTAATTACTTGTTTCATTTGATTTATGTGAAAACAACATTATATGTCTAGTATTAGTGAATATGAACAAAGGATTAATAATGTGTAAGCTTGTGTGATGAACAACCATACAAGATGTTGATTAAATTAGTCATTTAATTAGCTGAACTACAAATCTTACTTAACCCGAATCAAAATATTAGGAAATTTATTAGTTTAACTAATTGGCCATTGTTTAAATTAATTTGTTTTCTAAGGATTAGTAATAGTGAACATGAGTCTAATCACATTTATCGGTAGCCAATGAAAAAATAATCCATTGCACTTGCCATCAAATCAACTATAGAAACAAGTGAATCGAACCTAAATAGAAGTCTCTTTTAGTATTGAATCTAGTTATCTTCAATTTCCTTAGTTGTTAGTTGTTTTTGTTTAAGCATTAGTTAATTGATAAGTTTCTATTCTTGCAAAACTAGAGAAAACCCCTTCTTTTTATTGTTTGTTTTAATTAGGTAATTTTAGTATTTAATTTAGTTGTTACCGTTCCTGTGTTCGATACCCTACTTGCTTAAACTAAACTGCTATCGACAGGTACACTGCCTGCGTGTGTTTGTCTTTATTTGAGTTTGTTAGGATTAAAACTAGTTCGTTTAACATACATCATGTTATAGCTAGTATGCTAAGCATACTCATAGAGTACGCCCTGCGTACTAGCTAGGGACCAAAAAGATAAGGATTTTGCATTAAGGGGCTAAAAGGGAAACATACCAAATTATGAATATTACATTTTTCACATCAATCAAGAATCATTCAGTCAATCAGTCTTTCTTACATTCTTTTTGTTCTTAAGTTACTTTATGTAACATCCTATTCTGAATCGATTCATAGTCTGAGGTTGTGGCCCGAAGATCGGTTATTATAAGGATCAGGGCTTTTGAAAAGGTAAGATCTAGGCCCATTTGGGTGCGGGTGATGTATTAGAAGTGATCCAGGTGTTCGATTCGTGTTTTGGAGCGTAGGGGTATTTCGATAAAGTGTCAGTTCGGGCTTTTGTGGAAAATGGACTGTTTTTGGAAGGTCTTAAGAAAGGTATGAGTTGATAGAAGTGTAGGGCTTCTCGCTACCTTTCCGTAGATATAAGGATCGTCGGAATCGGGCTTATAATGAAGAAGTTATGGCCTTCGGAAGTTTCGTGGTTTTCAAGCTTAGCCGAGTACGCGGGGCGTACACAAAGCGTACGTGGGGCGTACTAGTGAAGAAGGCAGTACCCGGGGCATACCTTGGAGTACGCTGGGCGTACTGACCAGGAGAGTTGACTTTGACCAGGGGTAAAAGAGTCATTTTACCCCAATTCAGTTATTAGTGGTTGATTGAGTGTGTTTATGGAATTGTAGCCGGGGAGATACCGGAGAAGCAGCAGATAGCTTCCAGAGCCATACACACAGCAGCCAGTTCACGAGGTGAGTTTCCTTCCAGTAGGAACGGGTCTACGGCCACAATGCCGGCCCGTTTAGTTAACAGTAGTTCCGGACTTCAGTCCGATGCAGTAGTTGGAGTGCTTGATGTCTTTGTGATTCAAGCATGTTTTGTGTTATGTGTTCCGGAATTCGGTCTGATGCAGTATATGTGTTATGTTAGCGAATACGTGTTTATGATATGTTATGTTCAGACAGTTCCGGACTTCGGTCCGATGCAGTTAGTTCCGGACTCCGGTCCGATGAAGGGGACAAGGTCCCAGTCAGTTCCGGACTTTGGTCCGATGCACCTAGTTCCGGACTTCGGTCCGATGCAGTGGGCAAGGCCCAGTATGCGCTTTATTTGTTATTGTGTGGTATGTGGTAGTTTGGGGGAGCTCACTAAGCTTCGTGCTTACGATTTCAGTTTTTGGTTTCAGGTACTTCCGCAAGTAAAGGGAAGAGCTCGGGATGATGGCATCGCACACACCACAACTTCAGTTTTGTCCTGGGAGTCGATTTAGTTTCTTAGATATGTTTTGATACAGTTGTGACATAGTTTTTCTCACAGTATTTTAGTGTAACAGCCCGGAATTTCAAATATTAATATAATTATGATTGGGGGGTGTTTTAAGAGGGGACTCGGCGAGTAGGAGCCTAGACTCGCCGAGTAGGATCACAGACTTGGTCGCGGGATCGCGACTGGACTCGACGAGTCCAGATATGGACTCGGCGAGTCGACGCTATTCAGCGGAAACCCTAGCCGTTTGGTTTTGGAACGTATATAAGGCACTTATAGGCCGTCATTGTCCGTATTTAGTCGACTGAGAAGAACCCTAAGCGGCTGTGGGCATCTAGAGCAAGATTGAAGGCCATTGGTGATTTGAAGAGATTGTGGTGCAAGGAGGAGGGGAGTCTTGGCTAAAGGAACTGCAAGGGATTCGAGTTCTGAGGTTTGGGGACACAGAGAGTGCGTTATTCAGGTAATATTTCGGATCATTTCTGTTATATTGATGTGCGTATGGATCTAGGGTTTATGGAACCTATTTGGTGATTAGATGGATTATTGCCTTGTTACCCAAACGAATATAACCCTGTATTAGGACCTTTAGAGGTCCAGAAGGTCCCATGTTTGTGTATTTCGGAACCATGCGTATCTCAGGAAGCAGTTTGATCGACTGCATGGCATGGACTCGCCGAGTCTGATGAACAGACTCGGCGAGTAGCTTGAAGATTGACGGGGACTCGTCGAGTTGTTCTTCAGACTCGGCGAGTTGAGTCGGGGTGGCCCCGCGATTCTTCCAGGAGTAACTCGTCGAGTAAAAAGGGGATACTCGACGTGTAGAAAGGGTGTCTTAAGGAATCGGTGAGTTAAGGGCGAGTGGACTCAGAGTCGTTGAACTCGGCGAGTCTTGGGGTGACTCGGCGAGTTAGGTCGCGGGTTGAGTGAATTTCTAAGCATGGGGACTCGGCGAGTAGGGTCAGTCAGGGGTTGACTTTGACCTTGTCTTCGACCAAGGATTGACCAGTGGTTCCAGGGGTATTTTGGTAATTGTTGTTTATCGTTTGAGTTCAGTGCATTGGTGGCTATCCAGAGGTGGAGATCGTATCAGTGATCGGAGCAGCTTGAGCTATCTGTTCAGTCGGCAGTTTCGAGGTGAGTTATCCTCACTATATCGCTAGGGTTTATGGCACCAATGCCAACCCTTTTATCGGATGGAAATCCGGGTAGTTGTCAGTTGTTATATGTTATGGGCCGGAAGGCATTACTATGTGGACCGGAAGGTCATGGCCTGGAAGGGCGTATGTATGCATTTAGTATGTTGACTGATTCATAGGGTAATGTTATGCTAGTGACCGGCCAGACCGGTATCTTGTTTAGAGTAATGCTATGATATGTGATCTGTTGATCGATTGTTGTCTATGAACTGCTATATGATTATTTGTTATGTTATATATGCATTTTATGCTTATGGGCCGGAAGGCGATATGTTATGGGCCGGAAGGCAATATGTTGTGTGATGGACCGGAAGGTCGGCGTGGGTAGGACCAGAAGGTTTACCCAGCAGGGACGGAAGTCCCCTGAGACACATGGACCGGAAGGTCAGGGCCTGGAAAGGCGTATATGTGGTTGGTATTCTGGGGGTATCTCACTAAGCTTTCGGGCTTACAGTTGTGGTTTTATGTTTCAGGTTCTCAAGAGTCTGTGGCAAGGCAAAGGCGTGATCGTACCGTTCCTCGCGTTGGTGTTTTATGATATGAACCTGGGAAAATACTTTGTTAAATAATGTATTGAAAACCTTTTTGTAACAACGTGATTAAAATGAGTGGTTTTTGAAAAGTTTTAATTGTTTTGAAATTTTGGATGTTACAAGTTGGTATCAGAGCCTTGGTTTGAGTGAATTGGGGAAACATTCGTGTGACTCCAGTCTCAAATCGAGGAGGATTTTAAAATGAGAAATTAAAATGGTTTTCAAATTTGGTAAAAGGAGGACGCGGAGGTACGATCAGTCGGAGCCAGTAAGTAACCCCAAGATACCATACATGATATTTGTTTATTTGGGCTTGATAGAACAGCATGCTAGAGTTAGGCTAGGGATCTTCAGGAATTCATGATAATGTTGCCTGATATGTGATGCCTGTAGCCTAGGGTCCCTTATGGGATGTTCTCAGTGTTCCTCTAGTGGTGAGGGTTGATAGTTGTTATGCATGTTCCCTAGGGTATTGTGGTAGTACTTCATACAAATATGGGTAGGTGTGGAAGGTAGTATGGGCCCGTACTACTGAAAGCACAGGACCCATACGCGTATCAGGGAAACCATGGTCTCTAGGGTAGGGTTGCGAGAGTTGGATCCCAGGATTTTGGGAAGTGTCTGAGAGTGGTAGGGTGTCTTCATTATGGAGATCTCGAGGCATGATGATAGTGGATCCGGATCAGGATCGGGAGCTGGAGAGCGAGTTCCGGGTGGATCGGTACCGTCTGAGGTTATCGATCAGACGAGCACGAACGAGTTGGACGCGAAGGTTCGCAAGATCCTGCGTGATGAGGTTGCTGCATTGTTACGGGCTGAGTTGCCGGAATTGTTTGGGTCGATCAGGACCGCCATGGTTGAGTAGTTTGATGAGCGATATGCGGCTCTCGCAGAGACGGCTGCCGCGGCGGCTACAGCGGCTGTAGCAGCGGCAAAGGGAAGACCTAACCGGGGTTTTCAGTATCGGGACTTTTTTTTTATACGAAGCCTCCCACATTTGATGGAGTTCAGGACCCGATTGTTGCTATGAGATGGTTATCAGACATGGAGGGGTGTTTCTCCACGAGTTTATGCCCTGTTGATCAGAGGGTGAGGTGTGCTCTGAACCTATTGAGGCTCGAGGCGAAGGATTGGTGGAGATTGACCACGGGGTCATATTTCGATGCGCAGGGGGCTGCGGTTTCAGGGGATCGATTCAGAGAGATGTTCAGTACTCGCTATGTTCCGCGAGATGGGAGGGGGAGATTGGCTCGGGAGTTCCTTGGGCTGAAGCAGGATTCGGACTCGGTGACTGAGATCACCAGGATGTTTATTGAGAGGGCGATGTTTTGCCCTGGGTTCGCTTCGGAGCAGGCTCAGATGTCCCGATATCTGAGTATGCTCAAGGGGGATATCAGACAGTTCGTGTCTGCGCAGAGGTGCGAGACCTTGTTGGAGTTGCAGGAGGCCGCCATGTGGCGAGAGTTAGAGGTTGAGTTGCAGTTACGTGAGCTGAGGCAGGCCCCGATGCAGTCGCAGTCGGCGCCGAAACGGTCCAGGACCGTAGATGTTAGAATGGGGGATCGGAGTGGCCACACTTGTGGGAAGTGTGGGAGGGATTACACCAGAGTTGCTGGTCCGGTGGTGCATGCCGCAAGTGCGGATAAGAGGGGCACTATGCGCGGGACTGTCGGCAGTCAGTGCCGATTCGGGATTTGAGGATTTGTTATCATTGACAGCAGATTGGACATTTGAGGGTCAACTGTCCACAGCTTTCTGCAGGACCGGTGCAGGCTCTAGCATCGACCACCTTGAGGAGTTCAGGTGGAGGACAGGTTGGAGCGGAGCCCCAAGGGCTCAGGGTCGTGCTTATCTGCTTGCGGCAGAGGGAGACGGAGCAGTGCCGGAGACAGCTGCGAGTATGATGCTTTCTTGATGTCTTGATTAGCTTGCGTTGATTGTGGCGTATTGGTTGTGCTGGTAGTGTGGATTTCGATGCGGTATTCGTTGTTTCGCGGGTTTGGCATGGTTATGGATTGGTGTTTCAGGTTTTCGCTTTGGCATTCGTTGTTCCCTAATGGTTTGATATGGTTATAGTTTGGTGTTTTGGTGCCGGTAGCCTTGTGCGGTTTTCGATGTGGTATTCATCCTTTGGCAGGTTGTGGGTTTGGTTACGGATTATTGTTGGGAATTCCGTTGGTTATCGTTCGTGAGGGTTGTTAGTGGAGATGCAGCACTGGGTTGAATGTCGGGTAGCATCTGTAGTCGTAGAGTGGACAATTGAAAGACCGGATTCTTTTGGAGTGGGTTGATCAAGGAGGAGATGTGTTTTGCTGAGGGTTGCTTATGCTTGTGGGAAGCAGTCAGTGTGTAAATGTTCTCTTTGTGCAGGATTGTTCTGAAAGGTCGCTAATGACGATCGGTGGCAGTTAGTCAGTGCTTTAGTGGGGGAGAATTGGAGAATTCTACGGGAGATCGATGAGTATGTGAGGATGCTTAGCTGTTGGGATTCAGCAGTGTTTGTCAGCTCGGAGTATAGGCCGACGAGAGCGAGTGTCGGGTATGCGGGGCGGGATACAGACCTAGGGTATTGGATTGTGGAGGTCTGAGAGAAGGCCGGGATCAAGCTTGAGTAAGTAACCGGGGTTATGCGATCAGAGTATTTGTATGTTTGAGGTACGTGATGGGTTGTACTGCATTAATCCCACGGGATTATGTTGTGCATGTTTCTAGAGCTGGAACCGGAAGGTTCCCAGAGTTAGAACCTGAGGGTTCGCAGAGGTTGGGTGTACGGACCCACAGAGATATAGCCTCGAGTGGCTAGTATGTGATGAGAGTCGGTCCAGTCATGCTGGAGACTCTGTTGGTATTGTTGGATCAGTTTGAGATTGCGGATCGTGTATGTTGCAGTATGATTGCATTGGAAGGTCTGGCCCCGGGTTAGTGATCTTGTTTAGCTGAGGCAGTGGTTTTGATGAGTGGAGAGAGTGCATGGGATGGAGAGCCCTTGTAATGAGAACCAGAGTATGTGAATAGCGGTTACGCAAAAAGGGTGGTGTCGCTTGGGGCAAGCACCGTGGCACCAGTTGGAGTGGCATTATGGCCAAGAGGGTCCCTTGGAAGGAAAAGAGAAAGGTGTGTAACTCCGAAGGGGAGTACAAGTTCACGAGAATGAAAGCTGCAGAGCAGAGTTATGATTAGAGTCTTTCAAGTATGGCTTCGAGCATCGTGTTCGCGGCAGCGAAGTAGGAACCCATCCGGTTTGGAGATGTCTGTTGAGGCTCAGAAGGGATGCAGGGGGAGAGAGAATCTTAAATTCTCAGTGTGATTCTGATCAGAGTGTAGGATGGATGTAGTGGTTCATCTTGGGAGATGTTCGAGGATATCATCAGTGTACCGGGTCTTCCAACCTGCGGGCGTTGGGGCTCGTTCATCAGGTGTACGTGATTGCAAGAGGGGAACTTGTGAGAGTTGATCTGAGAGTGAGAATGGATCTCTCAGTCGGTACGGAATGGGCAAAGTGGGCTTTGGATCGGGGATCTGGTGGTTCATGGTTTCTTAACCCTTATGGGTCGAGTGATTGTCGAGATTTAGAGCAGAGTTGCATCTTGGGTAATTCTCGGTTACAGAGAGCGATGGACAGTACAGAGATCGGGCTTCAGTCGACAGAGCAGATTCAGCAGATGAGGCAGAGGCTATTGACCGCCTAGAGCCGACAGGAAAGTTATGCAGACAGACGCCAGTCCGAGCTTGAGTTTCAGGTCGGTGACTTCGTACTCCTGAAGGCCTCTCCTTGGAGAGGAGTGATTCGATTCAAGAAGAGGGGCAAGTTGGGGCCCCGGTATATTGGGCCTTTTCATGTGATTGTGGGGGTAGGCCTGAGGGTCTATCGGTTGGAGTTGCCCACGGATTTGAGACAAATCCACGATATTTTCCATGTATCGCAATTGAGGAAGTATATAGCCGAGGAGTCGGCAGTGGTTCCATTAGGAGGCATTCAGGTGGGTGCAAGCCTGAATTACACCGGGAGGCCAGTGGTCATCAGAGAACTGAAGATCAAGGTTTTGAGGAATAAGGAGATACCTCTGGTGTTAGTTCAGTGGCAGCACCGGAGGGGATCGGAAATGAACTGTGATCTGGAACGTGATATGTGGGAGCAGCATCCGGGGCTATTTTTCAGAGTGAGACTTCGAGGGCGAAGTTTAGTTCTAGTGGGGGAGAGTTGTAACAGCCCGGAATTTCAAATATTAATATAATTATGATTGGGGGGTGTTTTAAGAGGGGACTCGGCGAGTAGGAGCCTAGACTCGCCGAGTAGGATCGCAGACTTGGTCGCGGGATCGCGACTGGACTCGACGAGTCTAGATATGGACTCGGCGAGTCGACGCTGTTCAGCGGAAACCCTAGCCGTTTGGTTTTGGAACGTATATAAGGCACTTATAGGCCGTCATTGTCCGTCTTTAGTCGACTGAGAAGAACCCTAAGCGGCTGTGGGCATCTAGAGCAAGATTGACGGCCATTGGTGATTTGAAGAGATTGTGGTGCAAGGAGGAGGGGAGTCTTGGCTAAAGGAACTGCAAGGGATTCGAGTTCTGAGGTTTGGGGACACAGAGAGTGCGTTATTCAGGTAATATTTCGGATCATTTCTGTTATATTGATGTGCGTATGGATCTAGGGTTTATGGAACCCATTTGGTGATTAGATGGATTATTGCCTTGTTACCCAAACGAATATAACCCTGTATTAGGACCTTTAGAGGTCCAGAAGGTCCCATGTTTGTGTATTTCGGAACCATGCGTATCTCAGGAAGCAGTTTGATCGACTGCATGGCATGGACTCGCCGAGTCTGATGAACAGACTCGGCGAGTAGCTTGAAGATTGACGGGGACTCGTCGAGTTGTTCTTCAGACTCGGCGAGTTGAGTCGGGGTGGCCCCGCGATTCTTCCAGGAGTAACTCGTCGAGTAAAAAGGGGATACTCGACGTGTAGAAAGGGTGTCTTAAGGAATCGGTGAGTTAAGGGCGAGTGGACTCAGAGTCGTTGAACTCGGCGAGTCTTGGGGTGACTCGGCGAGTTAGGTCGCGGGTTGAGTGAATTTCTAAGCATGGGGACTCGGCGAGTAGGGTCAGTCAGGGGTTGACTTTGACCTTGTCTTCGACCAAGGATTGACCAGTGGTTCCAGGGGTATTTTGGTAATTGTTGTTTATCGTTTGAGTTCAGTGCATTGGTGGCTATCCAGAGGTGGAGATCGTATCAGTGATCGGAGCAGCTTGAGCTATCTGTTCAGTCGGCAGTTTCGAGGTGAGTTATCCTCACTATATCGCTAGGGTTTATGGCACCAATGCCAACCCTTTTATCGGATGGAAATCCGGGTAGTTGTCAGTTGTTATATGTTATGGGCCGGAAGGCATTACTATGTGGACCGGAAGGTCATGGCCTGGAAGGGCGTATGTATGCATTTAGTATGTTGACTGATTCATAGGGTAATGTTATGCTAGTGACCGGCCAGACCGGTATCTTGTTTAGAGTAATGCTATGATATGTGATCTGTTGATCGATTGTTGTCTATGAACTGCTATATGATTATTTGTTATGTTATATATGCATTTTATGCTTATGGGCCGGAAGGCGATATGTTATGGGCCGGAAGGCAATATGTTGTGTGATGGACCGGAAGGTCGGCGTGGGTAGGACCAGAAGGTTTACCCAGCAGGGACGGAAGTCCCCTGAGACACATGGACCGGAAGGTCAGGGCCTGGAAAGGCGTATATGTGGTTGGTATTCTGGGGGTATCTCACTAAGCTTTCGGGCTTACAGTTGTGGTTTTATGTTTCAGGTTCTCAAGAGTCTGTGGCAAGGCAAAGGCGTGATCGTACCGTTCCTCGCGTTGGTGTTTTATGATATGAACCTGGGAAAATACTTTGTTAAATAATGTATTGAAAACCTTTTTGTAACAACGTGATTAAAATGAGTGGTTTTTGAAAAGTTTTAATTGTTTTGAAATTTTGGATGTTACAAGTTGGTATCAGAGCCTTGGTTTGAGTGAATTGGGGAAACATTCGTGTGACTCCAGTCTCAAATCGAGGAGGATTTTAAAATGAGAAATTAAAATGGTTTTCAAATTTGGTAAAAGGAGGACGCGGAGGTACGATCAGTCGGAGCCAGTAAGTAACCCCAAGATACCATACATGATATTTGTTTATTTGGGCTTGATAGAACAGCATGCTAGAGTTAGGCTAGGGATCTTCAGGAATTCATGATAATGTTGCCTGATATGTGATGCCTGTAGCCTAGGGTCCCTTATGGGATGTTCTCAGTGTTCCTCTAGTGGTGAGGGTTGATAGTTGTTATGCATGTTCCCTAGGGTATTGTGGTAGTACTTCATACAAATATGGGTAGGTGTGGAAGGTAGTATGGGCCCGTACTACTGAAAGCACAGGACCCATACGCGTATCAGGGAAACCATGGTCTCTAGGGTAGGGTTGCGAGAGTTGGATCCCAGGATTTTGGGAAGTGTCTGAGAGTGGTAGGGTGTCTTCATTATGGAGATCTCGAGGCATGATGATAGTGGATCCGGATCAGGATCGGGAGCTGGAGAGCGAGTTCCGGGTGGATCGGTACCGTCTGAGGTTATCGATCAGACGAGCACGAACGAGTTGGACGCGAAGGTTCGCAAGATCCTGCGTGATGAGGTTGCTGCATTGTTACGGGCTGAGTTGCCGGAATTGTTTGGGTCGATCAGGACCGCCATGGTTGAGTAGTTTGATGAGCGATATGCGGCTCTCGCAGAGACGGCTGCCGCGGCGGCTACAGCGGCTGTAGCAGCGGCAAAGGGAAGACCTAACCGGGGTTTTCAGTATCGGGACTTTTTTTTTATACGAAGCCTCCCACATTTGATGGAGTTCAGGACCCGATTGTTGCTATGAGATGGTTATCAGACATGGAGGGGTGTTTCTCCACGAGTTTATGCCCTGTTGATCAGAGGGTGAGGTGTGCTCTGAACCTATTGAGGCTCGAGGCGAAGGATTGGTGGAGATTGACCACGGGGTCATATTTCGATGCGCAGGGGGCTGCGGTTTCAGGGGATCGATTCAGAGAGATGTTCAGTACTCGCTATGTTCCGCGAGATGGGAGGGGGAGATTGGCTCGGGAGTTCCTTGGGCTGAAGCAGGATTCGGACTCGGTGACTGAGATCACCAGGATGTTTATTGAGAGGGCGATGTTTTGCCCTGGGTTCGCTTCGGAGCAGGCTCAGATGTCTCGATATCTGAGTATGCTCAAGGGGGATATCAGACAGTTCGTGTCTGCGCAGAGGTGCGAGACCTTGTTGGAGTTGCAGGAGGCCGCCATGTGGCGAGAGTTAGAGGTTGAGTTGCAGTTACGTGAGCTGAGGCAGGCCCCGATGCAGTCGCAGTCGGCGCCGAAACGGTCCAGGACCGTAGATGTTAGAATGGGGGATCGGAGTGGCCACACTTGTGGGAAGTGTGGGAGGGATTACACCAGAGTTGCTGGTCCGGTGGTGCATGCCGCAAGTGCGGATAAGAGGGGCACTATGCGCGGGACTGTCGGCAGTCAGTGCCGATTCGGGATTTGAGGATTTGTTATCATTGACAGCAGATTGGACATTTGAGGGTCAACTGTCCACAGCTTTCTGCAGGACCGGTGCAGGCTCTAGCATCGACCACCTTGAGGAGTTCAGGTGGAGGACAGGTTGGAGCGGAGCCCCAAGGGCTCAGGGTCGTGCTTATCTGCTTGCGGCAGAGGGAGACGGAGCAGTGCCGGAGACAGCTGCGAGTATGATGCTTTCTTGATGTCTTGATTAGCTTGCGTTGATTGTGGCGTATTGGTTGTGCTGGTAGTGTGGATTTCGATGCGGTATTCGTTGTTTCGCGGGTTTGGCATGGTTATGGATTGGTGTTTCAGGTTTTCGCTTTGGCATTCGTTGTTCCCTAATGGTTTGATATGGTTATAGTTTGGTGTTTTGGTGCCGGTAGCCTTGTGCGGTTTTCGATGTGGTATTCATCCTTTGGCAGGTTGTGGGTTTGGTTACGGATTATTGTTGGGAATTCCGTTGGTTATCGTTCGTGAGGGTTGTTAGTGGAGATGCAGCACTGGGTTGAATGTCGGGTAGCATCTGTAGTCGTAGAGTGGACAATTGAAAGACCGGATTCTTTTGGAGTGGGTTGATCAAGGAGGAGATGTGTTTTGCTGAGGGTTGCTTATGCTTGTGGGAAGCAGTCAGTGTGTAAATGTTCTCTTTGTGCAGGATTGTTCTGAAAGGTCGCTAATGACGATCGGTGGCAGTTAGTCAGTGCTTTAGTGGGGGAGAATTGGAGAATTATACGGGAGATCGATGAGTATGTGAGGATGCTTAGCTGTTGGGATTCAGCAGTGTTTGTCAGCTCGGAGTATAGGCCGACGAGAGCGAGTGTCGGGTATGCGGGGCGGGATACAGACCTAGGGTATTGGATTGTGGAGGTCTGAGAGAAGGCCGGGATCAAGCTTGAGTAAGTAACCGGGGTTATGCGATCAGAGTATTTGTATGTTTGAGGTACGTGATGGGTTGTACTGCATTAATCCCACGGGATTATGTTGTGCATGTTTCTAGAGCTGGAACCGGAAGGTTCCCAGAGTTAGAACCTGAGGGTTCGCAGAGGTTGGGTGTACGGACCCACAGAGATATAGCCTCGAGTGGCTAGTATGTGATGAGAGTCGGTCCAGTCATGCTGGAGACTCTGTTGGTATTGCTGGATCAGTTTGAGATTGCGGATCGTGTATGTTGCAGTATGATTGCATTGGAAGGTCTGGCCCCGGGTTAGTGATCTTGTTTAGCTGAGGCAGTGGTTTTGATGAGTGGAGAGAGTGCATGGGATGGAGAGCCCCTGCAATGAGAACCAGAGTATGTGAATAGCGGTTACGCAAAAAGGGTGGTGTCGCTTGGGGCAAGCACCGTGGCACCAGTTGGAGTGGCATTATGGCCAAGAGGGTCCCTTGGAAGGAAAAGAGAAAGGTGTGTAACTCCGAAGGGGAGTACAAGTTCACGAGAATGAAAGCTGCAGAGCAGAGTTATGATTAGAGTCTTTCAAGTATGGCTTCGAGCATCGTGTTCGCGGCAGCGAAGTAGGAACCCATCCGGTTTGGAGATGTCTGTTGAGGCTCAGAAGGGATGCAGGGGGAGAGAGAATCTTAAATTCTCAGTGTGATTCTGATCAGAGTGTAGGATGGATGTAGTGGTTCATCTTGGGAGATGTTCGAGGATATCATCAGTGTACCGGGTCTTCCAACCTGCGGGCGTTGGGGCTCGTTCATCAGGTGTACGTGATTACAAGAGGGGAACTTGTGAGAGTTGCTCTGAGAGTGAGAATGGATCTCTCAGTCGGTACGGAATGGGCAAAGTGGGCTTTGGATCGGGGATCTGGTGGTTCATGGTTTCTTAACCCTTATGGGTCGAGTGATTGTCGAGATTTAGAGCAGAGTTGCATCTTGGGTAATTCTCGGTTACAGAGAGCGATGGACAGTACAGAGATCGGGCTTCAGTCGACAGAGCAGATCTCGAGGCATGATGATAGTGGATCCGGATCAGGATCGGGAGCTGGAGAGCGAGTTCCGGGTGGATCGGTACCGTCTGAGGTTATCGATCAGACGAGCACGAACGAGTTGGACGCGAAGGTTCGCGAGATCCTGCGTGATGAGGTTGCTGCATTGTTAAGGACGAGCCTTTTACTCGAAAGATTATCTGAAAGATTATCTGAGCCTCATCACATGTGATGGTATTCAGGTGATGGCTAATTAGCATTATAAGGAGGCCTTCAGCAGCTGAGGACTAGTTTGAGTGGAGTCAGAGATTTCCCTAGGGCAAGCCTAGGATGATAGTAGCAGAGATCAGTAGTAGTAGTAGTGACTTGGTGGAGTCAAGGCAGTTCTTGAGGAAAGTACGGATAGATGTGGAAGGTAGTATTGGCACGTACTACTGAAAGTAGAGGATCCGTACTCGAATCAAGGAAGGCTGAGGCAAGACCAGGAAGCTAGTAGTAGTATCAATGATCCCTTGTGATATTTCAATTTTCTGATGTTGCCATGATGTGTTTTAGAATGGTGGTTTTGCGTTCGAGGCTAGCAGACAGCAGTACCGGTGCCGAGGAGGGATCAGGATCAGGCTCGGGGGCCGAGCGTATGGATGAGCAGACCATAGAGTTTCTTTCTTCAGATATTACTCGTATCATACTGGAGCAGACTCCTGTGATCTTCGGTTCGATCAAGGAGGGTATCCTAGAGCTGATGGATGAGAGGTTGGGCACCTTCCGTGCCGAGGTGGCGGCCATGATGGGGTCGCGCACACTTACGTTCAGGGAGTTCAGGGCATGTGGAGCTCCAGATTACCACGAGGCGCGGGACCCCATAGCGAGTACTAGATGGTTGGTGGATGTGGCCAACGCTTTCCGCACGAGCAGGTGTCCTGAGGGGGACAAGGTTAGATTGGCGTCCTGTCTTCTAAAGGGCAGGGCACGGGATTGGTGGGAAGAGGTCGGACATACCATTGGAGATGATGCAGCACTAGATGCCATGACCTGGGCTGATTTCTCTACCAGGTTCAGGGTGGACTTTGCACCGGTTATTGAGGTGCAGCACTTAGCTAGAGAGTTTCAGGACCTCACCCAGACTACAGAGACGGTGGCGGAGATCACCGCCAAGTTCAGGGAGAGGGCTATTCTCGTTCCTTAGTATGCAGCCGATGAGGAGATGAAGAAGGCCCGTTATCATGAGATGTTGCGGAGCGATATTCGCTAGTTTGTGAGCCGGTCCAGCTGTAAAATGTTGGATGACATGATTGCTAGGGCTCGGGAGAGGGAGATTGACCTTGAGATGGAGAAGAAGAGGAAACCGGAATCGGTTTCGGGTACAGGTAGTTCGGGCAAAAAGCCCAAGGTTTCAGATCACAGATCCAGGAGTCAGCAGAGCCACGGTCGATGTGGCAAGTGTGGGAGATTGCACGATGGGGTGTGCAAGGCAGGGAGTTCCGGCTGCTACAAGTGTGGTCGGACTGGGCATTTGAGCAGGGATTGTACGGCCCCTGCTACCGCCATTGCAGCATCAAATCTGATTTGCTTTCAGTGCAATCAGAGGGGACATAAAAAGTCCCAGTGTCCGAGTTTAGCTGCAGTAGGGAAGGTAGCTGCACCTGCCCCTGCTACTTTGAGAATTACAGATGGCCGGCAGGGTCGGGCTGAGGCACCAGTGGCGAAGAGTAGAGCTTTTCAGATGACAGTTGAGGAGGCACGAGTGACTCCTGATGTGGTGACGGGTATGTATCTTCCCTTCATCTCTATATTATTATTGATTGATTATTGCTTATGATTATATGTTTTGTATAGGGTCGTTCTCTGTGAACGACATTTCTGCTACAGTATTATTTGATTCGGAGGCTACCCGATCGTTTGTATCGCTAGCGCTTAGCAAGAGATTTAGTAGAGCTCTAGGGGAGCTGGATTGCCCACTAGAGGCTGAGATAGCAGATGACAGGACCGTGAGGGTCGCCAGAGTGCATAGAGGATATTCTCTTCAGTTGTTCAACGAGCAGTTTTCGGGGGACTTGGTCCCTATTCCCCTGCGAGGGAATAAGTGTTGGAATAGTGTCTAAGGCTGTAACTATATCCGGTTGTGCATGGTCCTTTTGGGTTGCCTTCACCATAGCAACTTGATAGGATGATTTATTAAGAGAGAATAAATATTATTAATATATTATGAGAATAATATAATGAATAATATATTTGTTATTTGATTAATATAAGTCATAGAATTAATTAGAATTAATTTGGTGACTTAAAGAGATTAATTAAATAAAGGGGTATAAACTGTCAATTGTTTGATAGTTAAGCTTTAGACTGTAAATCCATTAGGATATGGTTTGGACGGATTCTAAGAGCTTTAGGAGAGCTAAGATCGTCCATATGCTTATCTAGGAATGGATTTGGATAGCCTTGAGAGAAGATTATCCAATTAGGGTTTAGGTTGTAACCCTTAAGGAGTCTACAAGTATAAATAGACCCTATGGCTGATGGAATTCGACACTTGACTTAAAGTAAGGAACCTCTGGTCGAAATTCCTCCCCTCTCCTCTCTCCCAAATCATCCTCTTTGCTTTGGTGTTTGTAAGCCATTAGAGGAGTGACATTTGTGACTCTAGAAGCTCCAAGACCTCAAGATCAACAAGAATTCTAAAAGGTATGATTCTAGATCTGTTTCAATGTTCTTATTTAACCTAATTAGTAATTAGAATTCTTGGATTCAAAGCATGTTTATTAGAAAGCCTAGATCCAAGCATTAGGGTTTTGCATGCGCACATAGGAAAGTTCTTATGGCTAAAACGCATCAGTGGTATCAGAGCCTGGCTTGGTTTTCTGTAAATTGTTGCTTGATTAACTGAAACAAACCTGCAAAATTCGATTTTTGGTTTCTGAGTCATGGACTCGGCGAGTCTCAAAGTGGACTCGGCGAGTAGGCCTGACTCGGCGAATCCCTTTGTGTACTCGGCGAGTCCAGGCGTCAGGAATGGCCAGATTCGGGATTTCTTTGTGTTTATCTTATCTTAACTTACCATAAACTAATTAGATCAATATTAATTCGTTTTTCTGATAAATATAACTATTATCTTGATCTAGTTAAAGGTAATTATCAACTAATTAAATATTTAATTTCCTTATATGATAATTAATTAATTATTTTGATTATTTTGGTAATTATCTTAAAAAGAAATCTTGAATAAATCAAATATAGATAATTAGGATATTAATTGTTAATTGGAATTATTTGTTATTTGATCCTCCATGTTTTAAATGTTTAAAACCTACCCTCTTGTTTTGAAATTTACTTTTGTGATTAAAAGTTTTAATTTAGACAACTTAAATTTCAAACCCTAGATTTTAAAAGTTTTAAAATACAACCCTATACTAATATGATATTACTAGAATAATATATATATATATATATATATATATATATATATATATATATATATATATATATATGTATAACTAAATGCTAGTCTTACCGTTAGTAGGCCTCATTCACGAAGCCGATCTATAAGGTGGGTATAAGGTTGCGGCCTGTAAAATGGCGCTTAATGGGTGTACACTCACACCTACCGCTTGCTTGATTGGTGGAGGGTCGTTAGCCGAACGGGTAGGATAGGGCAACCTCATCCTCTCATTAAAAGTATAATAAGAAATATAAAGTAACTACACATTTTTTAAAATTTCCCAATCCTAGTTACTTTAGGAAAAGTGAATTGATGCAATCCCATGAAATTACACTTTGCACCTTGATAAGATGTTAGTGGAGCGCGTGTGGTTTACCGGCACGCTAATTGGTTCTAAGCGAAGGTGGCAAAGGGTGATTCGTTGTTTATCATAGTTCGATGGAGCGTGTGTGGTTTACCGGCACATCGAATAGGTGATTGTTACAATGAAGGCGCCGTGTGAATTTGCATGGTAATTCACACCCGCTTTGTGATCCTCGGCATCCCAGTCACAAACAAGAGGGGCATATCGAGATTTAAACATGCCATTGAATAGTTTCAATGAATCTCATCCGAACCTAGGAATTCTCAAAAACACTTAGGACTAATAGTTTAAGTTTCGTGATGGAGAATTAGTGAATCGTCATTCACTTACCTTCAATTTATTTGCATGTTAGATTACGGCATCCCTTTTCTAGTATGTAAATGTTATTGTTGGATCCTAGCCCTAATTTTCTTATTGGGTGATAATTAGGGATTCTTATTCTAATCTATCTTTGTCCTTTTCTAATTAAGGATGTCGAACGCAAACAACGCTGCTGCTAGTTCTTTCACATTGATGAGCCTTTGCCAAAAGGTCACCTTCGATGGAACGAACTTTAGCGAATGGATAAGATACATTCACACCATTGCTCGCTATGAGGACAAAGAGTATGTCCTTGATGAGAAGCTCGAGAAAATCAACACCGAAATCGCTACTCCAGCCGAAATCACCGCCTTTGAAACTCATGAGCGAGATGCAACGAAGGTACATTGCATCATGATCACCACCATGAACTCTGAATTCCAAAAGTCCTACGAGGACATGTACCTGTACAAGATGCACCAAGACTTATTGGAGAGGTACCACCAAAACGCGAGACAAGAAAGGTACGAGATTTTCACTAACATGATTTCCGCAAAGATGGGTCATGGAGAATCTCTTACCGTGCACTTGCAAAAGATGCAAAGGTATGTCGACCGCCTTCGCAAGTTAAATGTTGACTTCGGTGAGGATTTGGCGATCGACATGGTGCTTCACTCTTTGCCTCCGATGTACAATCAATTTAGGATGACCTACCACATGAACAAAGAAGAGGTCACCCTAAGCAAGCTCCAAGGTCTCTTGAGGGTTGCTGAGAGCAACTTCAAAGACAAGTCTGTTGCACCTACTCCCAATCCGCCCGCTGCTCCTGTCTTGGCTATTGGACAAGGGAAGGGAAAGAAGAGGAAAGCTTCATCGAAGAACTATCGCAAGGTGAAAGCCCGAGATGGTGCCTCTTCTAGTGGGACCAAAGTTGATCCCGCCAAGCCCTGCTCTAACCCGAAGGAGGCAGAGTGCCACCACTGCCACAACATAGGACATTGGAAGAGAAGCTGCCCGGATTACCTGCAAGCAATCAAAGAAGGAAAGATCAAGCCATCTTTCGCAGGTATATATACAATCAAATCTAACGATTCTAATCATACTATTTCTTGGGTCCTTGATACCGGTTGTGGTTATCACATTTGTTCTAATGTGCAGGGACTAAGAAGAAGTAGGGATGTGGAGCAAGGAAGGATCAATCTAATCATGGGGAATAGTTTAGTTTTAGATTTGAACAATTGTTGCTATTCGCCAGAAATGGCAAGAAACATCATTTCATTTCATGGTTTATATAGACAAGGATTTAGATTTTCTTTTAATAATGAGAATGGTTCTATTTTGGCTTATCTAAATGGTGTCTTGTACTTTGAAGCTATACCATGTAATGGAATATATGAAACCGTTATGATTGTTGATAACTTAGGAAATGATGTTTTGAATATTGATTCTTCCACTAGTATGGATAAAGCATCCTTGTGGCATTGTCGTCTTGGACATGTCAACAAGAAACGCATAGCCCAACTCCAAAAGGATGGAGTGTTGGAGTCATTCGACCTTAGGGAAGATGACACATGCGAGTCTTGTTTGCTTGGAAAGATGACTAAGTCGCCCTTCACGAGCACTTGTGAAAGGGGCGAGGGTCTGTTGGACCTAATACATACCGATGTATGTGGACCGTTTAGATCAACCACGAAGGATGGGAACCGCTTCTATGTGACTTTTACCGATGACTATAGTAGATATGGGTATATCTACTTAATCAAGCAAAAGTCAGACACCTTTGAAAAGTTCAAAGAGTTCAAGAATGAAGTGGAGAATCAATTGGGCAGGAAAATCAAGATGCTTCGATCCGATCGAGGAGGAGAGTACCTAAGTCTTGAATTCCACGATTATCTCAAGGAGTGTGGAATAGTTTCGCAATTGACGCCTCCTAGGACACCGCAGTTGAATGGTGTGGCAGAAAGGCGTAATCAAACCTTATTGGATATGGTTCGCTCTATGATGAGTCGTGCTTCACTACCAATCTCTTTTTGGGGGTATGCCTTAGAGACTGCCGCCCATATCCTTAACCGAGTCCCTACTAAGAAGGTTGCCAAAACACCTCACGAGATATGGACAGGGAAAGCTCCCTCGTTGGCACATATCAAGGTTTGGGGTTGCGAGGCTTTCGTAAGACGAGATACTCACGACAAGCTTGAACCTCGAAGTGAGCGATGTATTTTCATCGGCTACCCGCAGACATCCTTTGGATATCTCTTCTATAGACCGAAGGACAATGTTGTCTTCGTTGCGAGGAGAGGAGTTTTCCGAGAGCGAGAACTCATAAGCCAAGGAGACAGTGGGAGGCAAATCGAACTTGAAGAGATTCAAGAATCGATAGATGAAGGAACCTCTACCGCTGGCACTCAACCTGAGGAGGAAACTCCGGTTGAACCAATTGACGAATCCTTACCTCTTAGACGTTCCGATAGAATTAGAGTTCATCCCCAGTTTTATGGCTTTCCTATTACTACCGAAGGGGACACGTATATTAGTGATGGTACACTAGTAAATCTTGATGAACCTAATAGCTATAAGGAAGCCATGGCAGGCCCGGAGTCTGTAAAGTGGAAAGAGGCAATGGATAGCGAGATCCAATCCATGTATGATAACCAAGTTTGGAATTTTGGTTGATTACGTGCCCGGACGTAAGACCGTTGGGTGCAAATGGATCTTCAAGAAGAAGACCGACGTGGATGGGAACGTACACACATATAAAGCGCGATTGGTCGCGAAGGGCTTTACTCAAACTCCCGGAGTTGACTATGATGAGACCTTCTCACCAATTGCGAAGATTAAATCTATTAGAGTGATGTTAGCAATTGCCGCATTTCATGATTATGAGATTTGGCAAATGGATGTCAAGACCGCTTTCCTTAACGGAAAGTTGGCTGAGGATGTTTACATGGCTCAGCCAGAGGGGTTTGTGGATCCGAAGCATCCGAATAGAGTGTGTAAGCTTGAGAAGTCCATTTATGGACTTAAGCAAGCATCTCGCAGATGGAATCTTTGTTTCGATGAGAAAGTCAAAGAGTTTGGATTTGTACGAAGCGAAGACGAATCTTGTGTATATGTCAAAGCCAGTGGGAGTATAGTAAGCTTCCTCGTTCTATATGTCGATGACATATTACTCATAGGAAACGACATCCCGACTCTGCAGGAGGTAAAATCCTGGCTCGGGAAGTGCTTCACTATGAAGGACCTCGGAGAGGCTTCTTACATTTTGGGAATAAGGATAGTAAGAGAAAGAAGTAAGAGACTAATTGGACTTAGTCAGAATACTTACTTAGAGAAGGTACTAAAACGTTTTAGTATGGAAAACTCAAAGAAGGGAGAACTACCGATACAAAGTAATGCCAAATTGAGTAAGACTCAAAGTCCGAGTACCGAAGCTGAGATAGCAGAAATGAGCCGAGTACCATACGCTTCCGCAGTTGGCTCAATCATGTACGCTATGACTTGTACTCGCCCTGATGTAGCCTTCGCTTTGAGCATGGTTAGCAGATATCAAGGGAATCCTGGCAAAGCCCATTGGATTGCGGTGAAGAATATCCTTAAGTACCTTCGGAGGACGAAGGAATGGTTCTTAGTCCTCGGAGGGAGTGATGACTTGAAGGTGCGAGGGTATAGTGACGCCAGTTTTCAGACCGACAGGGACAACTACCGTTCGCAGTCGGGCTGGGTCTTTACCCTAAATGGAGGAGCAGTGACATGGAAAAGTTCCAAGCAGGAAACCGTAGCTGATTCAACGTGCGAATCAGAGTACATTGCAGCGAGCGAAGCGTCGAAGGAGGCAATATGGCTAAAGAACTTCATCGGTGATCTTGGAGTCGTACCTGCCATAAAGGAGCCCATGGAAATTTTCTGTGATAACGAAGGAGCGGTTGCCTTGACCAAGGAACCGAGGGATCATGGTAGATCAAGACATATCGACAGAAAATATCACTTCATCAGACATCGTGTAGAAGTAGGACAACTCGTAGTGAAGAGGATATCATCAGAAGATAACCCAGCAGATCCGCTTACGAAGGGACTGAGTAGGGTTAAGCACTTACAGCATGCTAGGAGTATTGGGCTGAAGGATGATATTAGTATAGATTAGATAGTATTAGAAACGTGTAATAGATAAATGTAATTGACATTTGATGATTAAATAAAGGAGTTTTATTTATGAGTAATGTTACTATCTTATGTTAATTGTTTAGCTATTGTTTCACTTTGCATGTTTTGACTTCCAGAATAATTGAGTTTATTAAGAATAATCGAATTGTTCAAATGGTCCACAATCGTTCATATGTTGGGAGTAGATATGAATGAAGATTGTCATGAATTGGTGTGTAGATTGTCTAAATGGTGTTAGACATAGCAAAGGATTGCTGCAGCGTTCATGAGTGCTTATGAACTAGTTTTGAGCATTGGAATAAACTCGCGCTTGCTGGAATCACCTTATGGAATACGATATAAAAGGTGATCGCAAGACGATAATATCATATAGTCTTAAAACCTAGATATATGGTTTATTATTTGTTAATTGATTGTACATTGATTATACGAAAACGCATCAGTAATTTGGTGTTATAAAACGTATTGTTGTGTATAGTTGGTTAAAGAATAAGTAAATGCATATAAGTCGAAGTTTATCTGTAACTTTTATCTAAGAAGGTAAAAGCGATATCTCGGCCGCTCGATGATTTGATTTGACTTATGTGCCGGGCCCGGTCAGAACTGAATTGATGTGTTCGATTAAGTTCTATGTCAAATAAATCGGAGATCGAGAAACCTAAATGCTTGACTAACCATTCCATAGGATTGTCAGCATGATATCTAACAGAGGGCTGTACGTTCCCTTATCTAAAGGACAAGATTGATTAGATCAGAGTTGACAGCGTCTTTGAGAGCTACGATTGCAAACCGAATTGTACTTGTATAGTTACTAGACTTATCCAAGTGGGAGACTGTTGGAATAGTGTCTAAGGCTGTAACTATATCCGGTTGTGCATGGTCCTTTTGGGTTGCCTTCACCATAGCAACTTGATAGGATGATTTATTAAGAGAGAATAAATATTATTAATATATTATGAGAATAATATAATGAATAATATATTTGTTATTTGATTAATATAAGTCATAGAATTAATTAGAATTAATTTGGTGACTTAAAGAGATTAATTAAATAAAGGGGTATAAACTGTCAATTGTTTGATAGTTAAGCTTTAGACTGTAAATCCATTAGGATATGGTTTGGACGGATTCTAAGAGCTTTAGGAGAGCTAAGATCATCCATATGCTTATCTAGGAATGGATTTGGATAGCCTTGAGAGAAGATTATCCAATTAGGGTTTAGGTTGTAACCCTTAAGGAGTCTACAAGTATAAATAGACCCTATGGCTGATGGAATTCGACACTTGACTTAAAGTAAGGAACCTCTGGTCGAAATTCCTCCCCTCTCCTCTCTCCCAAATCATCCTCTTTGCTTTGGTGTTTGTAAGCCATTAGAGGAGTGACATTTGTGACTCTAGAAGCTCCAAGACCTCAAGATCAACAAGAATTCTAAAAGGTATGATTCTAGATCTGTTTCAATGTTCTTATTTAACCTAATTAGTAATTAGAATTCTTGGATTCAAAGCATGTTTATTAGAAAGCCTAGATCCAAGCATTAGGGTTTTGCATGCGCACATAGGAAAGTTCTTATGGCTAAAACGCATCAATAAGGTCATAGTAGGCATGGATTGGTTGAGTCCCAATGGGGCGGTGATTGATTGTGAGCCGCAGCTAGTGAGAGTTTGCACTCCCAGTGGGGGAGAGTTAGTGATTCAGGGCGAGAGGCCACAACACGGACCAACTTTTTGTTCAGCCGCGAGAGCGAGGCGCTATTTTCAGCAGGGTTGCGCCGGATATGTAGCTTATGTGTTGGATGCCCGGGAGAAGGGTAAGGTGGCAGTAGATGATGTTCCGGTGGTACGAGACTACCCTGATGTATTTCCGAAGGATTTTCCTGGAATACCTCCAGAGAGACAGGTCGAGTTCGGGATTGATCTGATTCCGGGTGCGGCGCCGATAGCTAAGGCACCGTATCGGTTAGCTCCCCCTGAGATGCAGGAGTTTTTTACGCAGTTGCAAGAGCTGCTAGACAAGGGTTTCATCAGGCCGAGTAGTTCACCTTGGGGAGCTTCGATTTTGTTTGTGAAGAAAAAGGACGGGTCGCACCGTATGTGTATAGATTACCGGGAGTTGAATAAGGTAACGGTGAAGAACCGTTACCCACTCTCAAGGATAGATGATTTGTTTGACCAGCTTCAGGGAGCATCTTGGTTTTCCAAAATCGATTTACGTTCCGGGTATCATCAGATGAAAGTCAGAAATGAGGATGTGCAGAAGACTGCTTTCAGGACCAGGTATGGTCATTATGAGTTTGTGGTGATGCCATTTGGGCTCACCAACACTCCAACCGCATTCATGGATCTCATGAATCGTGTGTGCAGGCCGATGCTGGATCGGTCTGTGATAGTATTCATTGATGATATCTTGGTGTATTCGAAGACGCAGGAGCAGCATGAGGAGCACCTGAGAGAGGTGCTAGAAGTTCTGAGGAGGAAGAGACTTTTCGCAAAGTTCTCCAAGTGCGAGTTCTGGTTGCGTGAGGTGCAGTTCCTTGGTCACCTCGTCAACCAGAGAGGCATTTTAGTAGATCCGGCCAAGATAAAGGCCGTGATGCAGTGGGAGGTCCCGAAGTCTCCATCCGAGATTCGGAGCTTCCTAGGGTTGGCAGGGTAGTACCAGAGATTCATTAAGGATTTCTCCAAGATAGCAATGCCGCTCACCCGACTGACCAAGAAGTCGGTGGTGTTTTGTTGGGGGCCGGAGCAGCAGGCAACATTTGAGACCCTCAGGCAGAGATTGTGCGAGGCTCCGATCGTTACCCTGCCAGAGGGAGTAGAGGATTTTGTAGTCTACTGTGATGCCTCATTCACAGGTATGGGAGTAGTATTGATGCAACGAGGCCATGTGATAGCTTACGCCTCGAGACAGTTGAAGCCTCACGAGGCTAACTATCCTGCTCATGAGTTAGAGCTGGGGGCGGTTGTGTTTGCCCTCAAGATTTGGATACATTACCTTTATGGGGTCCGTTGTACCATCTACACGGATCACAAGAGTTTGAGGTACCTTATGGATCAGCAGAATCTGAACATGAGACGGAGGAGGTGGTTGGATGTGCTGAAGGATTATGATTGTGAAATCCTTTACCATCCAGGGAAGGCCAACGTAGTGGCTGACGCCCTAAGCCGCAAGGCGTCAGCAGCCCCTATCAGAGACTTATGTCTGAGGATGATAGTGATTACTCCATTGTTGGAACGGATCAGGGAGGCTCAGGTTGAGGGCCTCAAGGAGGAGAGACAGAAGTGTGAGAGGATAGTGGGTCGAGTAGCTTCGTTTGATTATGATAGTCGAGGGTTGTTGACCCTTCATGGGAGAGTGTGGGTACCGTACTGGGGTGGAGTATGGCAGGTGTTGATGGACGAGGCTCATAAGTCTCGATTTTCTATCCACCCAGGGGCGACGAAGATGTATAGAGATCTTCGACCCGATTACTAGTGGCCCTGCATGAAGCGGGATGTCGCCTGGTATGTAGAGAGGTGCCTGACCTGCAGGAAGGTCAAGGCAGAACACCAGAGGCCTCACGGCAAGATGCAGCCGTTAGACATTCCCGTATGGAAATGGGAGGACATCACCATGGATTTTATCACCAAGCTTCCCAGGACCGCACGTGGGGTAGATCCGATTTGGGTAATAGTGGATCGGTTGACGAAGTGTGCTCATTTCATACCGATCCAGGAGAGCATATCGGCAAAAAAGTTAGCCGATATCTATGTGCGGGAGGTAGTGGCATGTCATGGAGTGCCGGTATCGGTGGTGTCAGACCGGGACGTCCGTTTTACATCCAGATTCTGGAAGCGGTTTCACGACGAGATGGGTACTCGTCTCCATTTCAGCACCGCTTTCCACCCTCAGACGGACGGGCAGAGCGAGAGGACGATTTAGACTCTCGAGGACATGTTCCGGGCATGTGTTCTAGATTTCGGTGGCAGTTGGTATACGTATCTTCCATTAGCGGAATTTTCGTATAACAATAGTTATCATGCGAGCATTGATCAACCTCCCTTTGAAATGCTTTATGGGAGGAAGTGTAGGACCCCGGTTTGTTGGGGCGAGGTCGGTCAGCGGGTCATTGGGAGCACAGAGGTGGTGCTCAAGACGACCGAGTTGATTCAGCAGGTTCGTAGTAGACTGCAGACTGCACAGAGTCGGCAGAAGAGCTACGCCGACAGGAGGCGTTCAGACTTGGAGTTCCAGGTGGGCGATATGGTCCTTCTGAAGGTCTCACCTTGGAAGGGTGTCATCAGGTTTCGGAAGAGGGGAAAGCTGGGTCCCAGGTTCATTGGTCCTTTCAGGGTTTTGGCCCGAGTGGGTCGGGTTGCTTATCGGTTGGATCTTCCAGCAGAGCTTAGCCAGATCCACAACACTTTCCATGTGTCTCAGTTGAGGAAGTGTTTGGTGGATGAGTCAGCAGTTTTTCCCTTGGAAGATATTCAGGTTGATAGCAGCCTAAATTATATTGAGAGGCCGGTCGCGATTCTGGACCGGAAGACAAAGACCTTGAGGAACAAGGTAATTCAGTTAGTGAATGTGCAGTGGCAGCACTGGAAGGGGTCTGAGTGGATGTGGGAGGCTGAGGAGGATATGAGAGAGCACTACCCGGAGTTATTTGCAGATTCAACCGTAGCAGACTTCGAGGACGAAGTCAGAGTCAAGTGGGGGAGAATTGTAACGACCCGTCTCTGGTATGTTGCTTCCATGATAATTATTTAGAAGTTTTCAAGAGGGAATCGGCGAGTCTATAGCCCGACTCGTCGAGTAGGGACGGGATTTCGAGCACGTGTAAGTCGGCGACTCGGCGAGTCCATATTCGGGACTCGGCGAGTCTGCCTGCCAGGAAGAAACCCTAAATCCCTGGGTTGCTCACTACTTAAGCAATGTTATGTGCCCCAAACTCGCCTCCTTCACCCTCAGAGAGCTGTGAGAAACCCTAAACCATCCCTTGATTGATTTAATGTGTTTTGTGTGAATTCTTGAAGGCTTGAAGAAGAAAAAGAAGAAAGGATCAAAGAGAAGAGGTGTAAAGCAAGGATCCAAGGTCAAAATCAGAGTTCATTGAGGTATTTCTCGGAATCCTTCTGTTTTATGCTTAAAACCTCCATTAGAACACTTCTAGGGCTAGTTTGATGTAGTTTCCAAACCTTATAGTCGTATGGATGCCTTAATAGGTCAAGATATCCCTAGATCTGTTCATTTAGGAGTTGTAGAGCCTGGATCTATTGCCTTTTTGAAGTTGCTTCGCATGAGAACCCTAGATCTAGTCTTTATTATGCTTTTTGAGCCTTATAAACTTCATGGATGCTTATGGGCACGTAAAGATAGAATCTTTACGTGTTAATCGAGCTAAGGGAGCCCAGATCTATAAGTTTTATACGGTGGATTCAAGCAGAATCGAGTTTAGAGTAGCTGCATGCATGCGACTCGGCGAGTCGGAAGAACGACTCGGCGAGTCGAGTCGTGAGTCCTCGATTTTTCCCCTTTTGAGTGATGACGAGTGGGGACCAGTGAGTAGTACAGTGGACTCAGTGAGTTGGAGGTCAGACTCAGTGATGGAGGGACTCGACGAGTTGTTCATACAACTCGGCGAGTCCAAGACAATCTTCTTAGCTCAAGAACAACTCGTCGAGTTGTTCATACGACTCGGCGAGTCGGATGCAGATTGCCTGAGTCCTAGAATCGAAAGGGAACTCGTCGAGTCGATGCCATACTCGACGAGTAGCAGCGAGTAGGGTTGAGAAGTGAGAATAGAGACTCGGCGAGTTGGCGGCCCAACTCGGCGAGTCAGGTCAACTGTAGGTTGACTTTGACCGGGAGAGTTGACTTTGACCAGGGGTAAAAGAGTCATTTTACCCCACTTCAGTTATTAGTGGTTGATTGAGTGTGTTTATGGAATTGTAGCCGGGGAGATACCGGAGAAGCAGCAGATAGCTTCCAGAGCCATACACACAGCAGCCAGTTCACGAGGTGAGTTTCCTTCCAGTAGGAACGGGTCTACGGCCACAATGCCAGCCCGTTTAGTTAACAGTAGTTCCGGACTTCAGTCCCATGCAGTAGTTGGAGTGCTTGATGTCTTTGTGATTCAAGCATGTTTTGTGTTATGTGTTCCGGAATTCGGTCCGATGCAGTATATGTGTTATGTTAGCGAATACGTGTTTATGATATGCTATGTTCAGACAGTTCCGGACTTTGGTCCAATGCAGTTAGTTCCAGACTCCGGTCCGATGAAGGGGACAAGGTCCCAGTCAGTTCCGGACTTTGGTCCGATGCACCTAGTTCCGGACTTCGGTCCGATGCAGTCAGTTCCGGACTTCGATCAGATGCAGTCAGTTCCGGACTTCGGTCCGATGCAGTGGGCAAGGCCCAGTATGCGCTTTATTTGTTATTGTGTGGTATGTGGTAGTTTGGGGGAGCTCACTAAGCTTCGTACTTACAGTTTCAGTTTTTGGTTTCAGGTACTTCCGCAAGTAAAGGGAAGAGCTCGGGATGATGGCATCGCACACACCACAGCTTCAGTTTTGTCCTGGGAGTCGATTTAGTTTCTTAGATATGTTTTGATATAGTTGTGACATAGTTTTTCTCACAGTATTTTAGTATGGTTTGAGATATGCAGCGTATGGTTTTAATATGTGATACTCAGTTTTATGATTTTTGGTTATATTAAAAATGAAATTTTCGGGTCGTATTTTTGGGATGTTTCAAGAGGAGTATTTTGGTGCTTTTGAAGAAGGTGTTCATTCTTGAAGACTTATTGAAGAAGATAGAGCTTTTAGATCCAGAACTACACCAACTTTTGGCTCTCATTTGAGGTATAAAGTGTTAAGCTTGGTGGTTATTTCCTTAGATCGCTTATGTTGAGTTTTTGGAAATTTTTGGTCCCAATGATGAAGTTTTATGGTTCAAATCTGATTCTTAGGCTTAGGGTTGCCACCCTTAGTGCTATTTGAATGGAAGTAGAATGTTATTTGGTTTTTTTTAGAGCATGTGATGGCAGAAAGTTGCCAAATTTATGCCTTAGGACTCATCAAACGACGTAGACCTGACTTTGGGGCGTAAAGTCTTCAAGTACTAAGCACTTAATGTATTTACTACATAAGCTGTTTGTACGTTGGGCGTACTATGTAGTATGATGCACGTACATCCCTTTGCCCAGTACGCTAAGCATATAGAAGAGGTACGTTGGGCGTAAGCTCTCAGGAAGACTTGGGCCTTAGCGGACTTCGGACCTTTAGGCCTAACGGTTTGGATTTGGATTTGTTGGTAGTTGGGCCTGAATGTATCTTTGGGACAATATTGGGATAGTTGAGTCTATTGGGCCTTGTGGCCCAATATAGAAATGGATTTCGCGTTATGGGCCTCGGTTTGGGCCATGTCTTGGACTAGTGTAACATCCGGAATTCAGAAGGTCAAGAAAGGAAAGAAAACCCCAAGTCAAGAGGTCTACTCGTCGAGTCCAAGGAGGAACTCGATGAGTAAGAGCGCGGTTTGGATCACGGGTTAAGTGACCTACTCGACGAGTCGGTGGACCGACTCGGGGAGTTGGCTAGGGTTTGGGAAAACCCTAAATTCGGGCATTGTACCCTATTTAAAGAACATGAGGCCTCTCACTCATCCCCCTTACTACCCCTTCGAGTCCATAAACGAAACCCTAGCCACCCAACTCCATTTCTTGAGCATTGTGAAGCTAAAGGTTGTTTTGTGGTGCATATCTTGGAAGATTGGAAGCAAAGAATGAGGAGGAGAGTTTAGATCCAACATCTACTTCATTTTGACAACTAATAGAAGGTAATAAGTTGTTACCTTGAGGATTCATTTGATAGATCCTTTCATCTTGAGCTTCATGGCCTTTTCTAGCACATTTGTGGCTAGTGCTTGCATGGAGCACGATCTGAAGTTGCAACTTTAGATCTGGACTCTCCAAGGTCCTTAGTGCATTAAAGTCTTAAGCTTTTGAGGCTTGAAGCCCTCCTCCATAGCACAACCCTTCCTTGTAGCTTAGTTTTGGCTTTTGGGAATTATTCATATGTAAAGGTTGCAACTTTACATGGAAAGCATGCTCTAGAAGGTTGGATCTACCCTTGGGAGAAGTTGTTTGGCTTGCAAATCATCTGAATAGAGTTGTACCTTAGGGGACTCAACTATTTTTTCTTTGGACTCGGCGAGTCGGGTCTTGGTTCCCCCAATATTCCTATGTCAGTGTGAAGTAGTTGAATCTAGAGGAGGACTAAGCCATTTGGGTTCATCATGGACTTGAAGATCATCGTACTCGACGAGTTCAAGGAACGAACTCGACGAGTCTAAGGCAATCTCCCTAATTTATGAAGGTGGACTCGACGAGTTCAAAGGAGAACTCGGCGAGTCAGATGAAGAAGGGTCCTAACATGTTGAAGGCGTACTCGACAAGTTCAAGGAGAATTCGACGAGTAGGATCGAAGTCAAGAAGTAACCTGTGAATTGTGGGACTCGACGAGTTGATGAGTCAACTCGAAGTGTTGACTTTGACTGTTGACTTTAACCAAACTTGACCTGGTTTGACTTTTGAGGGTATTGTGGTCTAAGTGTTATTTTGGGTATTAATAGTTTGGGGAGCCGAATCAGCAGTTCATGAGTCACCTGATAGCAGTCAGAAGTGTTCAGCTAGTCTTTAGCAGTGCAAGGTGAGTCTCTTTACTGTGTGCATGGGTTTACGACCACAATGTCGGCACATTATGATTATGTTCATGTATAGAAGGAAGACCCAGGGGTTAGCCCTAGGCACTTATTGTTATATGTTCCGAGTTACAACCTGATGTCGGGTGAGGCCCGAGGAGTGTTAGGATGCTAGAGGTCTTTGTGATTCTTGCATGTGTTGGTACGATAGGTTCCGGACCGAGGGTCCGATGTCGGGGTAAGCCCAAGGTATGATAGATAATAGTATGTCTCCGGATCAAGGGTCCAATGTCTGGGCAATCTCGAGGAAGATTCTTATGTGGTATGTTAGATTATACTTATTGTCTCTGTGATATTTGTATGTGCCTGGTAGGGAGGTGAGTGTCGGCGAGGTCCCGTATCTCATCACTAGATGAGTATGGATGCGGCTCCATATCTCAACATTAGCAGAGTAGGGGCGAGGCACGTGATAGGAAGGGGGTGACTGTGGGCGGGGGCCCGTATCTTACTACTAACAGGAGTGTGGACGGGGTTCCACAACTTCAGTAACAGGACAGGGGCGAGGCCTTAGATCAGGGAACAGTTAACGAGTGTTTATTTATTAGTATGCTATTTGATTGTATGTATGTGTGTAGCGGGCGAGGCCCGGAGGCAGGCGGGGCCTAAGAGAGACAGATATGTATGCCGAGCGGGGCTCGATGCCAGGTGGGACATAACGTCAGGCGGGGCCTGATGACGAGCGGGGCCCGATGCTGGCGAGGCTCGATGCAGCGGGCGGGGGCCTAGTATGTGGTTATGTGTTCGTGGTTATGCATATATGGTATGTGGTAGGTTAGGGAACTTACTAAGCTTCGTGCTTACAGTTTTCTGTTTTGGTTTCAGGTACTTCCGGTAGCGGAGGGAAGAGCTCGGGATGATCGCATGACACACACCAAGAAGTTTAGCCTGGGATGTTTACTCTGATAAAATGAACAAGTGTTTTGAAAAGATACTCTGAATTGTTATATAACCCTTTTAGTATCATTGAAATGATTTAATATTTATGGTTTAGTAATGTTTTTAAAAAGAAATTTTTGGTCATGATTTTTGGGATGTTACAACTAGGTTATTGGGGGCCTTCGTGGGCCAATTGGGAATAGGGTTATGGACTAAGGAAATTATTGGGCTTTAGGATAAGGTCCATTGGAGAGGTTTGGGCCAATATGAAAAATTGGGCCATTAGTTGATTAAGTGGCCTTTGGGCCTTTTAGATTATAGTATGGGCCAAAGTATTGGACAAAGATAGGTTAGGGGTAAAATGGTCTTTTTACTCCGGGTATGAAGTGATATGTATGGATTAGAACTCAATTGCTAATTGAGTGTCAACTGATATTGGTAGCTCCAGGATGTGGACATGGGAGCATGTTGGGTCAAAAATATGGTTTATACTTTGCTTTTCTAGGAAAATATATATTTTATGTAATGTTGTATGTGTTTGCGGTTTGTGTGTATGGTCGTACACGTGTGTACGGCCGCACACCCTGTGTACGGCCGTACACAGGGTGTGCGGCTGTACACATGTGTATGGCTGGAGGCCCATATAAATAGAGGAGTGCATGTGAGTGTATGGTGAAGGAAAAAAAAGGTTAGAAGAGAGCATCTTGTAGAGAGAGAAACTTAGAGAGAAGAAGTGTGTGTGAGAGAGAATCTATTGTAAGGAGCATCAATCATATCATCAATACATTAGATTCATCTTAAATCTTCTTCTCCTTCTCTTCTATTTGATATGACATCATCCAATTGATTGGGATTCCGCACCATCAATTGGATCTGATTGATACACAAGCAATTTTGGGGACTTACAATTGGTATCAGAGCTTGGTTGTATCAACCAACTTTTTCAGATCCGGGGCTTATTTGATCTTATTTTGAAAAGACAATAGCGTTTTTGGATAGATCTCGCAAAAATAAGGGGGGTTACTTATTTGCATTTTTCATAAAAACGAGTTTTTGATCGAGTTTTGGAGCAAAAAAGGGTGAAAAACGTCGTTTTTTTCGCGAATCTGTTGAAGGAGTACGGCCACTTGAAGGTGTGCAGCTCAGCAGCCTCGGTGTGCGGCTCGGTGTGTGCGGCTCGGAGTGTGCGCCTCGGTGTGCGGCTAGGGTTTCGGTGTATGGCTCTGTGTGCGGCCTCGGTATACGGCTAGGTCTCGCCTCTGGTTCACGGCTCAGTAGCATCGTTCTCGGCTTCGCAGATCTAGTCCTCGCTTCGGAGCCGTACTTGCTTCGCAGCCATTCGCACAGCAGCTTCGCATTTAAAACGAAAAACGAAACGGGAATTGGGGCAGCCGGGATTCGAACCCGGGTCCCTTGGTCCAACAACCAAGCGACTTACTATCTCTTCTAGCCTGAATCTTGCTTTTTTAACTCCCGTTTTTTTTCTTAAAGACTCCCATTCGGTTCCAAACTTTCACAATTTGACAAAATCAACCCAAAAATTCAAAATTTCCTTTAATTTTAAGTTCTTTTTTCAACCTAAAATTTTAGTTTTTAAATTTTAACTTTTATTTTTGACTTTTGACTTTAAAATTTTGACTTTCACTGTCAAGTTTGACCTTTGACTTTCTCGTTTGACTTTTAATTTTTCAAATTTAGCTTTTCGGTTTGACTTTTTAAGTTTGGTTTTTCAAGTTTGACTTTTAGGTTTGATTTTTTAATTTGACTTTTAAGGTTGACTTTCCCTGTTTTTTAAGTCAAAGGGCAATTAAAAAAATAAAAAATAAAAAAAAATAAAAAAGAAAATGAGTTCCACATCAATTCCGGTAAATGAAGTTTCATGTACTTCATCTTGTAAAGCTACGATTAAATTTCTTCGCGAACAAATTGATTTGCTAAAAAGGGAAAATGAGGACCTTAAATATGAAGGTTATACTCTAAGGAAAGGTCAGAAACCTTTAAAAGCACAATTAGAGGCCAAGACTAAGGACTTTAGGAAATTACAAGAAGATTACAACAACAAGTGTGAAAATTATGATCACATTAAACACAAACTTGCTGTTGTAACTGAAGAACTTGATGCTTTGAAAATAAAGTGTGGAAAAACAGATGTTAGTTTCAAAAATTATACTGCATCAAGTAAGACAGTCGAGTCCTTAGTAGAAAATCAATTGAGTTTTAAAGATAATCAAACCAAGGGTCTAGGGTATCACAGTGTGCCACCTCCTTTTAATCACAATTATAACCCACCCTTTGAGACCAATGAGGAAGAAATGCCTGCTCAGTATGGCCAAACCCCTGCTCCAGATTCAGTTAAGACTCAACAATCAGGGCCAACTGAGGGTGCTGAGCTGAACGATACTAATGATTCTAGTTCTTGTACAGGTAAAGTAATAGAGGATGAGAACAAGGAGAAAACTATTGAACACACCAATGACTCCTTGAAATCTGAATCTGTTGCTTCGAACTCAGTTGCGTCTGATCAACCTGCTGTTGAGAAGTACAGGCCACCAAGTCAAGTGAAACAGCCGACCTGTTGCAACTGTACGTGTGGGAACAATCAGAAACGAGGCAAGGACACGCCACCAGGGGCAGGAAGAAACAACTTCCCAGTGAAGAAAAAGACATGCTTTCACTGTGGAACACCTGGACACATTGCGAGAAATTTTCCTAATCGAGCAAACGTTCCCTACTATGCACAAGGCTGGCAAAACGCGCCAAGAGGGAGGTTTTCTAAAAGAAAACCCCCTAGGTCACGTTCAGACAATGGTGACTGGAACGCGCAGAAGGCCAAAAATCAATCTCCTAAGGCCAAGAATCCAACTCCCAAGAACAAGAAGAGAAAGTCGGCCAAGAAGCCAAATCCAAGAGATGCTCCCGTAAATCCAAAATCAAAGTCATCTCAACAGCCAACTTCAAGTTCAAAATCAAGTGCCGAGGCACCCATCCGCTCGAAAAAGAAATGGGTTAAACCCAACTACAGATGAGTACCAAAGGTTCAGTCTCCCAAATCACCTAACGCTTCTAATATTTTTACATCTTATGTTTGTGATAAGTAGGACATGTCATGGGAGAGAGTACCATGCAAGGATGACAAAGGTCAACCTAGTTTCAAAATGGACTGGGTTCCAAAGACCAACTAATCCCGCTCTGTGTCGGAGCAGCTATGGAGGCATATCATCAGACTTTGGTTTGTTGGTAGTGGCTGTTCCTGGCACTTGATAAGGGACATCTCTCAACTGTACAACATTCAGACATTTGTTTGAGAGTATGTGTCATTTACGGGAAGGGAAGAAAGGAAGGGATCACATGGGGTTTGTGCTTAACGACATGAAGAATTTTCGGATCTGTTCTAAGTTTACGCGTGCTGTTCTCAGACCTTCTGGATGCAAATTCAATCGGTGACTTACGGTTTGCGTTTTCTTCTCTATACTCCTGAGTTTTTCTTAACCTGATTCGCTTTAAAGACTAATTTTTGTTTTAGGATAGTTTAAATTTGCGCATTTACTTTTGTTTCTCTCTTATGCACAAAATTAGGAGGAGAAATAAAAACAAAACAAAAATTAGAAAATTTTAAAAATCCAAAAACATTAGAAAATCAGATAATCAAAAAAAAATTGTTGGTTATGAAATGTGTTACTTGAGGGAGATGTTCTGGGAAGTGATATGATAAAGTGATAACAGGCAACCTGAGTCTGCATAACGTACCCGAAGTTGAAGGGTCTATGCTCTGGTTTGATGCGTCGGTAGGAACGAATTTTTTTTAAATGGACTTGACTAGGGAGAGTTGAACTTAGGAAATTTATAGACTTGAAAAATCTTGACCTAGTTAGATCTGTTCAGCCTGAGAATATGACGCTCGGATAGGTTGAGCAGGGAGATATATATGGGAATCTACTCGTCACAATAATTGAACCCGTACTTGAACCGTGGCTTAAATTTTCCTCGATGTGCGGATTCTGTCCTTAATTCTGGTTGGATTGGGCGACTGGTAAATTCCGATAAATTAGGTCTGTAGAATATCATTTTCTTTTTTTCCGTCTGTTAGTCATTTGTTGTCTCCTTTGCGTGACTTCCAATCTGACCTGGTACACAACATATGCAACCCTATTTCTCTGCAGGTTATATATGTGAAAGACTTCTTATCTGTTAGCCATATGATGTCTCCTCTGCGCGACTTCTAATCCGACCTGGTACACAGCATATGCAACCTTCTACTTCTCAACCCCTCTAAAGTAATAAGTAATAAGTAATAGAATTCTGAATCTATCTTCTCTCTGAATGGTTGTCTGCTCACCCGGTGTAAGGAGTACTCTGGAAGTTCTTGATGGCTGCGGCATATCAGGAAGCGGGAAACACATTCTAGTACACTTAAAATTGAACACATACAGATTGTCTATAGATCTCGTTGCTCAATTTAGGTGGACAACAATATCCCTGGTCGTCATCAACTGAATGGTCCTTAAGATATAGTATCTAGAAACTTAGGATCAAATATAGTATCTAGGAATTTAGGATCACATTGTCTTGTCACTTATAGTATGTCCTAATTTTGTCACAATTTTCGTGTTTAAGTGGACAACAATACCGGCGATCGACCAGACAAAGATGTGAAGATGGAAGGTACCGACAAGCAGATAAAGGCTGTCTAAAAACTTTGATCCCAAATCATTCTTAAAGTTGGATATAATTTTATTTTTGTTAAATTTGTTTATAGTTTCTTCTAATTTAAACATTAGGGGAGAATTAAAAATTAAAAATAATAATACTAATAATAATAATAATAATTCAAAAATCAAACAAAAATTAAAAAATTAAAAAATTAAAAAAAAAAGTGTTATTTCTTGTTCAGAAAATCCAAAAAAAAAATCTGCTTTATTTTTTCAGAAAATATGAAAAATCCAAAAATATTTTTTTTGTGTGCTAATTCTTTTAGTTTTGTTTTGTCTTGAAAAGTGATTTCAGGCGTAGATGAGACTCGTGGAGACTATATTGAAGATCTTCTAAGCCAAGGCTTCATCTGTGAGCATCGAAGAATTCTCATTCGAAGGAGCAAGAAATGAAGACTATTTTTCCATCATTCAATCTTTCAACCCCAGAAGCAAGGTGAAGCTGAAATTGAAGATTATGTGGCGGATTGCATTGAAGCCTCCTCAATCAGCCTGCTGCTATCTTAAACCTGCTGAAGTGATCCAGAAGATTATTTCTCTCTGATGTTCTCCCAGAAGATTCTCAAGCTGAAAGAGCTATCTTTCAAGAATCTTTTCAAGAATCCTCCTCACCCAACGTGCGTTCAATGTCAAATTTTGAAGAAAAACCCAACTGCTCAAGATGAATTCATTTATTGAAGATTCATATGTTTATCTTGATGTTGTGAAGAAATTTGAAGATTAATGCTGAAGCCAAGCTCCCAATGAAGATTAACAAGAAAAAGTCAGCTACTTTTTAGGGGGAGTTTGTTGGGCCAATTAGAAAAGAAAGCTATAAACCAAGGGGGAGATTGTTGGGTCAAAAATATGGTTTATACTTTGCTTTTCTAGGAAAATATATATTTTATGTAATGTTGTATGTGTTTGCGGTTTGTGTGTATGGCCGTACACGTGTGTACGGCCGTACACAGGGTGTGCGGCTGTACACATGTGTATGGCTGGAGGCCCATATAAATAGAGGAGTGCATGTGAGTGTACAGTGAAGGAAAAAAGAAGAAGGTTAGAAGAGAGCATCTGGTAGAGAGAGAAACTTAGAGAGAAGAAGTGTGTGTGTGAGAGAATCTATTGTAAGGAGCATCAATCATATCATCAATACATTAGATTCATCTTAAATCTTCTTCTCCTTCTCTTCTATTTGATCTGACATCATCCAATTGATTGGGATTCCGCACCATCAATTGGATCTGATTGATACACAAGCAATTTTGGGGACTTACAATTGGTATTAGAGCTTGGTTGTATCAATCAATTTTTTCAGATCTGGAGCTTATTTGATCTTATTTTGAAAAGACAATAGCGTTTTTGGATAGATCTCGCAAAAATAAGGGGGGTTACTTATTTGACATGCTTTCACTGTGGAACACCTGGACACAATGCCAGAAATTGTCCAAATCGCACATACGTTCCCTACTGTGCACAAGGTTGGCAAAACTCGCAAAGAGGGAGGTTTTCTAAAAGAAACCCCTCAAGGTCACGTTCAGACAATGGTGACTGGAATGCGCACAAGGCCACCAATTCCAACGCAACAGAGTTCTTGTTGCAAGTGTGCATGTGGGAACAACAAGAGACAAGGCATGGACACGCCACCAGGGGTAGGAAGAAACAACTCCATATTGAAGAAAAATACATGCTTTCACTGTGGAACACCTGGACACATTGCATCGAGGTCTTCACAGCTTAACTATATATCATTATCCGTAGTCTATAAGTTGATCTGTGAGACACTCAACAAGCTATACTTTAACTCAGGAGCGTAGATGACGTTCTCAAAACTCAGCACTCCATTTACAACTATTCCTTTTTTAGTGATCTTCCCTCCATCTCCTCCCGTGAAGGAAACATAGCCCCCATTAAAATTCTAAATGACGTGCAGTTGGGAGATGTCTCCTGTCAATATGCCTGGAACAACCGCTGTCGACGTACCAAGGTTTGACGACATTCCTCCACAGTTGTTCCTGCACAATGAGCGGGATTATTTAGATTTGGGGACCCAGGTCATTACAAGCCTGGGTCCCAACCGCACACTCCAACCACACACTCTAACCGCACACCTTCAAACTCCAACCGCACACCTTCAAACTCCAACCGCACCCCTTCAAAGTTCCTTCAAAATTGACACTGAATTGGCTCTGATACCAATTATAAGTCCCAAAACTTAGGATCCAGTTAGTAATCAATGAAGTTAATTGCAATTAGATTGAGATTGAGATGAAGAAGAAGTAGAATCAAGCATGCACACATCTATATTCAGTAAATGTCAAGTACATCTTGAGTAAACACACACATACGTCACTGACGTCTCTTTCCAACTGACACAGACACACTCTATTTATAGGACCACCAGCCGCACACGTGTGTACAGCCGCACATGTGTGTACAGCCACACACGCGTGTATGGCCGCACACAGAGTGTGCAGCCACACACACGTGTATAGCCGCACACAGAGTGTGCAGCCGCACACGCGTGTATGGCCGCAGACACTCACTAACATACTACAACCAACATAACAAACCCCAAGATCCTACCAAGACCTATACAAGATGAATGCCTAGCTCAAACCACAAAATTATGACCTAACAGAGCAGCTAAGTATTTCATTCGGGAAGCGTATGCATTCGACGTGAGTTTCCTTACCATACCAATGGGTCGAAGGCACCAAGGTCGTCCCATTTAGTTAGTTATAGTGTTTATTGTGGATTCACTACTGATATGTCTGGTATGCATGTATATGAGAATGTGCTAGTACTTATTGACTAGATATGTGAAGACCCCGGGGAAACCAGTGGTAGTTGGACATAAGACCATGTGGGGGAGCCCATAGCATTCCTAGGTAAAGACCATGTGGGGGAGCTCATGACAAGTAGTTAAGACCATGTGGGGGAGCCAATGACACATAGGAGTAAGACCCTACACGGAGTCCACGGCATCCTTATATGTTATGTATGAGTTATGTAGTATGATATATATATATATATATATATATATATATATATATATATATATTTGTGATATATGATATGTTAGTTGACTTTGTGTTATTTTCATGGAAGACCCCGGGGGGAGCTCGTGGCAGTTGGAGATATATTCATGCTAATAATGTACAAACAAATCCTTCTCTAATGGTTGCGCCCCATCCAAGCTTACTGTTTTTGTCATCTAAGGGAAGTAATTTACATATTCTTATTGTTTAAAGCTGCTCCATAAAAGAACAAATGGAACAATGAAGATGATTGTAATCGATGTCCATTTCATAGGTTTTCACTGCAACAACCTGTGAAATTTACGTTAACAACTAGCTATTTTGGATGATAAAAAAAAGTATTTTTTCAACAGGGTCACAATAACAGTAAAAAGTTGTTTTTTTATGACATTGTTATTATTTGATAATTTGTAAAGAATATCTCAATGTGATTGGTAGAATAACCATATTCAGTGATGCCAAATACACTACTAAGAAGGTACTAAATATGAAAAAATGACTACATGTTTGAAGTTTAGCACCCAATCATGATTCACATTTGGTTGTTTTCTTTCTGGTTTTACCATTTCTCCCGGAATCATATTTTCTATAGTTTCAGAGGCAGAATATCCTGAATATAATCAAAGGGGTGTTAATGTGGTATCACAAGAAAGGCATATCTAGTATAAATTGTATAAATTATCAAAAGGTTCCGGATCCATATCTGATAAAATAAAAGGTAACTGCTAAACGTCTCTAGTTTAGGTCTTATGTTACGAAGATGGGAAAATAACTAAACAAACTATAATGTATGTTAATATTAAAGAAAATAACCCCAAAAAAATTGAAAAATAACCATATGCCCGAAATGGAATTGTTTAAAATTGAATAAAAATGGTAATTTAAGAATATATTCACATTAAGGAAAACTTAAAGTAATAACTAACCAAATAAAGGCACATAAGAACCTGAAGACAAAAGATATCACAATGGATTTTGTGAAACTACACTAAGAAATTAACAAAGAATCATTCTCAGAATTTTGTTTTTTATGATCTAGGATTGCACCAATCAGGTCAGTTGACTAAGTGACTATTATATAAATTCAGGTACAACAAATTTGGGTCGCGTCTATCTCCCAAATTCACAGTCGCAAAGTCTACATTGTAGATATCACCAGCAAACAGCAATCATAAAGTTAGAAACAAAGTCAAATATATATGCAGTAGGGAACCAGAAGCAAACACTCAATACTCGAGAGCATTAAAGGAATAAGATGCGATGTGATGCTTACCAGGTGACCAGGTCGGACTCGTTAGTCAAGAAAGGAAAGAAGCCTTCCTCCGTCATCGCTTAATTTAGTTTGTCGGTGCTTAATTTAATGGTAGAATTCGTCGATCAGCAACAACAGGAGGGAGAGGGAAGAATAGAAAGGGCTTCGCTTTATCTAAGTTTCTTCCATCACCCAAGCTTAGATCAAGAAAATTTCAAAGAAACACCAAACAAATAAACAAATCAGTCTCTTGAATGAAGTTAAAAAAGGGGTTTTGAGGTGTACAACAAATTTGGGTCGCGTCTATCTCCCAATTTGATTTGCGTTAATTCCAAGCCCTTTAAGCCTGTTGATGGCGATGCAATGGAAGATGAAAGAGATGAACAATTACCTTAGCATTCGATCCTAGGGCTCCAAAATCCATCTGTAACATCCCAAAATACAACTCAAATTTTTTTTGTTTTAATAATAATAAAAATCATATGCTGAACGTCATATCATAAGACCATACGTCAAATATCTCAAAACATTATAAATTGTCGTGATACAACTGTATCAAATCAAACTAAGTATCAAAACAATCTCCCAAGACAAAAACTGAAGCTGTGGTGTGTGCGATGCCATCATCCCGAACTCTTCCCTTTACTTGCGGAAGTACCTAAAACAAAAACTGAAACTTTAAGCACAAAGCGTAGTGAGCTCCCCCAAATTACCATATACCATACAAACATATAACAATTACTGGGCCTTGCCCACTGCATCGGACCGAAGTCCGGGAACTGCATAGGACCGAAGTCCGGAACTAACCAGGGCCTTACCCTCTACATCGGACCGAAGTCCGGAAACTACATCGGACCGAAGTCCTGAACTACTGAGGCCTTGCCTCCTGCATCGGACCGAAGTCCGTAACTAACTGCATCTGACCGAAGTCTGGAACTGACTACATCAGACAGAAGTGCGGAACTACTGAACATAGCATAGCATAAACATATCAACTAACACAACAACACATACTACATACTGCTTCGGGCCATAACCCGGAACACATAACACACAAACCTGTCTGAGCCACGAAGGCGTCAAACATACTAACTACTGCCTCAGACCGAGGTCCGGAAACTATTACTAATTGATCGAGCTGGCATTGTGGCCTTAGACCCTTTCCTACTAGAAGGGAACTCACCTCGTGAACTGGCTACTGAGTGTATGGCTCTGGAGGATATCTGCTACTGCTCCGGTATCTCCCCGGCTACAATTCTAGAAACACACTCAATCAAATACTAATAACTGTATTGGGGTAAAATGACTCTTTTACCCCTGGCCAAAGTCAACTCTCCCGGTCAAAGTCAACTTACAGTTGACCTGACTCGCCGAGTTGGGCCGCCAACTCGCCGAGTCCCTACTCTCACTTCTCAACCATGTTCGCTGCTACTTGTCGAGTATGGCATCAACTCGACGAGCTTCCTTTCGATTCTAGAACTCAGGCTGTCTGCATCCGACTCGCCGAGTTGTATGAACAACTCGACGAGTTGTTCTTGGACTAAGAAGATTGCCTTGGACTCGCCGAGTTGTATGAACAACTCGTCGAGTCCCTCCATTACTGAGTCTGAGCCCGGATCACTGAGTCCATTCCACTAATCACTGGTCCCCACTCAGAATCACTCAAAAAAGGGGAAAAATCGGGGACTTGCGGCTCGACTCGTCGAGTCCGAAGAACGACTCGCCGAGTCGCATGCATGCAGTTACTATAAACTCGATTCTGCTTGAATCCAGCGCATATAACTTGTAGATCTAGGCTCCTTAGGCTCGATTAACACGTAAAGATTTTATCTTTACGTGCCCATAAGCATCCATGAAGATTAAAAGTCTCAAAAAGCATAATAAAGGCTAGATCTAGGGTTCTCATGCAAAGCTACTTCAAAAAGGCAATAGATCAGGGCTCTACAACTCCTAAATGAACAGATCTAGGGATATCTCGAACCAACAAGGCATCCATACAACTATAAAGCTTGGAAAATACATTAAACTAGACTTAGAGGTGTTCCAATGGAGGTTTTAAGCACAAAACAGAATGATTCCGAGAAATACCTCAATGAACTCTGATTTTGACCTTGGATCTTTGCTCTACACCTCTTCTTTTTGGTCCTTTCTTCTTTTGTTCTTCAAACCTTCAAGAATCCACACAAAACACTTTAATCAAACAAGGAATGTTTTAGGGTTGCTCACAGGCTCTCTGAGGGTGAAGGAGGCGAGTTTGGGGCACATATCATTGCTTAAATAGTGAGCAAACCCGGGGATTTAGGGTTTCTTCCAGACAGGCAGACTCGCCGAGTCCCGAATATGGACTCATCAAGTCGCCGACTTACACGTGCTCGAAATCCCGTCTCTACTCGACGAGTCGGGCTATAGACTCGCCGAGTCCCTCTGGAAAACTTCAAAATAAATAAACATGAAAACAACATTCCAGAGATGGGACGTTACAATTATCCCCCACTTGACTCAGACTTCGTCCTCGAAGTCTGCTACGGCTGAACCTGCAAACAACTCCGGGTAGTGCTCTCTCATCTCCTCCTCAGCCCCCCACGTCCACTCAGACCCCTTCCGGTGCTGCCACTGCACCTTCACTAACTCTACCACCTTGCTCCTCAAGGTCTTCGTCTTCCGATCCAAGATCGCTATCGGCCTCTCAATATAGTTCAGGCTGCTATCAACCTGAATGTCCTCCAGGGGCACCACCGCTGACTCGTCCACCTAACACTTCCTCAATTGGGAAACATGGAAAGTGTTGTGAATCTGGCTATGCTCTGTCAGAAGATCTAACCGATATGCAACCCGTCCAACCCGGGTCAAAATCCTAAAAGGACCAATGAACCTGGGGCCTAATTTGCCCCTCTTTCGGAACCTGATGACACCCTTCCAGGGTGAGACCTTCAGGAGGACCATATCGCCCACCTAGAACTCCAAGTCTGAACGCCTCCTGTCGGCGTAGCTCTTCTGCCGACTCTGCGCAGTCTGCAGTCTACTACGAACCTGCTGAATCAGCTCAGTCGTCTTGAGCACCACTTCGGTGCTCCCAATGACTCGCTGACCGACCTCGCCCCAACAAATCGGGGTCCTGCACTTCCTCGCATAGAGCATCTCGAAGGGAGGCCGATCAATACTCGCATGGTAACTGTTGTTATACGAAAATTCCGCTAATGGAAGATACGTATCCCAACTGCCACCGAAGTCTAGGACACATGCCCGGAGCATGTCCTCGAGAGTCTGAATCGTTCTCTCGTTCTGCCCGTCCATCTGAGGGTGGAAAGCGGTGCTGAAATGGAGACGAGTATCCATCTCGTCGTGAAACCGCTTCCAAAATCTGGATGTACGTCTCGGTCTGAAACCACCGATACCGGCACTCCATGACGCGCCACTACCTCCCGCACATAGATGTCGGCTAACTTTTCCACCGATATGCTCTCCTAGATCGGTATAAAATGAGAACTCTTCGTCAACCGATCCACTATTACCCAAATCGAGTCTACCCCACGTGCGGTCCTGGGAAGCTTGGTGATAAAATCCATGGTGATGTCCTCCTATTTCCACACGGGAATGTCTAACGGCTGAATCTAGCCGTGAGGCCTCTGGTGTTCTGCCTTGACCTTCCTGCAGGTCAGGCACCTCTCTACATACCAGGCGACATCCCGCTTCATGCAGGGCCACCAATAATCGGGTCGAAGATCTCTATACATCTTCGTCGCCCTTGGGTGGATAGAAAATTGAGACTTATGAGCCTCGTCCATCAGCACCTGCTGTACTCCGCCCCAGTATGGTACCCACACTCTCCCATGAAGAGTCAACAACCCTCGACTATCATAATCAAACGAAGCTACTCGGCCCACTATCCTCTCGCACTTCTGCCTTTCCTCCTTGAGGCCCTCAACCTGTGCCTCTCTGATCCGCTCCAACAACGGAGTAATCACTGTCATCCTCAGACATAAGTCTCTGATGGGGGCTGCTGTCACCTTGCGGCTTAGGGCGTCGGCCACTATGTTGGACTTCCCTGGATGGTAAAGGATCTCACAATCATAATCCTTCAACACATCCAACCACCGTCTCTGCCTCATGTTTAGATTCGGATGATCCATAAGGTACCTCAAGCTCTTGTGATCCGTGTAAATGGTAGAACGGACCCCATAGAGGTAATTTCTCCAAATCTTGAGGGCAAACACCACCGCCCCCCGCTCTAAATCATGGGTAGGATAGTTAGCCTCGTGGGGCTTCAACTGTCTCGAGGCGTAAGCTATCACATGCCCTCGCTGCATCAATACTGCTCCCATACCTGTGAATGAGGCATCACAGTAGACTACAAAATCCTCTACTCCCTCTGGCAGGGTAAGGATCGGAGCCTCGCACAATCTCTGCCTGAGGGTCTCAAACGCCGCCTGCTGCTCAGGCCCCCAACGAAACACCACCGACTTCTTGGTCAGTCGGGTGAGCAGTACTGCTATCTTGGAGAAATCCTGAATGAATCTCCTGTAATACCCTGCCAAACCTAGGAAGCTCCGAATCTCGGATGGAGACTTCGGGACCTCCCACTGCATCACGGCCTCTATCTTGGCCGGATCTACCAAAATGCCCTTCTGGTTGACGAGGTGACCAAGGAACTGCACCTCACGCAACCAGAACTCGCACTTGGAGAACTTTGCGAAAAGTCTCTCCCTCCTCAAAACATCTAGCACCTCCCTCAGGTGCTCCTCATGCTGCTCCTGAGTCTTGGAATACACCAAGATATCATCTATGAATACTATCACAGACTGATCCAGCATCGGTCTGCATACACAATTCATGAGATCCATGAACGCGACTGGAGCATTAGTGAGCCCAAAAGGCATCACCACGAACTCGAAATGACCATAGCGGGTCCTGAAAGCAGTCTTCTGCACATCCTCGCCTCTTACCCGCATCTGGTGATATCCGGAGCGTAAATCGATCTTGGAGAACCAAGATGCCCCCTGAAGCTGATCAAACAAATCGTCTATCCTCAGGAGGGGGTAACGGTTCTTCACCGTTACCTTATTCAACTCCCGGTAGTCTATACACATACGGTGCGACCCATCCTTCTTCTTCACAAACAGGATCGACGCTCCCCAAGGTGAACTACTCGGCCGAATAAAAGCCTTGTCTAGCAGCTCTTGCAGCTGCGTAGACAACTCCTGCATCTCAGGGGGAGCTAACCGGTATGGTGCCTTAGCTATCGGAGCCGCACCAGGAATTAGGTCGATCCCGAACTCGACCTGTCTCTCAGGAGGTATTCCCGGTAAATCCTCTGGAAATACATCCGGGAAGTCTCGCACCACCGGAACATCGTCAACTGTCATCTTTCCCTTCTCCCGGGCATCCAAGACATAAGCTACATAACCGGCGCAACCCTACTGAAAATAACGCCTCGCTCTCGCCGATGAACACAGAACTGGTCCACGTTGTGGCCTCTCACCCTGAATCACTAACTCTCCCCCACTGGGAGTGCGAATCCTCACTAATTGCAGCTTACAATCTATCACCGCCCCATTGGGGCTCAACCAATCCATGCCCACTATAACCTTATTCCCTCGCAGGGGAATAGGGACCAAATCCACCGGAAACTGCTCGTCGAACAACTGAAGAGAACATCCTTTGTGCACCCTAGCGACCCTCACGGTCCTGTCGTCTGCTATCTCAACCTCTAGTGGGCAGTCTAGCTCCCCTGGAGCTCTACTAAATATCTTGCTAAGCGCTAGCGATACAAACGATCGAGTAGCCCCCGAATCAAATAATATTGTAGCAGAAATGCCGTTCACAGAGAACGACCCTATACAAAAATATAACCATCATAAATAATCAATAATAAATACAGAGATGAAGGGAAGATACATACCCATCACCACATCAGGAGTCGCTCGCGCCTCCTCCGCTGTCATCTGAAAAGCTCTACTCTTCGCCATTGGCGCCTCGGCTCGGCCCTGACGGCCATCTGTAATCCTCAAGGTAGCAGGGGCAGGTGCCGCCACCTTCCCCGCTGCAGCTAAACTCGAACACTGGGACTTTTTATGTCCCCTCTGATTGCACTGAAAGCAAATCAGATCTGATGCCGCAATGGCGGTAGCAGGGGCTGTACAATCTTTGGTCAAATGCCCAGTCCGACCGCACTTGTAGCAGCCGGAGCTCCCTGCCTTGCACACCCCATCGTGCAATCTCCCACACTTGCCACATCGACCGTGGCTCTGATGACTCCTGGATCTGTGATCTGAAACCTTGGGCTTTTTTCCCGAACTACCTGTACCCGAAACCGCCTCCGGCTTCCTCTTCCTTTCCATCTCAAGGTCAATCTCCCTCTCCCGAGCCCTAGCAATCATGTCATCCAACGTTTTACAGTTGGACCGGCTCACAAACTGGAGAATATCACTCCGTAGCATCTCATGATAACGGGCCTTCTTCATTTCCTCGTCAACTGCATATTGAGGAACGAGAAGAGCCCTCTCCCTAAACTTGGCGGTGATCTTCGCCACGGTCTCTGTAGTCTGGGTGAGGTCCTGAAATTCCTTGGCTAACTGCTGCACCTCGATAACCGGTGCAAACTCCGCCCTGAATCTGGTAGAGAAATCAGCCCAGGTCATGGCATCTAACGCTGCATCATCTCCAATGGCATGTCCAACCTCCTCCCACCAATCCCATGCCCTGTCCTTTAGAAGACAGGACGCCAATCTGACCTTGTTCCCCTCGGGACACCTGCTCGAGCGGAATGCGTTGGCCACATCCACCAACCATCTAGTACTCGCTATGGGGTCCCGCGCCCCGTGGTAGTCTGGGGCTCCACATGCCCGGAACTCCCTGAAAGTAAGTGTGCGCGACCCCATCATGGCCGCCACCTCAGCACGAAAGGTGCCTAGCTTCTCCTCCATCAACTCTAGTATACCCTCCTTGATCAAACCAAAGATCACTGGAGTCTGCTCAAGAATGATATGAGTGACTTCTGAAGTGAAGAACTCTCTGGTCTGCTCATCCAACTGTTCGGCTCTTGAGCCTGATCCCGATCCTCCTCCGGCACCTGAACTGCCGCCTGCTGGTCTAGAGCGTAAAACCACCATTCTGAAAACACATTATGATAAATGTCAGAAACACTGATATATCTCGAGGGATCACTACTAATACAGACCCTCCGGTCTCTTCTCGGCCTTCCTTGATTCGAGTAAAGATCCTCTGCTTCCAGTAGTACGGGCCCCTACTACCTTCCACATCTATCCGTAATTTCCTCAAGAACTGCCTCGACTCCACCCGACCACTACTACTGCTGCTGATCTCTACCACACTCATCCTAGGCTTGCCCTAGGGAAATATCTGACTCAATCCTTACCAGTCCTCAGCTGCTGAAGGCCTCCTTGTGATGCCAATTAGTCATTACATGAATGTCATCACATGTGGCGAGGCTCAGATAATCCTTCGAGTACAGAACTCGTCCCCACAACGGTTAGACTCAAACAAGAGCTACACAGTAGGGCCAAATCCAACACTCTGAGATTATTCAAACCTGTTCACATGTGATGTGGCGCATTCACCTAACGGCTAACTCCCATCACTCAGAGTCCCACAAAGCACAAAGTAAGTAGCATTCGGACATGAAGCTACTCAAGCAATTCTATCCTCGTAATGATAAATTGTACTAGCATACAATGCTAAGCTCGTGCTATCAGACATAACCTAAACAGGCTATCCTACTGCTGTCTACTTGATGCTAGCATGCAATTCTCATAAAGCTGGAACACACAAAGCAGGCACATAAGGCATCCTCCTAGATCCTTAGTCCTATACTAGCATATTGTTCTACTGAAACTGAAACAATTAATCATAATATAAACTTGTATGGGTAATTTGGGAGTACTTACTTGAACTCGGCTGATCGCATGCACCACACCCTTATCTTGTTTTCAAAACTGTTTTCTTTCTAAGCGCTTTTCAAAAAAAAATTCGAAAACATTTTCCTTTTGAAAATCTTTTTATCTTTCCCTTAGTTTGAGTTCAGACACACCCGAGAGTGTATCCGAATCCCTCAAACCAAGGCTCTGATACCAACTTGTAACATCCCAAAATACAACTCAAATTTTTTTTTGTTTTAATAATAATAAAAATCATATGCTGAACTTCATATCATAAGACCATACGTCAAATATCTCAAAACATGATAAAATGTCGTGATACAACTGTATCAAATCAAACTAAGTATCAAAACAATCTCCCAGGACAAAAACTGAAGTTGTGGTGTGTGCGATGCCATCATCCCGAGCTTTTCCCTTTACTTGCGGAAGTACCTGAAACCAAAACTGAAACTGTAAGCACGAAGCTTAGTGAGCTCCCCCAAATTACCACATACCATACAAACATATAACAATTACTGGGCCTTGCCCACTGCATCGGACCGAAGTCCGGAAGTAACCAGGGCCTTGCCCTCTGCATCGGACCGAAGTCCGGAAACTGCATCGGACCGAAGTCCGGAACTACTGAGGCCTTGCCTCCTGCATCGGACCGAAGTCTGGAACTAACTGCATCGGACCGAAGTCCGGAACTGACTGCATCGGACAGAAGTCTGGAACTACTGAACATAACATAGCATAAACATATCAACTAACACAACAACACATACTGCATACTGCTTCGGGCCATAACCCGGAACACATAACACGCAAACCTGTCTGAGCCACGAAGGCGTCAAACATACTAACTACTGCCTCAGACCGAGGTCCGGAAACTATTACTAATTGATCGGGCCGACATTGTGGCCTTAGACCCGTTCCTACTAGAAGGGAACTCAGCTCGTGAACTGGCTGCTGAGTGTATGGCTCTGGAGCATATCTGCTGCTGCTCCGGTATCTCCCCGGCTACAATTCCACAAACACACTCAATCAAATACTAATAACTATATTGGGGTAAAATGACTCTTTTACCCCTGGCCAAAGTCAACTCTACCGGTCAAAGTCAACTTACAGTTGACCTGACTCACCGAGTTGGGCCGCCAACTCGCCGAGTCCCTACTCTCACTTCTCAACCCTGTTCGCTGCTACTCGTTGAGTATGGCATCAACTCGATGAGTTTCCTTTCGATTCTAGAACTCAGGCTATCTGCATCCGACTCGCCGAGTTGTATGAACAACTCGACGAGTTGTTCTTGAACTAAGAAGATTGCCTTGGACTCGCCGAGTTGTATGAACAACTCGTCGAGTCCCTCCATTACTGAGTCTGAGCCCAGCTCACTGAGTCCATTCCACTACTCACTGGTCCCCACTCAGAATCACTCAAAAAAAGGGAAAAATCGGGGACTCACGGCTCGACTCGCCGAGTCCGAAGAACGACTCGCCGAGTCGCATGCATGTAGTTACTATAAACTCGATTCTGCTTGAATCCAGCGCATATAACTTGTAGATCTGGGCTCCTTAGGTTCGATTAACATGTAAAGATTCTATCTTTACGTGCCCATAAGCATCCATGAAGATTAAAAGGCTCAAAAAGCATAATAAAGGCTAGATCTAGGGTTCTCATGCAAAGCTACTTCAAAAAGGCAATAGATCAGGGCTCTACAACTCCTAAATGAACAGATCTAGGGATATCTCGAACCAACAAGGCATCCATACAACTATAAAGCTTGGAAAATACCATTAAACTAGCCTTAGAGGTGTTCTAATGGAGGTTTTAAGCACAAAACAGAATGATTCCGAGAAATACCTCAATGAACTCTAATTTTGACCTTGGATCTTTGCTCTACACCTTTTCTTTTTGGTCCTTTCTTCTTTTTCTTCTTCAAACCTTCAAGAATCCACACAAAACACTTTAATCAAACAAGGAATGGTTTAGGGTTGCTCACAGGCTCTCTGAGGGTGAAGGAGGCGAGTTTGGGGCACATATCATTGCTTAAATAGTGAGCAAACCCGGGGATTTAGGGTTTCTTCCAGACAGACGGACTCGTTGAGTCCCGAATATGGACTCGTCGAGTCGCCGACTTACACGTGCTCGAAATCCCGTCTCTACTCGACGAGTCGGGCTATAGACTCGCCGAGTCCCTCTGGAAAACTTCAAAATAAATAAACATGAAAACAACATACCAGAGACGGGATGTTACACCATCAAAGCACAATGACAATTCTAACTTACAGATATTGCCACCGGTGTTACAGGCCACCTAGGCCCCTGTCCTCTGCTTAACTACATCCTGATGAGACGATGGTCTACGCCTTCGAATGATGGGATTGACCACAGGTCAGGCAATAACTCTTCCATTTCTAACTCCAAATAACACCACCGCCGCTACTGCCGCTTGCTGATTGCTTTGTTATTTCGTTTCTGCCTTGGAGGCGACAAAGTAGAAGGGTGGAGACGGTGGTGTAGAGTTGCTTGAGGCGGAACCCCTGTGGAGGATTAAACCAAAGTGGGGAAGGCAAGCAAGGGAGGATTGACCCGAGGAACTAAAGATGTGAAAAGTAATGGAGGAGACGATGGAAACAGGAAGAAAAAATCGATCAGTGGGAAGAAGCGGTTGGAGCAGGGAACAACAGGGTTGGATGGAATCAGCAGCTGGAATAAATGAGAAGTAGAAGACGCGGTCAGTTGAGCGGTGATGGAGTTTTTGTTGTTAGTATCTAATTGGGGTGGGAGCAATGAAGAACCCGTATTAAATATATATAACAAAAAGTAAATCGGTATAAGAAAACAAAAAGAAAAAAAAAAAAAAAGTTCCACCAATAGGAAGCAAGTACTGCTCAAGTGGCCCTTCTAAATTAAATTAGTATGTATATATAGTAATACGTAAATTAAATAGATGGGTGACTAAACAGTCTATATCGGCCGTTATAATATATACGTACCCATGTAGTATATACTTGCATCTTACTAGTTTATCAAATCACAAATAGCCCTAATAGTATCTCCTAATAGTTTATCAAATTCAACCACTTCAACACTATTTCATCAAACTAGCGTCGCACAGTTTCAGCCTGAAGGAGCCCTTCACGGATCTGAGAAGCGATATCTTTAACAGCACCAGGTCCATGAGGAAGAAAAACAGCATTAGAACTGGAAGAAGCTCCAATCTCTTTCATAGTGTCAAAGTATTGAGTCAGCAACACCATATCCATTACATCTTTTGCTGATGTCCCTTGAACATTTTCAGAAAACGCAAGCACGCTATCCCTCAAACCATCCACAATCGCTTGACGCTGTCTAGCGATTCCAAGTCCAGATAAGTATTTGGATTCTGCTTCTCCTTCCGCTCGTTTGATTTGAAGAATCTTTTCAGCCTCTGCTTTTTCATTTGCAGCAACTCTCATTCTAGCAGCTATTGTTATATATATAATGATAATCGGTGTTATTATCTTATAAAGAATCTTGTTACCAATATCACTATATATACCTGCATTGATTTCATTCATGGATTTCTTCACATGTTGATCTGGTTCTATATCAACAATCAAAGTTTGTACAATCTCAAGACCATAACCTGACATTGCCTAAAAAAATACGACATTAAAGTCAAGAAGCATCATTCATGCATCTATATATATATGCCCACGTTTACAAGTTACAACAACATATAAGAAAAGTAATTAATAGATAAGTTTGTTTTGAAGGAATTACAAACAAAATTAAAGGAAAAGAAGTATCACCTTTTGAAGCTCATCTTCAACGCCTTTGGCTATATCATTCTTTTGCAGAAAAACGTCATCCAGTTGGAGCTTCGGTACACTTGCCCTAATTACTACTCAAAACCGATACAAAATAAAACAAAAACCATTGAAAAAATATAACACCATTTTGGTTCGACATCTTGATCTTACCATCAAAGACATAAGCTTGAACTTGTAGCTTGGTGTTTGAGAGCTTATAGAAAGCATCAACAGCCTTATCAGACAATGCACGATACTGTACAGACGCAACCATAGTAACAAACACATTGTCCTGAAATCACAAATAATATATAAGTGTAAAAAACAATTAGTCTAGATTTGATTTTATAAAGAAATGAAAATAAAAATAAAAATAGAACCTTTGTTTTTGTCTCACAACGAATATCAAGCTGCTGCACACGCAACGACAGTTTACCAGCCACCTGGTAGCCGAAGCACCAAGGCATACAGTGAAAACCAGGTTGAAGTACTCTATCAAATTTGCCAAAATGTTCTTTCACAGCAACGTTAGACTGCTCTAAATGCATCCAAAACATAGACCCATGTTTTAAATCTGATTAAATATTATATTTACATCAGTTTATAACTTACACAATCAAAATACAAAAAGAAAATTTTATAAATTATAATGAAATAAAAGCTAAATTAAACTTACCTGTTAAGTAGGCACGTCAAAATGTTTGAAGTAAAATATGTAGATGGTGGGGAAATATATAGATGATCCATATCATCAAATTGAAAAAAGAGGCATGCATGTTCATACAGCTGCCATGCATGTGATCATCTGAATTTTTAGTTCAAACAACACATGTGATCCCAATCTTGCGTTTCATATAGGGTTTTGCTAAATTTAGTAGTCTATGTAAACCTACTATTCTATTTATCTAACAGTTAATCTTTAGAGATATATATTTACAAAGGTGACCATTATCATAAAGACTAATCCAAATTTACAAGCTATTTATCGATATGCAAAAATAATTAAACTTCGAGTCCGAAAGCCCTCATTTGGACCGTGTCACACTCTTAGCCAAACTGCTGAGATGGGATAACTGTAGACACATTGTACATTTGGACATTCCTTTATTCCAGATTAATTTATATGTCGAAAATTAAAACATTTTTGTAGTAAGAATTTTTTAAGACTAATTTCACAGCAAAATAAAACTATGTTGTTAAAATGATTTCTTAAGTTGAGAGACTTTTGATAGGAGTAATATATATAAAATACCGTGTAAGAAAAAATTTATAGGTTGACCTGTCAAATTTTCATTTGACTTATTAAAATGGCAAAAACGACATTGTTATGAATTTAAAAAAAAAAAAAAAATGTCACTGCAGGTTGACATAAGAAATTATCTTTCACAATGTACCGGGAAATTGCTTAAATATTTTTACAAAATATGATTTTTGGTCAAAAAACAGTTTTTTGAAGTACTTTAATTAATTGTCGTAGAAATTTCCAAAGACAATTTTCACAGCAAAAACGAACTTTATATTTTTAAATCGAAACTTTAGGTTGAAAAATATTTTACAAAGAAATATTATAACAAGATTAACTAGACATGTTATTCTCTCTAAAAAATAATTGGGTAGTGCTACTTTATATTAAGACCATGCAGGGTAGAGAAATATCAAAGAAAAGGACTTGAATTAGTTGAGTAGCTAGAGATCTGATGCCATCTGACATTTTAAGAAAAAAAAAGTGGGGGGTAGTGAGGGGGAAACTTCTAAACATGGCAAAAGTTTATCGTAGGCATTTAAGAGAGAACTTCCACGAAGCTGCTGCACGAAAAAAACGCCCATCTCCAAGTCACCGCTGCATATATGTTGAATTCCAGCAATAGTTAGCGACAAAATTGCAAAAATGGTTCTTGTGGTTTTTTATTTTATGTGGTTATGGTCCAAATGTTTGAAAAGTTGTAGATTTGGTCCTTTTCAACAAGTTTTATTGTGGTTTTGGTCCCTTTCAACAAGTCCTTTTCATCCGTTAAGTTTAACTGGTTGGCTGTTAACTTCTTTAAAATGACAATTTTATTCTCAGGGATCATTTTCGCAGTTTTGTCTTTTACCATACCATAAGGACTATTTTTGCATACATTCTTTTTTATTTTATTGAAGTATTATATATTAATAAATATTATTTTTAATATATAATATTATATATTAATAAATATTGTTTTCTTGGATTATTAATTTGTTATAGTTGATTTTTTTTTTAATTTTTTTTGTTAGAGTAATTCTTTTTATCGAGTTATAATATATCAATACATATCGTTTTTAATATATAATATTTATATCATAATAAATATTATATTATAGGATTATTAATTTCTTTTAGTTGATATTTTTAATTTTTTTTTTAATTATTTTTATTGGATTATTTCTTTTATTTCTTTTAATTTATTATTTTCTTCGTATACTAAATATTGTTTTATTGGATTATTAATTTATTTTAGTTAATTTTTTTTTTTTAAATTTCCGAAGTAATTATTTTTTAATGAATTATTATATATCAATACATATAGTTTTTAATATATAATATTTATATCATAATTATATTATTGGATTATTATTATCTTTTAGTTAATTTTTGTAATTTCTTTTTTTTAAACTATTTTTTATTGGATTATTACTTTTAATTTATTATTTTCTTCATATATTAAATATTATTTTATCGGATTATAATAATAGTTCTTGTTAATTTTATTGGTTCCACCACAAAGTCATGGATACGTAAAATCGTCGTCTCTCATCATCGAAATTGTTAGGATCGCTGTCAAACACTTTCATTTCATCTAGCTTATAATGAGAAACCATTGGGAAAATATCACCACCATCACTCGGTCACCACCACCACTTATAAATGTTATCGAGGTTTGTTGCGCATTATGTGAGATATAAAGGATTCCAGTGGATTATGAAGAGGTTGTCACAGGTGGCTACCAACAACGCTGGTTGGAATAGGGTATGATATCTATTGAACCTCTGATGAAGGTGTTTGGAGGTGATCCTGCTAATTTTTGACGATGATAAGCGACACTTTTACGTATTTCAGCGACTTTGTGGTGAAACTAATAAAATTAAAAATAATTAATAGTATACATTCAAAATAAAATAATAATCCAATAAGATAATATTTATTATATTCAAAAATAATAAATTAAAAGTAATATTTCAATAAATTAATAATTCAAAAAACAAATTACAAAAATTAATAATCCAATAATGTATTATTTATTATGACGTAAATATTATATATTAAAAATAATATTTGTTGATATATAATAATCTAATAAAAAAAAGAATTGCTCCAACAAAAAGAAATTATAAAAAGAATCAAATAAAAGAAATTAATAATCCAATAAAACAATGTTTCGTAATATGTAATAATCCCATAATATAATATTTATTATGATATAAATATTATATATTAAAAACTATGTGTACTGATATATAATAATTCAATAAAAAAGAATTACTTCGACAAAAAAGTTAAAAAAAAATAATTAACTACAATAAATTAATAATCCAATAAGACAACATTTAGTATACGAAGAAAATAATAAATTAAAAATAATAATACAATAAAAAAATAATTAAAAATTACAAAAATTAACTAAAAAAATAGTAATCCAATAATATAATATTTATTATGATATAAATATTATATATTAAAAACTATATGTATTGATATATAATAATTTAATAAAAAAGAATTACTCCAACAATTTTTTTTATAAAAAATCAACTAAAACAAATTAATAATCCAATAAAAAAATATTTATTAATATATAGTATTATATATTAAAAATAATATCTATGAATATATAATACTTCATTAAAATAAAAAAAATGTATGCAAAAATGGTCCTTATAATATAGTAAAAGATAAAACTGTGAAAATTGTCTCTTGGATAAAATTGTCATTTTAAGGAACTTAACGGTTGAGGGACTAAAACCACAACAAAACTGGTTGAAAATGACCAAATTTGCAACTTTACAACGTTTGGACCGTAACCATATAAAATAAAAAACCACAGGAACCATTTTTGCAGTTTTGTGAATAATTAGTCAATGTACCTCTAATCCATTACCATTTTTTGAATGCTACACATGGTAGTTATTTTTACCGCACTAACCATTTGAGTCAAAATCGAAATTCCAAACAATTTGTTCAAGGTTCAAACTTAATTATATGCTCAAAATAATCTTGTTGTCCGAGTTCATACACAATAGTTTCTTTTCTGTACATAATAATATGTTTTAAAGAAATTTACAGTTTAATATTTTAAAAATGTAAATTGTTATATAAAAAAATGTTATGTATGAAATTTAAATTTAAAAGATGTATACACTTCACTCGTACACAAAATTATTTTGAATTTTAGTGTTAAAGATTGAAATTAACCTCGATATGCATGCCGAAATTGGCTTTATTTTATGATATTATATGTTTTTCATTAATTTTTTGGGATATATATACTAAAGTTCTAATATTTTCATCGATTTGATAAAAAAGTCCTAAACTTTACTTTTTTGACAGAAAAATCCTAACTACCGGTAATTTTTGACACGTTTTGTAACGCTCCGACTCTCAGGTATTAATTTTCAGTTTTACTCTTTCATATTGAAAAGTCTACTCTACGAGTTGGAGGCCCTGACTCGTCGAGTAGGAACACGTTTGGACCGCAAACTTAAGTGACTAACTCGCCGAGTCGGAGGACACGACTCGATGAGTTGGAGCTGAAGGATGAAACCCTAATTTCCGGGGTTTTACACCCTATTTAAAGGGTCATTAGCCTCCCATATAGCCCCTTGTGAGTCCAAAAACCCTAAATCGCTTTTTTCTCTCCATACTTGTGTGTTTTAAGCATTGGAAAGTGGATCTTGATGAGAGGAACTTGAAGATCAAGAAGTTTGAGGTAAGGAACGTGTGTAGATCTGAAGTCTACCCCAGTTTAGCATCATTTGAAGGTATCAAGTCGTTACCTTGATCTTCTTCTAGCTAGATCCTTCTATATTTGAGTTTTAGGGCCATTTTGGCATATTGGTGCTTCATTTCGAGTGATGAACCAAGATTTGAAGTTGCAACTTCATATCTAGGCTCATCTTGGCCCTTACAATCATAAAGTCTCAGTCTTTAGCATGCTAGTGTAATTCCCTTGCATAGAATCTCTTCTTTAGCTTGATTTAAGTCATTAGCACATTGCATGTACGTAAAGTTTGCAATTTTACGTAAGAAGTATGCCTTAGGAGCTTAGATCTACGTTATGGAGATTTGCAATGGCTTAAAAAGCATCTGGATGGAGAAAAGATTGAAGGGACTCGACAAGTTGCATGGTCAACTCGGCGAGTCCGATGAAGATTGTCGTGCAAGGGTTTCTGCATGGACTCGGCGAGTCAGTAGGAAGACTCGGCAAGTCAGCTAGGGTTTTCCCGAATTTTGTACATGCATGAACTCGGCAAGTTGCAGGGAAACTCGACGATTCGATGGGAGATTTCACGACTTCTCGAGTTCAGGAAGGACTCGACGATTCGGTGAACTGCACTCGACGAGTCGGTTCAACATGGACTATTGACATTGACCATTGACTTGGACTTTGACTAAGGGTTAACTAGTTGACTTTTGGGGTATTTTGGTAAATTGGAAATTTATGAATATGGTTCTATGGTAAATATAGGCGGTGGAGTACGTGGCGGTGATTTGAGAGTTTGAGCTTATCACTTCAGTTCGACAGTTGTGAGGTGAGTTTTTCCTCACTACACTCAAGGGTCTAAGGCACCATGGTCGGCCCTTTTGGATTGTCATCCGGATATGTTATATGTTTAGTATTGTATGATATGATAGATCAGTATCCTTGTAGATAGGATTGTATATGTTGTTATGATCCGTTAGATCAATATCCTAGTAGATAGGATGTTATATGCGGTTATGATCTGTTAGATCGGTTTGTTGGTCTATAGACTGTTATCTGGTTATCTGTTATATGTGCACATGTTTGATTAGTGGTTGAAGCTTCTCTACTTTGTGCTAAAGCCAATAGACCTGGGCATTCCAACCTGATGGTTGTGGGTCGTGGGTACTCCATCCCGAGGATGATTTGACTCGTAGTATGTGGGCATTCCAACATGTTGGTTGTGGGCCTGGGGTATTCCATCCCGAGGATGATTGGACCCATAGTATGTTGGCATTCCATCTGGATGGTTGAGGGCCTGGGGTAGTCCAACCTGATGGTTGACTGGACTCATAGTATGTTGTTTGTGATTATACGAGTATTGTTGTGTGTATGGTATTTTGGTGGAACTCACTAAGCTTTGGGCTTACAGTTTTGGTTTTGGTTTCAGTTATATTAGATGATCGCGGGAAGGCAAAGGCGTGATCGTACAACTTCTCATGTTTATGGCTTGTTTCTGGGATACTCTGATATTATACTATTTTGAAAACAAGTTTTGTAATAATTAATGGTTTTGAAATGTTTTGAAAAAGTTTAAATTTAACATGAATTTTTATGGGTGTTACACGTTTACCCTTTTTTTCTGGTTAGCTAGTAATTAGGACTTTATTGTCAAAAAAAATAAAGTTTGACGTTTTTGTCAAATCGTGAATAGGAGTTTACTGTAAAAAAAATAAAGCTTAGGACTTCCTTGTCAAATCGTTGAAAATATTAGGACTTTAATGTATATATCCCTTTTTCTTGTTAGAAATTTAATGGTATGATAATCTTTAAGTATAAGAGTTAAACATGATTTGGTCACCTAGATCCTATTGAAATCCTTAATATTTGCTTCTTGTTAAATAATTTTTTTAATCTCAACAAACCAACATTGAAAAAAATTAAGATAAACAACAAAGAAAGAAAAAACTAAGATTGTATTGGCTTTTTGCGATCCTAAAAATAGAGAACTAAGAAATCAGAGAAAATGAAATTGTCATTCTTACCCCCTTCTTCGCTTTCACACCCTTTTAACTAGGCGTGTATTGTTTGTGTCTGTACAATCTGTCTCATCTTTTCAGTTCAAGATTTAGCGACGAACCAAGAAGAAAGCTTTACAAGTCTTCTCACCCTATCTCGGTCTCTCTTATACATTTGTTTCCCTAATCATGATTGTATAAGGGTAAAGATGATGATAAGAAAAACAGTGGTGCTGCAACGAAAATTACAATTAAAAGTTATTGGGCTACGAAAATTCACTAATGTACCAATATTTTCAGCGATTTGACAAAAAAGTTCTAAACTTTATTTTGACAGTAAAGTCTTAATTCACGATTTGACAAGAAAATTTTAAACTTTATTTTTTTGACAGAAAAAATCCTAATTGTTGGCTAACAGAAAAAAAACGGTAAACATGTCAAAAATTGTCGGTAGCTAGGATTTTGCTGTCAAAAAAATAAAATATATAACTTTCTTGTCAAATCGATGAAAATATTGGGACTTTAGTGTATATATCTTTTATTTTATTTTTTTTGTTAATTTCTCATATCTATATTGACAAAAAAATGAAATTTGATTTATCTTGTTTCGTGAAAGTAAAATTGGTTTTAGACAAAATTATATATAAATGCTTTTTATGATTTCATAGGTTGTAACATATGTCACATCATTTGTAACATTTCATTTTAAATTAAATAAAATAAGTAAATAAATAATAAGCCCTAAACCCCAAGATGCAAATTATATTATTTTTCTGATGTTATTGTAGCCCTAATTTCGGAATAATTTAGCAAGACGTTGGTTTTGGGAGTTAAATGTCATAATTTTTGGAATTTGGGGGTTAAGTGTAATTTTTGGAGTCATTTTGTAAAGATTTCTGAAGGCAGGGGGTGTACGGTAAGTTTGGGAGTTTATTTGAAAAAAAAAATCTTATGGTGAGGACCAAACTTGGAAAAATGAATAAAGTTTGAATGGATCAAGGGATTAAACCTAATGCCTTCTTTCCCTCTCGTTTCATCACCAAACCCTAACCCTAGGACTTTGCTCAACGGCCGAGCACCCTACTGCGACATCCGCTGTTGATGAAGTCAGAAGCCCCAGAGCCAATCTCGCAAGCTGCAATCGTCGGTGACCGCGAAAATCGACGATTTTGTGGTCGTTGCTGCATCTCCTTCCCGCTAATGTGCTCCTTCGCTTCTTCCTCCATTTCCCCAAGTCTCGTCGTCGTCTTCGCTCCGGGTGGCTGCCCTTCTCGCTGCGTTCCTCGGCTGTCGTCTGTCACCGTGTGGGTGGCAGTGTTGTACGTGTTAATTGCGTGTGTACGGTGTGTATTCTATTTAGAGCAGCAAGGGAGTGCGTGTTTCAGTTTGTGGGCGTGTGTTGTTGGCCAGAGAACAAGAATACCACCATGGTAGCCAACCATGGTGGTTGCCGCCCATGCTTTTCTTTCTGTCGCCACCAGCCACCGTGAGAGGTGGTTGTGTGTGTGTCACACCCCAAAACCGGAACAGCGGAAACGTTCGGGGGTGGAGGACGTCATATGTAGTATCACAATAATTGAATAATAGAAATCAAAGCAACAACATTCTTTAGTATAAATGTAAAAGTGTTTACATCGAGTTCAAAACATTACATGTTGTTATAGTATAATAGTATCAAAAGATAAGACAAGAAACTACAGCTCCGTCTTCATGAACTCCGGTGTGGATACTTGTCTTAATATATTCCAAAGAATATAAGTATTTTGAAAGCGAGTATCAGCTATAAAGCTGGTGAGTGCATAGGATTTAGTTTAAAGTAAGAAACTTCTTTGACAATTGAAAAAGTTTGAAAGATTGACAAGATAACCCTATGTTTCCTTAAAGTAAAGTGATACTGAATCTAATTCACTCTATAATCATTTAGTTTATACTAATTACATATAATCAATACGGGACGAATAGTCGGTTGTGTGATTTAGTCGTACCCCCACATCCAAACAAGGATAAGGAAAGTAAAACTGAGTTCACACATTCTCCAATCTATTCGGTCTTCATTATATATAACCTTACGTGTAAACTAAAGGATTATAGTTCTAATTAAAATGAATCTATGTTATCCTGATTCTGACTAAGTGAAGAATTAATATCCATGAAAACTTAGCTTATACACGTTATGATATAATCAAGATTTGGCGGATAATAAATTGTGGGGTTCTACCCTAGTTTCACATCCAAACAAGGAAAAGAAACTAAGTTAGAAATCTCACATTCTATTGTCTACCAGATCTTCGTTATATATAACTCGGGAATGTATAAGTGAGGAGATCATGGCATTAACCTTCTTACGAATCTTTTATAATGTACTAGAATACCTATTAGATGTTAGTAGAATACCTAGAAAATGTTACCATTGAACCTAGGAAATCCCATATTCCCTAACTGTTATTGAACTGTGGTTTTATCCCCTAAAACTGTTATACTGAAGGTTGGCGTACTGTGATATGGAATAGTTAGATTTAACTCTCCAAAAGTACGACTTAGTAAATGAAAGAATATACTATGGAATAGTATACGTAGTTTTATAACCCATAAAACCATTCATTGTATTGGATATTATACTATGTAAATAGTAAGTTCAGTCTCAGTTCATAGTATAATAAATATACTATGAAAAGACTATAGTATGATCATTGTGTTCCTCTGAATTGTTCTTTGAATACTCTTTGAAAAGACTATCCTGCACTTAGTACATACTTATTATACATAATCAGAAACGGACGGACAATTGATTATGCGATCCTGCCGTACCCCCACATCCAAACAAGGAAAAGGAAAGCAAAACAGAGTTCACACATTCAACCGTCTATCAGTTTCTCATTGTACACAACTTTTGTGTATATACTAGGCAATCACAGAAACTACTACTTATGTTCATTTTATGTTTGGGTTTTGGTACTATGCGCGTGTACCCACCATGAAGGGTGTCGTGGTACAATGCTCACATACCCATGTTAAACGAAGGTACAATACCGTGCCCGGGTACCCCTTTTATATCTGGTTTTTGGTACAATGAAGGATGTACCTTTTTGAGTTCCTTATATTTAGTTCGTATTACTGTTCGTACTTTCTGAATAGATAAGACTAACAAGTATTAGATCCTTATGTATTGCTATGACTTCAATGATCTACCAAGTGATAAGCATTGACTCTCTAAACTATACTCCTTATAGTTTACTAGTAAGTTCTCTATAACTGACTGATCCTGAAAGAATACCCTTGCTACTCAAGGTATTAAACTGACTTATCTTGAAAGAATACCCTTGCTACCCAAGGTATTGAACTGACTTATCTTGAAAGAATACCCTTTCTACCCAAGGTATTGAACTGACTTATCCTGAAATAATACCTTTGCTACCCAAAAGTATTAAATTGACTAATAGAACTTTTATATCTACATATATATATATATATATATATATATATATATATATATACATGATATATAACTAATATTTAAATGACATTCAGACAAACAACCGTACTCTAAGCCCACATCCAAACAAGGAAAAGGAATTAAAGCTGGTAGTCAATACTAAGTCCTTTAAACACTACTTATATAACTATATCTACATAGACATCAATTAGACACTATATAAGTTAAAAGATTTTATAAAACATTTAAAAGCATTTTATATATTTAAAAGAGTTTATTAATATTTAAAAGCATTTTGATGACTTGATGTCATTTAAAATATTTATAGAGTTTTATTTATAATAAACACAATTTCTTGTGTTTAGACTTGTATCCCCCCTAAAAACAGTAAAAAGTGATAAAATGTAGGGGTATGAACTCACCTTATGATTGGTGATTCAATTGATTCAATTAAGGATGAGAAGTTCCACGAATGAAGTCCCGATACACAAATGAGTCCTAAATGACATATATTGGTAAATATATGTATATAATTAGGGTATAATACAACTAATCATGAAAGGAAAACTCCTAAGGGACTAAGGAACATGGACATGAAGTGTTGAATCACATGTGATTCATCAAAGGAAAGTGTGTGGCCACACTTAAGTGTGTTTACAGCCAACACACATGAGTTTACGGCCAAGAAAGGAGTTTATGGTCGTAAACTCATGGACATTATGCATAAGTGAATGGTTTAAGTTCCTATTAACATCCCTTAAGGGTTCAAGGTCGAAGGCTTGGTCATTACAAGAGTTTGCGGGCCTAAAGTGTCAAGAAGATGGGTTTACGGCCAAGGGATAATCCATGGCCGTAAACTCATGAATGTTATGGTTAAATGTTTTTTTCAATGTTGAAATCAAGTGCTTCTAATAAGGATCAAGTATATGGAAAAGATACTTACGATTCAGAAGCTAAATGAGGCGAAATTGGATCCAAGAACTAGTGTGTGTTCTTGGTGTTCTTGGTGATCTAACAAAATGGAATGATTTCATGGATGAAATCATGGATTGATACTAGATAAGGAACGATATCAACTAAACAAAGGTTGAAATCACTTACATATTTAAAGATTAAAGTGAAAGGTTGATGATACTTGAGAGAGAAAGGAAGTTTCTTGAGTTTGAAAGTGTAAGAATGAAAGAAAATGAAGGAAATGATACTTAAGGGTGGAGTTTACGGCCCACCTTGAGTTTAAGGCCCTAAAATCAAGTGTTGTGGCCGTAAACTCTTTTTGTTGATGTTTAAGGCTCGAATGTTGTACAGTGACTCTAGCAGGTACTTCCTAATACTCATTCCTTGAATGTATTAGGCTTAAAACACTCAAACAGACTCTAAACAGTGCTAAAAGATAGCAGGAGCGAGTCTGACTTTGATTTAATTGAATGGATTTTAAAGCAAAAAATTTCGGGTTGTCACAGTGTGCTTGTGAAATGTTTTTATGTGCGTGTTTATTTCAGTTAAAGTTCTTTTTGGGTGTTGCTTGACTGGAAACTGAAGAAAAACCACCACCACCACCGTGAGGTGGTGGTTGCCACCACATGTCGTCGTTCTGCCGCCACCAGCTGCCACTTTGGATAGTTGTGTGTATATATGTATGTGTGTGTGTTTGGACGGATATTTGAAATGCTTTATCACTGTTTTGGACTAAAATCATAACCACTACCACCGTAAGGTGGTGGTTGCCGTCGCGAACCGCCATTGACCACCACCACCCGAGGTGGTAGTGGGTGGTGCCCGACTTATTAAACATTAATTAAGGTAAAAACTTAACTATTGGGCTAATTGGCTTGGGATTGGGTTGGAAACCCTAATTAGGGCTTAGAAAATCTTAATTTTGGAGATGTTAGTTTTGGATTTGTCGGGACCGCGTTTTGGACTATTGGATTGAAGTTATGTCTTATGCCCAATTACATTGTATGTTTGGCTTAGTGGAGTGATGGACTTAATGAACACTTAACCCTAATCGTCATTTTATATGAAAACCCTAATTATGTTTGGGCTTCAAGTTGGGTCTTCTTTTGGGCTTTTGTGAGTGGGTTATTTATGGGCCATCTGAGAACAAGTGTATGGACTAGGATAATTGGATGGGCTTTAGGGTAAGGCCCGTGTAAGGGGATTGGGACCAATTTGGAAAATCGGGCCATAATTGGGCCTTGGTTGACTATTTGGCTTTTGGGCTTTCAGAGTGTGAGTTGGGGCCTTAGTCTTGGACCAATTTGGGTTAAGAGTAAAATGGTCTCTTTACCACAAGTATGGATTTATGGTTATGATTTGGAACCCAATTATTAATTGGGTGTTGTTTTGATGTTGACAGTTCGGGATCAGTCAGCCATCAGCTAGATTTTATCCATGGGACTTCAACAGTGCGAGATGAGCCTCCCCACTGTTTGTATGGGTCGAAGGCACCAATGCTGGCTCATTAGGGATTATGTTCTTCCCCAAAGCTTTCCACCAGCGAACAGCACCACCTCTAAACTGACGCACTGCATAAGTGGTTTGTAGCTTGCCCTTGCAACCACACGTTATGAAAGCTAGCTCCATTTCAAAGATCTAGTCCATAACTCCAATTGGATCTTCTTTCCCGATAAAATTTTATGGTTTGCAAGTCATGAAGCCTTTATACTTGCATCCATTCCTTTCAATCCCTTCATCTTGGTTATTTCTTCTAACCACTGGTGGTTCAGCTTGGCTAACGGTTCTACTATAGTTTCCTTCTTCTAACTGTCCCTTATTCAGTTCAGGTTGCACAATTGACACAGTAGGTTCATCCCTATTAAGCAACATTCGCCTCATTTCCTCCCTTTGTTCAGCCATCATAGCCCGAATCATTGTCTGGACTCCTGCCATCGTGATCGGTTCGGGTGCAGCTGCTACCTCTGGTGCACACTCAATCACAGGTCGCTGATTAGCATTAACATTTCCATTAGTGTTTCTGAATCCGCTTTGGTTTCTCGCCATGTCAATCTATACACCAAAGCAGGCGAATTTAGATCTTTATTTTCAATGGGCGTTTAAATCCTCCTTGTTACTCCAAAAAGTTACATGCCAATTCTAATATCATAGTTGAACCTTTGGAAATCTAAACACATAAAGTTTCAAGCTCCGGTCGACAATTGACCATAGATCCATTCAAATAATAACATATAATGCATATAAGGTATCATAAATCATTTAGCACGTAAAATCAATTTAGGCATCGTTCCTAAAATAAGCTAGTGCTCATGTCTATTTAGGTATATTTCCTAAACATATCAGACACACATCTCACAATCATCGCTTAGCATTCTAAGTTTAATTCTAGAAATCCTACAAATTCCTAGTAAGCTTAAACTAATGCTCTGATATCAACTGTGGCATCCCCAATTTCACGATCAGAAAAGACCGATTTGTTTATGCATTATTTGAAAATCAGAGTATCCTTTTGAATAAATATGTTGCGGAGTTTGTTCCCAAAAATATGATAAGTAAATTATCAAAGCATTTTCGAAGAAATACGTTTTCATTATATTAAAAACGTTGGGATGTCATTGTCAATACAACATAAGTATAGACAGAAATAGTACAGGCCTTACAACATCTATTATTCTAATGGTCTATAATCCATAGATTTCTCATCAGATCAACACACCTGTGCTCTTTTTCCATTATCTGTAATACAAGAAACTGAGTGGATCAGGCTTGAGAGCCTAGTGAGCACATAGGGTTTTCAACCCACAATAAATAAGTTTATTAATTTTAATTCATCAAATCATTCAACCCGTGTAACGCCTGTGTTTCGGGCTTGCCATTTGTAGCAATGTAATAGTCTAGGTTGACCTTTGTAACCCATTTTGAAGTAATAAGATTGTATTATTTGAGTATTTTGTGTTTTGTGCTTAATTGCTTAATTATGTGGTTTGATTAATTAAGAATAAAAATAAGCGTCAAAATTTAAGTGTAAAATAAACTTAATATATTTGATTAATGTTGTAGTAATTGAAACGAGGTTTCCGAATATATATAGAACGCCCAAATCTGACTTCGTATGAGGAAGTTATGATTTATCGAAGTTCCGGCTTAGCGGTATACAGCCTGTTTTACTCGATTTGAGATCGAGCGGTTGTTAACCGAAGCAATCTAAATGAGAATCGAAGATCTCATTGTTGGTATCGAAGCGATAAAAAGTTAGGCGAGAACGGACGTCAAACGAAGAAGTTATGAATTTATAACGAAAGTTTCTGTCCCGGCCTATTAAAAATAATTAATAAAAATAAAGTCAAAATTAGCCGACGGAGTCTAAACGAAAGTCGTAGAGCATGGTCTCACCTTTCCGTGGATATAAAGAACGTCAAAAACGGAGTTCGTATGAAGAAGTTATGAATTTCTGAAGTTTATAAATCATTTTGTATTTAAATTTAAATCAAAATTCGGAAGCATTATCCGAAGGAGTCACCGATCTGATCCGAGGTACGCACCGCGTACTCCGAGGGATGTCGACACTCGCACTCGAGCACTTCGGATACGTAAGCAATGACGTTTTGGGCAGTACGCCCCGCGTAACGCAGTAGGCCCCGCGTACTCCGAGGCTCCAGCCTCCTATAAATAGGAACCGAAGGCAGCCGACCCAATTGCCAATTTCTTCTCTTCTCTCTCCCGTTTTGCATCGTTTTGCGTGCCAGAAATACCCCGAAGCCCCGGTATCATACTCTAGCCCCGAGGCAAGTCCCGAGACCCCGAAGATCCCGAGAAGTGCGGTTCCCGAGTCGAAGCTCTGCCCGCGAGAAGTTCGATTTTTGTGAAGATCTTCCAGATCTGCTGTGGATTACTACTTCTATAAGCCGTAGTGCTGTCGGATCATCTTCTGATCAAGTGAGTGTATACTAACTTTCTTAAACACAATAATAATACGAGTTTGGTTCGAGTGTATTAATTATATTGTTGTTTATAAGTGTGAGTGTGTATAATACGAAGTATTATATATAAAATACGTGCTATGTGTATATATTTGGCTGTGTTATGTGTGAATGAGTATTCACTCTCTTCTATCTTACAGATCTGCTTATTTCTTTATGAGATATGTGTTATGTGTGTGTGTGCCTCATCTGTTATGTGATATATGTGTTGATTAAAGCATGCTATACAGGTTTTCTTTAAACTATGTATACAAATGTATATTTTTATCTACTAATATGTTGGGTAGAACATGGGTAGACAGTTGGTGTGTAATAAACAGATGAGAGGCCTCGTTGTTGTTTGATTGAGTTATCTAGCGGAGTTTAGATGACGACCACTGGCTATTCTAGACAGTCTTGTGGAAACATTAGCAGGTTTGCCACCTGTAGGTGTTAATGAACTTGGGTGTTCATTCGCTGTACTCCATCCCCCTCATGGTTGCCTTATTTGACTTATATTGCTGAGGTACCCCCGAAGCATGTGTTGTCGCCCCGATGAAATATTCTTAGACTAGGTCCCTTATGTTAGTTGTTTTAGGGACATTAAAGTGAGAATAACGGGAATGGGTAATTGGGTTATTGTTGGTTGGTGAAAATTAAATATGATATTTATTGTGGGTTGAAAAACCTATATGCTCACCAGGCTCCCAAGCCTGACCCACTCAGTTTTAAATTGTATTACAGGAAGTGGCGGAAGGGCATGAGATGGATGAACCATCAAGTTGTTTTGTTTACAAGTCTGCATATGTTTATATTTGTTATATGACTTGTAATGTATTCGTTTATGCTTATTGGTCTGTATCGGAACATGACACCCCGAGTTTTGATTATAATGAAAATACATTTCTTTTATGAAATGCTTCGGTAAACATTGTTTTATCATGTTTTGTTTTTGGGAACAAATTCCGCAACTCTTTCAAATCAAAAGGATTTACTCTAAAAATATTTAAAAGCATAAATGAAAATCGGTCTTTTCTGGCCGAGATTTTGGGGATGTCACAACCCGATTACATGTTCCCGGTATCCTCATTTTATGTCTCTAAAGCATCTAATTCAAGGGACCTAGCCTAAGGATCATCATTGGGAAGACAATACTTCTTAGGGGATTCCTCAGCAATATATGTCAATAAGGCAACCATGAGGGGGATGGAGTACACCGGTGAACACATCGCTCACAAACACCTACAGGTTGCGAGCCTACTAGTGTTCCACTAGACTATCTAGAATAGTATGTGGTCGTCATCTATACCCCGCTATATGACTAAATCAGATTAAACATTGAGGCCTTTCATCATTTATTTCATCATCTATATCATATACCAATCTTTACCCGTCATAAATATAGGTATAAAATACATATACAGTTCAAATCAAATAAAACATGTATAATTTGTTCATCCAGCATAAATATCAAGAACACAAATAATATGCACACATATCACGTAGTTTATATTAAATACTTCATATCTAGGTGTAAGATGAAAGTAACTATGCGCTCACTTGTTAAAGTGATGACTCGCAATTCGGGAAACACTTCGCTTCTAACAACTTTATTTTCCTTCGATGAAACCTAGTATCATTATTACTAGATTTTAGTCTAATATTTATTGCGACTAATTATTAGTTTAGATTAATCATTAACTCAAGGTCTACGTCATGATCTATCAAGTAAGGATCAGCCAGGCAGGACAGTTGGGAGGCAGGACCATTTCGGCATATAGTTTTTCTGAAATCCAACAACCAAGCCCAACGTGACCATTCTAGACACCTCTCCCATAAGTAGATCAATCAGTATAACGACTTTGAATCGCTGATAAATCTTGTTTATAGGTTCATAATAACGATAATGAACTTAAACATAAGTTATACTTAAACTAGGGAAAACCCTACTTGAGCCCATTTTTTTACCGCCAAAACTTGTGCTCAAAAATATCAGGGTAAGCATAAGTCACTTACAAGGGGGTTTAGCTAGGAGTCGGGCTCTGTAGGGGCAGAACTTTTGAGCCGAAAACTCTTCTTTTTGGAGCTTGCTGGCACTCCGGTACTCGCCCCTAACACTTGGCAATTGCTAGGGAAAGGGAGGGGCTAAGGAGGGTATTTGAAAGAGAAAGAATAGTTTATGTGTGAGGAAATGAGGTGATTTACGCCTCTATTTATAGTTTGGAAGTCGTGAGTACGCGGGGCGTACTCGGTATGTTGGGCATACCAAGCCCTATGGTGGGCATACGCGTGACACGTGTCAAGATCTGGTGGCAAGGTGTAGGGAGGAAGCAACGTTCAGGATTGTGCCATGTGTCAGCCTCACATCTTAACCCATAATTTAATTATCTTCTACATTTTGTAACTTTCTCATACGAGCTCCATTTTTGAAGGTCGTTATATCCATGCATAGGTAGCAATGTGATCTACAACTTTCGTTTAGACTTCGTCGACTAATTTTGACTTTACTTTTAAAGTTATATTTTAACAAGCTTAGATAGATAAAGTCCTTTAAAATTTCATAACGTTGTCACCCGACGTCTGTTTTCGTCTGTCTATATATTTTGAGCTCCTATTAATGAGATCTTTAATTCTCGTTTCGACTGTGTCGACTAAAAATCGATCGATCCAAAATTCAATTTTCGGGCTGCATACTGTTATGTTAGAAAAATCATAACTTCCTCTAATGAAGTCAGATTTAGACGTTTTCTATATGCACGCTCTCAGTTTAACATATACTATGACTCTCGTTTAGATCTCTAAGGCTAAAAAGTATGTTATCCCCAACTCACTTTTTACCAGCGTCGTAAAAATCGGTTTAGGTGGCCGATTAATCGGCGCTTAGCCGCCGATTATGCTTGGCAGCCTCAAAATGCCTAAGAATAGGTGTTAGACGGTTAATTAATCGCCCTTGGTCAATATCGGTCAAAGTCGGTCAAAATCGGTCCAAATTGGACGCCAAATCGAGCCAAGTCGGTCCAGCTAACCCCCAGCCTAATGGAGCCAACTGGCCTAACACATAGTTGGGTTTTATTTTCAAAGGATCCAGCTCTCCTTTTATAAGATATGCGTGCCTTCATTTATCATCCCACTAGCGATGTGGGATGCCAAACTTTTAACAATTCTATACATCTTTACATGTCGTTGTTGTTGGTTCACAACTCTATCGAACACCATCTATACAACCCTCCATCTTCACCGGAAACACCAAATTCAATCCATGTTTAGCGACCTCCCCATCTACCACCGCACCATCTCACTAAAGATAGCAGCTTCGAACTTCCACATCCATTGAAGCCACTATCGAGACCTCCTTCAACCACTTGTTAAAAAGAAAACTCAAACACCCACATAAACCATTGTTACAGTCTTACCTCCCCCTTATACCACTGTTTTTCACCATCAAACTTCCATATCCATTGAAGACAATATTGAGCCTCCACAACCATTGAAGCCCATCGTCACATTCGAAGCCATTGAATCCTAGATCGGTTGTTGATCTTCTGCTTCCTCCTCAGCAGCTCCTTAATCATGTATGGTTGTTGTCTATGATTATGAATTTTGGTTAGTTATATGCAATTAAAACTTATTTTGATTTTAATTTACAAACATTATGTATTTCCATGTATCAATTGCTTCTACTCGGGTACGCCCATAGGATGTTCGATGAAATGCCTAGAAGAAACTGATGGTTTTTGGGTAAAACAAATAAACTAGAAAACAATTCCTAAGTTCACATGCAACCTACTTTGGATCTATGTTTTAACTATTGAACATACAACTTTGAATTGCAAAACAAGAACCCTAGAGGGGGAGGCTATTTTCGAAAATAGTAAACTAGGGTTAAGAGTTACATACCTTTCAATTGTTATAGCAAACAATTGATAATTCCCTTGATCTTGCTCTTGATCTTCTTGGAAGCTTAGCACCACAAGTGTAATGTCTCTAATGCAATCACACCCAAACTAGCAAGAAGGAAAGTACAAGAGAGAGGGGAGTGAGTATGCAATTCAGCCAGGGTTTCTTCCAAAGAAATTAGTGTCCTCAAACGTGAACCAGGAGGCTCCTTAAATAGTTGAAGGATCTAGGGTTTAGGGGAAACCCTAGTTATCCTTTCCTTAGGGCCTAAGCAAAACCCAAGGGCCTTATCTTGGACCCCTTGGACGAATTCTCTAGGGTTTCCCCTAGGGTTTTCGTCCACCTCCTTCCAAGGGGGTTCTGGATCCTTCCATTCAACTATCATTTAATTGTAAACTAGTCCCTGCACTTTGTAATTAATTCTTTTAACCCCAAAATTAATTCTAATTAATTCTGGTTAAATATTAATTAAACATAATGATTTCTAATTAATATATTAATCTTTTAACATATTAATAAATTCATTTATATTAATTTATTAATCTTATAATAAATTAATATCTCTCCTTTCATAATTTCCTTTTCCGGTTGCTAGGTTTGAAGGCAACCCAAAAGGACTGTGTTGCTATCAATTCAAGTACATACCAATTATAGTTATGGGATTAGACACCTAATCCAACAGTCTCCCACTTGGATAAGTCTGTAACTATAATTGCTAGTATGCCTTCTAAATTTGACCAGCAAATTGTAGCTTCCAAAAAGCTGTTGCCGAACTCTGACCCAGTCAGTTACGTGTCCTAAGATAAGTGATCATATAATCCTTCGTTCTGCTAGATATCCTAAGATAAGTGATCAACAAAACCCTCTGGCTGACTCATGTAAACATCCTCAGCCAACTTCCCATTAAGGAAGACAGTCTTGACATCCATCTGCCAGATTTCATAGTCATGAAATGCAGCTATATCGAGCAATATCCTAATAGATTTAATCTTAGCTACTGGCGAAAAAGTCTCATCATAGTCAACCCCTGGGGTTTGAGTGAAACCTTTTGCAACCAGTCGAGCCTTGAATGTATGCACATTCCCATCCATGTTTGTCTTCTTCTTGAAGATCCATTTGCACCCAACTGTCTTACGACCTGGTGCACTATCAACCAAATTCCAAACTTGGTTGTCATACATGGACTTAATCTCGTTGTCCATTGCCTCTTTCCACTTGGAAGCCTCTGGGCCTGCCATTGCTTCCTTATAAGTGACTGGTTCATCTAAGTTTACCAGTGTTTTGTCACTTATGAATGTGTCACCATCTGAAGTAATATGAAAACCATACAACTCAGGTGGCACACTCACCCTAGTGGATCTTCGAAGAGGTAATGATTTATCAACCAGTTCAACAGGAATTGTTTCCTCTAGTTGAGTGCTAGTGTCATTTAAGGTTCCTTCATTGGTTGACTCTTAAATCTCTTCAAGGTCAATGGTACTCCCACTGTCCTCTTTGAATATGAGCTCTCTTTCCAGAAAGACTCCTCTTCGAGCTACAAACACCACGTTCTCACTAGGTATGTAGAACAAATATCCAAAGGACTGCTTTGGGTAACCAATGAAAACACATTTCTCACTTCTAGCTGCTAGCTTGTCGTGAGTCTCTCGTCTTACGAAAGCTTCTCAACCCCAGACTTTAATATGTGCTAACGAGGGAACTTTCCCTGTCCACATTTTGTGAGGTGTTTTGGCAACCTTCTTTGTAGGGGCAAGATTGAGGATGTGGGTGGCTGTCTCTAAGGCATACCCCCAGAAGTGAATAGGAAGCGAGGCACGACTCATCATAGAATGAACCATGTCTAACAAGGTTTGATTACGCCTCTCAGCTACACCATTTAACTGTTGTATCCTAGGAGGAGTCAATTGTGAGACTATCCCACATTCTTTCAGATAGTCGTTGAACTCGATGCTAAGATACTCCCCGCCTCTATCGGATCTAAGTATCTTTATCTTTCTGCCCAATTGATTTTCGACTTCATGCTTAAACTCTTTGAACTTTTCAAAAGTTTCTGACTTATGTTTGATCAAGTAGATGTAACCATATCTGCTATAATCGTCAGTGAAAGTCACATAGAATCGATTAGCATCCCTTGTGGTTGTTCTGAAGGGCCCATACACATCTGTGTGTATGAGATCCAACAGACCTTCACCTTTTTCACAAGACCCTGTGAATGGTGATTTTGTCATCTTTCCCAAAAGACAAGATTCACACAAATCATCTGATTTTAGGTCAAATGATTCCAACACTCCATCCTTTTGGAGTTGGGCTATGCGTTTCTTGTTAATGTGTCCAAGACGACAATGCCACAAGCATGCCTTGTCTACACTATTAGACAAGTCAATATTAAGTACACTATTTCCTAAGCTATCAACACAAGTCACTGTTTCATACACACCATCACAAGGTAAAGCTTCAAACACAAAAACACCATTCTTATAAACAGAAATTGAACCATTCAAATCATTAAAAGAATTTTTAAAACCTTGTTTGAACAATGCATGAAATGAAATAATGTTTCTCGTCATCTCAGACGAATAGCAACAATTTATTAAATCTAATCTAACATCATTACTGAGAAAAAGTTGATAAACTCCGATCTTGGTAACTAGTGAAGACTTTTTGTTCCCCATGATCAAGTTTATCCTCCCATGCTCTATCTCCTCACTTTCCCTTAGCCCCTACAAACAAGAACAGATATGAAAACCACATCATGTATCAAGGACCCATGAACGAGAAGATAATGAGTTATTAGCAGAAATAGTGTAAATACCTGTCGAGGATGGATTCACTTTGCCATCCTTGATATCTTGCAGATATTGTGGGCAAGATCTCTTCCAATGCCCCTTTTGATTGCAGTAAAAGCAAACGACCTCTTTTGGATCAGAAACATAGGGAGTGGAACCATTGGGCTTAGCTTTTGGGCCATTACTAGATGACAAAACTTGAGCCTTGCTCTTCCAGTTTTTCTTGGGAGGACCTTTCCTCTTTTTCCCCTTTCCTTGTCCAATAGCCAAGACAGGGGCACTTGCAGGTGTGGAGGGTATACTCTTACCCTTCATCCCTGCCTCAGCTGTCTGCAACAAGTTGTGCAATTGGGCCAATGTCTGCTCAGTGTTGTTCAAATGGTAAGTTAAAATAAACTGACCATAACAATCAGGCAACGAGTTCATGACCATGTCAATGTCCAATTCCTCATCGAAGTGAATGTTGAGCTTGACCAAACGCTCTATGTAGTGTTGCATTCTTTGCACATGAGATACAACCGATTCCCCCTCTTTCATCTTGCAATCCATGAGTGACTTGACTACCTCAAACTTCTCTAGACGAGCTCGCTTATGGTACTTTTCCATAAGGTCCTTGTTCATCTCAAAAGGCCAGTAGTCCTCATAGTACCTCTGCAATTCTGGGGACATGGTTGCAACCATGATGCATGCCACTTTGGTAGCATCATCATAGTGTTTCTTGTAGGCAGCATACTCTTCGGGAGTGGCTTTGGACTCATCAAGTTCTTTGAGCTCCTTTTCAAGGACATACTCTTTGTCCTCGAATCTAAGCGCCATCTTGATGTTACGCATCCAATCGTTATAGTTGGAGCCATCCATAACGACTTTGGAGCAGATGTTTAGTAGAGAGAAGTTGTGGCTGGAGGATGATGAAGAAGAAGTGTTTCCAGGAGTAGACATCTAAAAGGAAAGATAGTTTTAGTTAGATTTCAAGACACATCAATATAATAACCCAAAGATATCATATCAAGGTTAGGACCCAACTATGACGATTTACATCTTAGAAATGGGATGTCGAGATCCAAGTTCAAATCTCATAAAGGTAGGTGAATGACGATTCACCAATCCCACCATTAGATAAAATAAACGAAGTGAAATTCCTAATTCTTTTGAGATACATTAAAACTATTTAATGGCATGTTTTAATCTCGGATTATGCTCTACTATTTGTGACTGGGATACCGAGGATCACAAACTAGATGTGAATAACCATGCAAATGTGCTTGGTAACGTTATTGTCTTTATCATTAACTATTGATGTGTCGGTAAACCACACACGCTCCATCAAAATGATAATTATAAGATACCCACTACTACTCTTTATTAGTGCCTTTTAGTGTGTCTGTTAACCACACACGCTCCACTAACGACCAATAAAGCATAATGTGCAATTTCATGGATTAGCATACTTTTCACATTTTTCCTAAAGTAACTAGAGTTGGGACTTTGAAAAATAATGTCTAGTACTTTCTTTAATAGCATTATACTTTTAATGAGAAGTAGTTGTCCTATTAAATCCGTTCTGCTAACGACCCTCCACTAATCAAGGAAGCGGTGGGTGAAAGTGGGCACCTATTCAACTACCATTTTATAGGCAGTTTCCTTATACCCCCTTATAGACTAGCTTCGTGAATGAAGCATACTAGCGATTTGACTGACCATATTCTTAGACATATATAATATTTAACTTTTAATTATAATATATATATATATAAGGTGTGTTTTAAAACATTTTAAAGCTCCAAGGGTTTATATAAATTTCGAAATTTAAACTATTAAATTTTAAATTTAAATAAACCAATTAACTAGATTTAATATTTATCTATTAATTAACTTTTAATTAATTTATTAAATCTTGTAAGGATTATCTAATCAAATTAATCAATTAATTTAATCCTAATCCTTATCCCTCTAAATTTCGAAAATTAGGGTAAAGGATAATTATCCAATTAATCTAATCAAGTAACAATTATCCAAAACAAGAAACCCTAAAATATCAAGCATATTTCAAAATTTACAAGGGAGGAGGCTAGGGTTTTCAAAACCCTAACCCTAATTTCGATTAGGGTTCTTTGGAGGCTAGGATTTTCGAAAACCCTTTGATCCACAACCCTAAAAAACGAAAAAATGGCCTTTAGGGTTTAATAGCTATAAACCCTAATTTGCAATTCAAAAATTATAGCAATTCAATTTAAAACAAAACAATGGATTTGATACCACTGATGGGTTTTAGGTAAAACAAATAAACTAGAAAACAATTTCTAAGTTCACATGCAACCTACTTTGGATCTATGTTTTAACTATTGGACATACAACTTTGAATTGCAAAACAAGAACCCTAGAGGGGGAGGCTATTTTCGAAAATAGTAAACTAGGGTTAAGAGTTACATACCTTTCAATTGTTATAGCAAACAATTGATAATTCCCTTGATCTTGCTCTTGATCTTCTTGGAAGCTTAGCACCACAAGTGTAATGTCTCTAATGGAATCACACCCAAACTAGCAAGAAGGAAAGTACAAGAGAGAGGGGAGTGAGTATGCAATTCAGCAAGGGTTTCTTCCAAAGAAATCAGTGTCCTCAAACGTGAACCAGGAGGCTCCTTAAATAGTTGAAGGATCTAGGGTTTAGGGGAAACCCTAGTTATCCTTTGCTTAGGGCCTAAGCAAAACCCAAGGGCCTTATCTTGGACCCCTTGGACGAATTCTCTAGGGTTTCCCCTAGGGTTTTCGTCCACCTCCTTCCAAGGGGGTTCTGGATCCTTCCATTCAACTATCATTTAATTGCAAACTAGTCCCTGCACTTTGTAACTAATTCTTTTAACCCCAAAATTAATTCTAATTAATTTCTAGTTAAATATTAATTAAACATAATGATTTCTAATTAATATATTAATCTTTTAACATATTAATAAATTCATTTATATTAATTTATTAATCTTATAATAAATTAATATCTCTCCTTTCATCATTTTCTTGTCCGGTTGCTAGGTTTGAAGGCAACCCAAAAGGACTGTGTTGCTATCAATTCAAGTACATACCAATTATAGTTATGGGCTTAGACACCTAATCCAACAAAAACTTGGTATCTTGGATTACTATGATCTCTATGTTTTCTCAGAATTCTAAGTTCACAAAAACAATCACCACATTTTATCTGTGGTATACTTGTCTGGTAAGTGATCATCAAGTGGTCTAATTTAAGGAATTTATACTCAAGATGACATCGATGCACTGAGGGCATTAGTTGAAGAACCTAGAATCATATACATATCCCTCATATATCCTTCTTACTTCTTACATCTATCACTCAATTCTATTTCTTATAGTTACAAGGGTGATGAGTTTATATCATAAGGTTTCAATGAGTTTCGTTCACTGTATCTCTAGTACATACGGACCTATATATAAATTGAATTCATAAGTTAGCATGCATAAGCAGTTAAGAATAACCCAAAATGCCCAAAAACACATCTGACCCATGTTATTGTTATGTTTTTATGTAGGACCTACACGGTCAGCAGCCTATAATCCAGCCTCTTCGCCACTTGTACCAGCCCTAACTACAAAATAACAACGCAAACTCATCTATTACTTCAACAGATCCAACTCATGGAAACCATAAACAAAGGACAAGATAGTGAACCAAACCTTTAGACTCTTCAAGTTGTTTCTCACAATCCTTGAATCCCTTGTATGTTGCTATAACCTACAAGTACAAAGCAAGTGACAATCTTATTGTACAAAGTAGGTGACAATCCAGAAATGTCGAAATGAGTACGCACAAACTGTTGCCATGGTGATTATTGTTTTGGAAAGTTGTACTAGAAACAATATTTAATGTTATATTCTTAGGATTAGTGTTACATTTTCTCTTGTTATAATGTTATATTTAATAATTTTTTTAATTGATATAATGTTATATTCTTAGGATTAATGTTATACTTATTAATTTTGTAATAATTTATTAATAATTAATGGTCCCCGATTAATATCCGCCTAACCGATTAATCCCTTGACCCCCAGTCGACCGTCGAGCTACCGTCGAGCGATTTTTGCAACCTTGCTTTTTACGATACACAGCGTCGTTCCGGTTTTGTCAGAAACTTCGACGAGTCATAACTTCTTCGTTATAAGTCGGATTTCAACGTTCCTTATATCCCTGAAATCCTTGTTACGACTACTTCAACTTTCTTTAAAGATATCGGGTCAAATCTTCGTTCTATTTTTTACACGTATTTTTATTATTATTTTATTATATTGTTATAAGCACGTATATTACACGTAAATCACATAAATCACATAATACTCAAATAATTCATCTTCAATACTTCAAAATAGTTTACAATTTTTGACCCTAACTATTACATCATAATATTAATACTTAGCCGGAAACGCGAGCGTTACAAAAACTAATATTCCAGGTGTTTTAATCTTGATGGTGTATACTTGTAGAGAAAAATCATACTCTTTAATTTTTCTATCTTCATCAGCACCCAAAACCAAGTGGGTTCAAATATTCCAAAGGTCGTCATTCTGAAACACACTTTGGTTGTTTTTAATATCCTTTTAACCTCTATAAATAGATCCTAGATGGTTTGGTTTGTTATAAACTTAAAAATAAACTTGTTCTTATTGTTCATATGGTCTTCTATTATTAAATTGTAAGTTCAATGAATGTAATATATATTGGTCCAAAAAATTTGTAGTCCATATTTTTATTTATAACGTTTGTGATCTATAATTCCTTCATGAGTATGCATGAGTATGCATAAGTTGTTATTAATTGTATAGATCAGAAACTTGCGAATTGCAATTATTAACTAACAAAATCAAATACCAATGAATAATTGTTAATATTGTTTGTTATATAATGTGATAAATAAGTAAATATTTATGTGGTTGTATATTTGAAGGCAAAAGAAAAGAATTACGTTGCATTTTTTTGTATATTAAAGCATTCATTTCTCTTTATATGATGACAATCACTATTAATACAAAAAATAAATAAATATAAAAAATTTGGAAGCTAAAATCATGGTTCTAAAAAGTTCGTTATGGTTCCAAGGCTTGTAATTGCCACCACGTTTTAACAAAATGTCGTCTTAAGTCATATATGTGTACAAAAATGAATAATAGTAGAAAAAATATTATTAATTATATACAAAATTGTCGCCTTAAGTCACGCCTTACAAATGACATGGCTCGCCACGGCTCGAAAAACTTGATGTTTGACATTTCTGCCAAGTCACGTTGTTACGTTATTTAGAACCCCGGGTAAAATGCATAAATCAAAATAGGTCAAAATACAAAAACAACAACTTTGAAACCACTAGACAGCAAAGGAAAAAAAATCAACAAACTACCGAGACAGTTTTTGCAATTTGTTGATCAAAACAAAGTTTTTAAAATATTTGAAGGAAATTAGATGTTATAGAAAAATTGATAATGTATAATAATTATTATAAGAAACAAGGTTTAAATTGTGTTTGGATTATCTTATACTATATATAAATCATATTAGTCATATCTTGAATTTTAAAAGGTACATGATACAAAGTTTTGTACAAATCAATTATGTATAACAAAACCGTTAATACTTACCAAAATTTTAAATACTTGAATTAAGGAATTTTATTAAAAATTTAATTTGAAGCAAAATAACAATTTTAAAATATTAAATTTATCAATATAAGTTAATTTACATTTCTTAAACTAAATACAGATAATAATTAATTTACATCAAATGTATAAAATATAAGTATAAGTTCTAAACATAAATATTTTAATTAAAAGTGGTAATTTTTCTTATTACATAATAACTAATAACAAAATCTAATAATTATTTTCCCGTAAAAAAATTATTCGTCAAAAAAACTATTTATCGTCGCTGTTTTGCGTAGGTACACATCTAGTATTAAATAATAAGAAAAAGACCAACAAATTAATTTTTTTTATTGTTTTCTAAACTAAGTTTACATATGTATAATTTAATTTTTTTCTTTCGTAAACTATGATTATATATAAAGTTATCAAAAAATATGATTAAAAAGGTAAATTCAAACATATCTAAAAAAAATCATAATAACTATTTTAAATGTATAATTGTAAACGTGCCCAACACGCATAAGATGAGGGCACCCCCTCCTCGTCAATCACTCAAAACCCTCTCTAGATATTTTTAGTTATTTTTATTTTATTTATTTACCTTTTACAAGTTATATTGTATTTTATTTTAGTTTCATTTAAAAAAATAATACAAATAAAAATATATAAATATTTATTTTATTTTTATTTCATTTTTAAAAAATGTTAAAAGTTATATAAATTTGAAGCTTCTACGCATCAATAAGTTCTATTAGATGAAAAATTAGATGAAAAAACATGCATGATATTCATATTTCTTTTCTTAATGAATTAGTTTTTTCAATGTCATTAAAAATTGGCGTACATTTTATATAATACCGCCGCAATCACATATTCATATTGAAATAAGACATCAGTTACATTTATAAATTATAATTCTTTATATTGATAAGGTAACCAAGATGTTTCCCCCTTGTTGCGCCCAATCTACTAATTTGCAATAAGAATTCATCCAAGATAGAAAATTCTTTGTTACTTGGGGAGTTTTAATCACCGTTTGTAAAGCTTCTAGTGGTTGACACAATATTTTGTTTTAAACAAAAAGTCTCATTTGAAACTACATGTTTTTAACGTTTAATTTTAAAAAAACTTTTCAAATCCAAAAGTTATCTCGCATAGCGTTTTTGTTAAAGTTACCAGCTACCAGCTATCTACTAATCACTACATACCACCTGTTAGTTTTAACAAAAAGTCTCATTTGATAGTCCAACCTTACAGTCACAATCTCGCAAAGTAAAAATAACGATCATACATAAAACCTCAATTTTAACAACCTTGAGTAAATCAAAAGCCAATAAAGCACTTGACAACAGAAAACAACCAAGGACAAAACACAGAATTAGTAGTTGAAGATTAGCACATAAAAATTTTACTAACCTTGTTTCTCAAATTGTATGTACATTCTAAGCTTAAAAGTCGAAACAAATCATAGAACTACCTAGATGCAACTAACCATAAAAAATATTTTCAAGTAAAATATAGAATTTTTTAAAGGTTCAAACCAAAAGAGATTAACCACAAGACACACAAATCAATATAAGCAAAAAAACAACACTTTTCGCACAAAAGAGTACTCAATGGTCAAGTCAATTACACAAACCTCTGCAAATATATCTACCATCTATGGTCTAGTAGACATTATGCATAGTTAAAAAAAACTGTCACGAAATTATTTCTACCTTGAAGAAAAAAGAAAACTGCCAAAAGTATAATATAAAGATGATTTAAAAACCTTGAAAAGTTATTATCATGGCTTGAGAGCCAATGCAAGTCCAAATTTGGCACTTTTGTCAACAGCTTTGGTGTCAACTTCACCCGAAATGGTAAATAGTGATTTAGGGCGCCATTCATGTTGGATAAGAGCATTTGCTTTTCCATGGTTGTTGATGCGGGCTTTGACCGTGGTCAACGGGTCCAATGCGTGTTGGGTCCCAACCGAGATTGTGTTTTCATTGGTTGAGAAGATGTGGTTGACTTCTGCACCAACTGCTGTGTTGGTCAATGGTTTCACAGTGTGGTAGTATGATGCATTCAATGAGTCACCCTTATCATTCCTGTATTATGTTATTTTATGTATTATATATATAAACAACACATAAAATAATAACTTATACTTAAAAAAGAATTGACTACTCAATACTCACAAGGTCAAAGCAGCAATCAGGTCAGCATTGGAAAAGCTAATTCCAGCATTATATTTGATGAAGTTTCCAGTTTTGGTGTCAAAGGAAACATCAGTTCCAATAGCAGTAACATTGTTTCCAATCACACCAGAAAAGTTGACAATTGGATTTGCAGTCAACCCAATACTAGTGCAGATTCCAGCATAGTCATGCAAATATTGGAGTTCCAACTATAAAAAAAATAGAAAAATAATCAGCCATTTTTATATAAATGTTATTCAAAAAAAGGACTCGATTCTAACAACATTAAACATATTACATACCTTGCCAGATCTTTGATCAGGAACTTTGAAGCTAAGGATTGCTTTCAACCCTGGAGCAGGTTCATCAATTACAATGGTTGTGGAGAGCTACATTAATGTTGCAAGTAGTTAAAAAAACAATCACCATAGCAAAACAATATATGATTGATAGATCTTACATTGGAGTTTGTGTCGACTTTGATGTCTGTAGTAATGTTGTTCCTTTTTAATTGGGTGTTGACATCAGCAAGAAATTGTTCACCTTTCTTTGTTCCAGAGGATGTGATTGCCTGTGATAAGAAGAGAATATTAGATGATTTACAGATTCATACTTTCTAACAGACATATTTAGCTTTATTTGATATCAGAATCGGATGCTTCAGCAATAGAATATAAAATAAAGCTAAAGCAACTACACAGTGTAGTGAGTTGCATAAACCTCATTTACAGAAATCTAGTCCACAAAATGGAAATTATGAAGCTTGCTTCAGTCCTTTCGGCCTAATACTTTCCACACATATCAGAGACTGCATGTTGTTATGTTTTTAAAATGTTAACAAAAAACGCCTTACAATTTCAAATTATAGGGAAACAAGTAGAAGCGTATATCATAAATGATAACCACAATCACGCAAAGTAGCATGCATTCTTCTAACAATGTCGAATCATAAGGTAATCAAGCAGATCTAAAGAGACGAAAAACGAAAAGATAACTCACAACTCCAGTAGGTGAATAGGTCGTGATGGTGAACTTATGATCGGCCTGATAATCCCTGTACAAAAGATCTTCATAAAAAAAAAACAAATTTAAATCAGTAAATGTGAATCCAATAACTGCAACATTTACAATCCTTTCAAGCTGAATTACACACACACATATATATACACATCTATGTATGTGATATTTAAGGAGAGAAAATAAGGAGTTGAAAGGTAACGAACCTCTGGCTCTTTTGCCAATGTCAGTGTATAGACCAGGGCCCTTCACCATGATTTCTTGTAGCTTAAAAATGGAGATCAAACTGCGAAGACGATGAGCTGAGGAAGACGATTAAACACCGCTAGGGCTTTTATAGAGTATGTGAATTGGGGGAAAAGAAAAGCCCTAATTTCTACCGGGTTTTCTTCCACTTTGTGCTTCTTGAATGTTCAACGGATGATTGTGGGCCGTGGATTATGAAGAACGCTAGTTAGTTGCATTTATGGCCTTAGATTTGAGGTCGCCTATGTAATTAATTTGTTTCCATAGGGGTACTTTTAAAACTCCAGGTTCGGTCGACATTTTATTTATTTCTTTATTTCTTTCTTGGATAAAAAGATAAAGGTTTTCATTTTAATCCTTGGGGTAAATCCTAAAAGGATAACAGGGATCTTCATTTTCTTTTTTTATTTGTATAAGTTTATATTATTAATATAAAATTATGTTATTGTCATTGTTACATATAATGGTTTAAATGGTTTTTTATAACTATTTTTTACATTTTTAGGATATATACTTGTGTGTTACCGATAGGAAAAGTCATGTTACCCATTTTAGCAAGTTAACTTGCCTCATCACTTGCCAAGTCAGCAGGTGAGTAAACTCATTGAGTCAATACTTAGTTGATTCGACACACTCGATGACACACATGCAAATAGTAATGACTGCCTTTAGTTTCTACCAACACCCCCACCAACCTTGCATTGTTGATTGAGTTCCAGGCACAGTCTTGAATTAAAGGGGGACACGACCATGTGGGGTTTGAAGTAATACAATCCTGAAACTTGTTTACCATATTCTGCCAAACAATCATCGTGAAGAATCCTTAAAAAGCAATAATGTCGACTCCACTACCTTCACCTAACTCTTTAAATTCTAGTGAAGACATCAACTACAATGTGCTCCACCCAATCTTCGGTGAATGTGGTCAGAAGATTTCAGAAAACCAAAATGAAATGCAATGGTTGAAGGAGCAACTCGAACAAGACTATATCATGTGCATGATCGACCACATCAGTCTCCAGTACAAGCTGGATGACCATGATCACAAGTTTAAAGTCATTGGTGTTGTGATGGGTGGCATGATGGTAGGTATGCTCTTGTTGCTGGTGGTTGTGCTCCATTTCGTTCTTAAGTTTGGGTGATGGGTGGATTTGAAACAATGGTGGTTCGTAGTTAAGAAGCTTATTAGTATGTAGATTTTCTAATTTTATTTTTATATTTGTTTTTTTTGGAGAAATATGTAAAAGACTTGTCTAAATGATAGGCATTTTGCAAGTGAACTCCAATGATGAATGAAAGACCTGTCTAAATGATATGAATTTTGTAAGCTTCGGTGATATTCTTTGTTCATTGCTTATGATCGTATTTAGTTGTTATTTTTCATAAAAAAAAATTGTTGAAAGTGCAATAGTAATGGGAAGAAGGAAAAAGTGGGGATGTTAGTGGCCCCACGTGCCTTGCACAGTGGGGGTAATTTAGTCTTTTACAAATACTAGCAATTACTTAGAAGTTTCTTCTATACCTACTTGTTTCATTCTAACACATTGTTTTCTTCTTCAAATACTCTCAGCTATGAAGCTACATAATGAAGAACATGGAATGTGGATGTGGAGTTGAGGCTATAATAAGAACATCACATACTACCAATAACCCAGGAAGGCCCTTTTATGCATGTCCTAAAAAGGTAATTTACCACTTGTTCAATTTCTGATGTTAACCCTAGTTTGTTTAACATGTAATGATTCAAGCAAATAGTTGGAATCAGGATGCTCGTTCAGGTTTTATAGCTTGGGCTGACGAAATGCAGTGCAACAATGTAGGTGTGGTCATAATTGGGTTGTTTAGGTCGAACAAAAAGCTTCAATCCGAGGTCATTTAAGTTGAAGGTGTACCTAATATGTAGTTGGGTATTCTTTTTTGTGTGTTTAATCATGTACAAGTTGTAATGAAGGTCATTTTGGGTTAAATTATGAACAACTTGTAATGTACTTTGTTTTGGTTTGTATGTTTAACTTGTAATATACTTGTTGCACCTCTATCACAGGTGCAAACTCGGCCCTAAACCTGGCTGAAAAGTCACTCCAGGTCATCGCATCTAAAATTGCATCATCACCAATGACATGTCTAACCTCCTCCCACCAATCACGTGCTTTGTCCTTCAGAAGACAAGAAGTAAGTCAAACCTTGTCCCCATCGGGACATTTGCTCGTACAAAAGGCGTTGGCGACATCGGCCAACCACCTGCTGCTAGTTATGGGGTCCTTAGCCCCATGATAATATGGAGCTCCACAAACTCTGAACTCCCTAAATGTCATCGTACAGACCCCTAGCATGGCCACCATCTCAGTGCGGAAAGCACTCAACCTCTCATCAAGAATCTCCAAGATACCCTCCTTGAGCGTACCAAAGATCACAGGAGTCTGGTCTAGTATATTGCGCGTGATCTCAGATGAGATGAACTCCCTCATTTGCTCGTCTAGCTGCTCGGCTCCAGAGCCTAAGCCTGATCACTCACCGCCACCTGAACTGCCGACTGGTCTAGTGCGTAATATCACCATACTGAAAAACACATCAGAACAAACATAAGTATACTCGTCATAACTCGAGGGATCTCACACACTACAAGTTCCTTGGATTCATCTCAGCCTTCTTTTATTCGAGTATGGATCCTCTGCTTTCAGTATTACGGGCCTATACTACCTTCTATATCTATCTGTACTTTCCTCAAGAACTACCTTGACTCCACCAAGTCCCTTATCCTGCTACTAATGTTCTCACGCTAATCTCATCCTAGGCTGGCCCTAGGGTAATCACCAACCCATTCTCCGCCATCAGCTTCATAAGAAATCCTTGTTATCTCCCCCTAACTAGCTTGCGAAAACCATTACATATCACTAACACTAGATAATTCGTCGAATGAGAGGTCTTACCCTACAACGGTTAGACTCAAACGAGAGTTGTGAAATAATGCTAAACCTAACCTTCTGAAATTATTTAGTCCTCGCAATATGTAACTTAACATATTCGTTTACTAGTTAGTTAAAGATAACTAAAACTCCTAAAAGCACAAAGCAAGCAGCATTCGAGCATTGAGTACACATAATCAAGCATATCCTAGTCAGGCCATCATATCACTGACTAATCAGTACTAGCATGCAATTCATAAATCTCATTCACATATAACAGGCACATAAAGCATCATTCCTAGATCCTTAGTCCTAATCTAGCATGCAGTTTTATTACACATATCATGACATAAACTTGTATGGGTAATTTGGGAGTACTTACTTGAGCTCGGCTGATTGCATGCACTACGCCCTTTTCTCTTTTTCAAGATTCTTTTCTCTTTTCAAAATTCATTTTATTTTTCTCAAAATTCTTTTCTAAAAATGATTTTCTTTTGAAAAATTTTCATACCAAGTCCTTAGTTTGAGTTCAGAAACACCCTAGAGTGTGTCCGAATCCCTTAAACCAAGGCTCTGATACCAACTTGAAACATCCCAAAAATACGGTCCAAAAATTTCGTTTTAAATCATTAATAAAATCCATGAATATCACTCATCATATAAAAACCATAAGTCGTGCAACTCAAAATAACATAATATCTATCAATGTATCAAAATCATATAGCAAATATCAGAGTATATCATCCCAGGTTAAAACTATGGTGGGTGCCATGAAGTCATCTCGGGCCCTTTCCCTTGCTAGTGGAAGTACCTGAAACCAAAACTGAAAATTGTAAGCACGAAACTTAGTGAGTCTCCCCCAACTACCACATACCATACACATATCACATAAACATATATTGGGCTCTGCCGCTGCTACATCGAGTCAGGCTCGGCATCAGCTTTCTCGACATTAGGCCCCGCCTGACATCGAACCCTATTCGGCATCAGTCCCCACCCAACATCGAGCATACCTCGGCATACATATGAGAATGTCAACTAACACATAACACTAACATATAAGCATTCCTCGGGCCTCGCCCGACATCGGACCAAAATCCGGAAACATACTAACATTCCTCAAGAACCGCCCCGACATCAGACTGAAGTCCAAAATCATACTAACATTCCTCGGGAACCGCCCCCGCATTGGAACAAAGTTCGGAAACATACTAACATTCCTCAGGAACCGCCCACGCATCAGACCAAAGTCTGGAAACATACAAATACAAACACATGCAAGAATCACAAAGACATCAAGCATACAAACATTCCTCGGTACCGCCTCGGCATCAGATTGAAATTCGGAAAATCATATAAACCTACATTGGGCCCCGCCCGACATCGGACCGTAGTCCGGAACTACTATTATCTAAATGAGTTTGCCTTGGTGCCTTAGACCCGTTCCTACATGAGAAAACTCACCTCGTAAGCTAACTGTGAAATCTCGTGTGAGGAATCTCTGACGACTGCTCCAATGACTCCCCGGCTATTAATTTCACAATAACACTTAGTCAGAATTTGATAATCCTTCTAAGGGTAAAATGACCATTTTACCCTTGGCCAAAGTCAACGTTTTGGTCAAAGTCAAAGTCAAGGTCAACTCTCAGTCAACTCAACTCGTCGAGTTACCTCCTAACTCCTTGAGTTCCTATGCTATTTAGAATCATGATAAACCGAGTCACCTCGTCGAGTTCTACCTTGTATAGAATCGAGACATTTCCAAGTAACTCGTCGAGTACTTCCTTGAACTCGACGAGTTCCTTAGTCTTCCATACCCAAAGAACCTTGACCAATTCAATGAGTCATATCCTAGACTCACTGGGTTGGTTCGAAGTCAGAAAAGTAGAGGGTTACGATCCAACTCGCCGAGTTGCATGAGCGACTCGTCGAGTTCCCTTTAGTCCAAACTCATTCAGTCGATTCTAATCGAGTCCAATGCTTCTAGGCCACATCTTTGGTCTCCTTAGGCTATCATAACACGTAAAGTTGCTGACTTTACGTGTATGCATGGTGTTATGAAGCTAGAAACACCAAACTAAGCTATAATGGAGACCTAGGGCATGGAATAGGGCCATGTGTAACATCCCAAAATTCAAGACCAAAAATTTCATTTTAATTAAGTTATTACATAGAATCATTAGTATAGAAACATTCATAATAATATCTCATGTCAAAACCAAAGTGTCAATAATCAAAACATAGTATCATAAAACCATATCAGAGTGTAGTCTCAAAGATCTCGTGTGCGGAAAACATGGTGTGATGCGCAGCGACCAAGCCGACTCTTTTCCTTTGAAACGAAGTACCTGAAACCCAAACTCTAAATCGTAAGCACGAAGCTTAGTGAGTTTTTGCAAACTACCACACATTGTACACATAATCATGCTACTGAGAGATACGGGCCCTACCCACACTCAAGGAGATCCGGGCCCCGCCCACACTCAAGGAGATACGGGCCCCACCCACACTCTGTTGGCTCTAAGATACGGGCCCCGCCGACACTTAGCTACTTCGAGATACGGGCCTCGCCCACACTCGGCTGCTATAAGATATGGGCCCCGCCCACACTCAGCTACTATGAGATACGGGCCCCGCCCACACTCAGCTAGTCAAAGAAAAACATACAAGTAATAACAACAAGTATCACTAATCATGCATATAAATCTATACCATATCAGCTATCTATGAGATACGGGTCCCGCCCAATCTCAGCTACTATGAGATACCCCGCCCACACTCACATTCCTAACAACACATACAGGTATCACGCAGACAACAAGTATAGTAATCCAATAATATGACTAATATCTATACTCAGATAATAATGAGATACAGGCCCCGCCCACACTCAACATATACGGGCCGGCCTTGGTGCCTTAGACCCGTTCCTACTAGAAGAGGACTCACCTCGCACTGCTGGAGTCCCACAAATAAATCTCTAGCTGCTAGCTGACAGATCCCTAAACTGTCAATCATCACAATAAAACCCAATTAACCATTTGGGTTTCCAATGTATAATTCTAAAATACACACTTGGGGTAAAAGGACCATTTACCCCTAACATATCTTGGTCCAAGACCAAGGCCCAACTCATACTTTGAAGGCCCAAAAGTCAAACAATCAACCAAGGCCCAACTTTGGCCCAATTTTCTAAATTGGGCCCATACCTTTACATGGTCTTGCCTTAAGGCCCAAACATTTATTCTTGGTCCAACACTTGACATTCTGATGGTCCAATACCTTATAATCATCAAGGCCCAGTTATGGCCCATCTATGGCCCAATTTTCCAAATTGGGCCTAAGCCTGTCCAAAGGGCCTTATCCTAAGGCCCAATCCAAATATTCTAGTCCGTACTTGTTCTAAGATGGCCCATCAATAGCCCAAACATCTAGGCCCAACAGAAAAGGCCCAACGCAAAACCCAATGCAATTAGGGTTTACACATGAAATGATGATTAGGGTTAAGTTTACTCACTTAACCCATTAATGACTTAGCCCAATAAGTCCATTATTCCACTAAGCCATCATACAAATGGAATTGTTGGCTTATAGTGTTGCGTCATGGGCTCGGTCCTTAGCTCAGTTTTGGTATCCGGTTTGGGCTTGTCCAACCGTGATTGTTTTTATTCTAGGGTTTTAGTATTTAAGGTGCATGCATGCATCCTTAGTTAGCAACACTTTTATTATCTTTCTTATCAAAGTATTGTAAACCCTAGCTCGCCTCTACAGTGGAAGTTCTTTATCGAGCTCTGCTGAGGCGTGACTATATTTGAATCATAAGCTTCATATTGATTCCATACTGTGTTCTTAATCATATTGTGTTTGAATTGTTTTTTCTTTATCAATATACCTGTGAAAGATCTAAACAATCTAGAGATTTATTCTCATCAATTGGTATCAGAGTAGGAGGCTGTGTAATTCATACACATCTCTTCTGTTGAAGAAATTATTAGGGTTTTTCTGCATTGATTGATATTAATTGAGTCGTCATTCCATATTGGCGTATCTCATTAATTGTCGATCTCACTCTAACGATAAATTACAAGTCTGATCTTAAACAAGTTATCGATCAAACTTCATCAAAATGTATATGGATGATTCGCAGACCAATCCAATCAACATCTCCAATAATATTGGATCAACAACAAGGATTCCAATCTTATACACTCATGATTATGAAGTTTGGACGCACCACTTCGAAGATTATATGATCGGCTCAGAGGATAACAGGTACTTGATCTGGGAAGCAATCATAGTTGGTCCGTTTGCTCACTCAAACACTTCAAAGATTGTCAAAACTCAAAAGGAGTACAATCAACTCGTGAATGATGTAAAAGACATTCCTCAAGACGAGAAGGAGAAGTTTTAGTGCATCATCAAAGCCTTAAGAATGATTAGGTTTGCTTTACAATCAGACACGTTTCGATTGGTGAGTTCATGTGCTACAGCAAAAGAGATATAGGATAGGTTGAAAGAATTATATTCTACTGATGAAGATCTGGAACATTCTATTCAAACCTTGCTGCTTTCTGAATTTGGCGATTTCAAACAGAAGCCCAAAGAAAAACTCATTCAAACCTTTGATCGGTTCAATCATCTTCTCAGTAAGATGATAAAGCACGACATCGAAAGGAAGGTTATTGAACATAAGGTCACCTTCATGAAAGGTCTTAGACCCGAATGGATGGCTGTTGTGTCCACGGTGAAGGCACACGAACAGTTCAAATCATACTCTCTGGTGAAACTGGTGGGAATTCTGAAGTCCCATGAAAGTGCGGTGTCAAAGGAAACAAATGTGGTTTCTAGCTTGGGGTCATTAGCTCTTATTTCAAAAGGAAAAAGTGTTGTTAAAGAAGAAGAAGAATTGGATCTTGCTAACTATGATCTAACTGGTGAAGAGTATGCCCTGATGGTTTCCAACCTAAGAAAGTTTATCAAAAGAAAGTTCCCAGCCAACAATAACCGAAACTGGCAAGGAAGTTATAGTTCTGAAAAGGTGAAGGAGGAACCGAAGACGGGTTCAAAGTCAGAAGAATCCAAGAAGGAGATGAAGATTGGTGGTGACTCAAGCTTTGATTGCCATTATTGTGGAGGCAAGAATTACTTTGCCAAAGACTGCATGCTGAAGAAAAAGGCAGAAAAGGCTGATGAGGATGATGAGGAAGCGAACCTCCTGAGACGATTGGGGGAGATCAAGAAAAGAAAATCAAAAGCTAATAATAACACCATGAATACTTTGATTGTACATGATACAGGTAACAATGATGAGTTTGGTGGAGTGGAAGTGTGGTCCATGGATTCGGAGGACAAAGAAGTGAGAAAGTCGATTCATGGCAAGGCTATGCTGGTGAAAGAAGAATATGTTGCAGGACTGTGACATCCCCAATTTCACGGCCAAAAAAGACCGATTTGTTTATGCTTTGTTTTTAAAATCAGAGTAATCGTTTAAAGAAAATTGTTGCGGAATTTGTCCCCAAAACAAAATATGATAAGAATTTATCAAAGCATTTCTTAAAGAAAAGTATTTTCATTATATAACAAAATCTCGGGATGTCATGTTCAATACAGACCAAAAGCTTAAACATAACAAAATAGACTTTACAACAGTTATTCATAACTACTCGCCTATAATCCAAAATCTCTCGTCAAGTCCACCAACTTATACTCTTGAGCCATTACCTATAATGCAAAGAAAACTGAGTGGGTCAGGCTTGGGAGCCTGGTGAGCATATAGGGTTTTCAACCCACAATAACATGATTATTATATTCAATTATCAAACAATCTATTCAAATACCCACCCCCATTATCTCCATTTATTTCTTAAAGATTTATCCTAAGAACCGATTTCCCTTCTCCCATTCATTCCTAAGGATTGCCCTAAGGATCTGGCACAAAGTCTAGTGCTGCCAAGGTTCTTAGATTACCTCTGGTGAACATGCAATTCACAATAATTAATAAACACCTAGTTCAAGAACACCTAATGAACACTTAGTTCCAATATTACCCAATGAACACCTAGTTCACAAACACTTAATGAACACTTAGTTCAAATATCCCTAATGAACACTAAGTTCAAATATCTAATGTACACTTAGTTCGAATATCCCTGGTGAACCTAATCACCTAAGGAACATAGAGTATGAAAGCTCTTAGTTCAAACAATGTGATAATGAAGTATATCTTGATCCTGCAAAAACCACTAATATTATAAACACATACAAATTATATTTCTAAAACAATATATCTCATCCCGTCGATCCCCACATACTGACCCTATACAATGATCTTACGAGATCTAGCCTAAGGAATCAATATGAACCACAAACTGACGAAGCTGTTTAGGAAATTCCCTGGCAGCAAACGAGGATCAATAAAGACATCAATTGAGGGGAATAGAATAAGTTTCACCACGAACCTTCGTTCGTAAAAGAAGAACCACAAGACATTTAAGTCAAGGGTAGTTATCAATGCCTAGGTTGTGGTCTGAATATCGTGAGGTATATTGCCCCCAGACGCACCCTATCCGGCAATGGAAATACTGACTAATGCCTAGGCTGTGGTCTGAACCCCCAGACTCACCCTATCCGGCATCGGAAATGGAAACACCGACTAATGCCTAGGCTGTGGTCTGAATACATGAGGTATCTCACCCCCAGACGCACCCTATCCAGCATTATACACCAGACATACCTAGCAGTGGTCTATTACCGACACATAAACTTGTCAAAAAGACTTTGTACATGATAGTACTTCTGGCACATTATAGTACTCTGGTATGCGAAAGACTCGTACCCGAGAACATAATAGTACCCTGGCACAAGCAGCATCCAAGACACAGAGCTTTGAAAAGGACTTCATACATAAAATGTACTTCTGTACGTAGGACGTACTCCACCGATCATCAATCTCACAACACACGTACTCTTAAGAGACTACCCAATGTCCAAACTTAATGGAACTAAACATCTTTATTTAAGTCTCAACCCATCACTAGGCAAGCCTACGATGCCTAAAAATCAATTTTCGATACTATCTCCGTTTAGGCAATGCCAACTAGTGTATACTTAACACAAGGTTTTAAGTAATAATATCATATATACACATCTTAACACATATTGAACCATATCTGGTTCGCACGTTGTATATCATCAAATATATCTAACATGTATTTTGGATAATAACAAATACTTCACATACATATGTATATTTCATACTTTAATCAATACTTGTATTAAATCATGTTCCTAAAAGGGACTATACACATGATACCTTATCGAATGAACACGTAGTTGAAAAATACATAATCCGTACTCCCAGATCTTAAATTTGCCTCATTAACTAATCCATATTCCCGGATCTAAAACTAACCTCTTGATCTGATCCATACTCTTGGATCTAATACAAGTTTATCTCTTTATCCTTTTATCTCATGGTCCAACCCATCTTTTATCACCTACCAACAACCTCATCTACTCATGTTCCACCCAACATATTTTTAGATACAATATATATATATATATATATATATATATATATATATATATATATATATATATATATATATATATATATATATATATATATATATATAGTTTAACTCATTAAAACATATAATTTATCCATTCCACAATCATCTCGAATAAACGACATATTATACACATAACACGTATTTCATAGCAAATACTTACTATTTATGCGTAAGAAGAAAGTGACTACACACTCACTTGATTAGAAGATGATCGGGCAGCACTACGACTTGCAGAAGTAGTATCCCTCTGTAGATCTGGAAGATCTTTACAAAAATCGAGCTCCTCGCGGGCAGGGCTTCGGCTCGGGAATCTCACTTCTCGGGATCCCCGAGGCTTCGGAACTTGCTTCGGGGCTCGGGAATGATACCGGGGCTTCGGGATATAATTGACATGCAAATCAAGGCAAAAACTAGAGAGAAGAAAGAGTTTGAACAAAAGAATTCGGCAGCTCTCGCATTCTATTTATAGGCTGCTGGGTCTGGGATTACGTTGGGAGTAATTTCCAAGTACGTTGGGCGTACTCAGTATGTTGGGCGTAATTTCCAAGTACGCTGGGCGTATGCTTCAGATAAACTTTGGTATGTGTGCCACGATCTTCAAAAATTCGTAACTTTCACATACAAGCTCCGTTTTCGACATTCTTTATATCCACGCGTAGGTGAGTTTATGCTCTACAACTTTCGTTTAGACTCCGTTGGCTAATTTTGACTTTATTTTTTTATTATTTATTTTTAGTAGGCCGGGACAGAAAAACTTCGTTAGAAATTCATAACTTCTTCGTCCGACGTCCGTTTTTGTCTGTCTTTTTACCGTTAGACTACTATCAACAAGATCTTCGATTCTCGTTTAGATTGTTTCGGCTAAAAACCACACGATCTCAAATCGAGTATTCAGTCTGCATACCGCTAAGTCGAAACTTAGAAAAATCATAACTTCCTCATACAAAGTCAGATTCAGACGTTCTTTTTATGCATGCTCATGGTTTAACGAACTCTACGACTTTTGTTTAGATCGCTAAGGCTAAATATCAATCTAACGTAAATTCACTTTTTATGTCATTCAGCGTCGTGTCGGTTCTGTCGCGAAACTTCGACAGGTCATAACTTCTTCGTTATAACTCGGATTTCGGCGTTCTTTATATGCACGAAAACCTTGTGACATATACTACAACTTAGTTTATATTATTCATTCTAAAAAATCTTCTATCAAAAAGTCATTTTTGACGCTTATCGTCTCTAAATTGGCTAGCCCTAATCTATGAGCGTTACAGGAAGGTGTTTGATGGTGACAGAAGGTGTATCACAGATGCGAGGGTACACAACAGATGGTGTATTGGAAGATGAAAAGGAGCGAGAGGACAGGTGTTTCGCTGCGAAGCCTGTTAGTGCACAGATCAACGAATGTGATGAGTTGAGCAAGAAGGTACAAAATATTCTAGCCTCTCTGAAAATACCTATTACTAACTATGAAAAGGAATTGAATGGCTTAAAATCTAAATTTTCTAGTATAAGTAGTAGTCTTACCCAAACTCGTGTCACAAACTCTAACCTGACTGATCAAATTAGTAGGATATCGTCGAAGAGTGAGGAGAGGAGGATATGGATTGAGCAGAAGGAGAAAGAGTTAATTAGGTTTAGGGATGAGTCAATCTATTTGCAACGAGACAATCTTAAGCTTTTAAAACAACGAAACATTTTTTGTTTGATTGCGAAAAGACTTTATTTTAATATCACTCAATTGCATCTCGATTGTGAAATAGGAAAGAAGATACATCGCATGATTTTACCCTTCCTTGAGTTAAAGGAGGATGAAGTCGATGCTGAAGCTTACAACTGTGAAAATGTTATATCTTCTGACGAAATCTCTCCTGCCTACAAAATTGGTCTTGACAAAATAGAGTCCTACATAAAGTCAAAAGACCATAAGGACATGCTCAAAAATATGTTAGATGAAAACGATAAATTGAAATTAAGAACCGAAACTATACATAAATTTGACTCGTTGAATGCCAGATTAAGTTCAGAAAATAAAATTGATGTCGAAAATGCATCTGAACTTAATGAGGATGATGACATGAGTGAAATCTTTGTAGAGGATGTGGTGGACTGTTCAGAATTTGTCAAAAGCGAACCCGAAACTAACAAAAATCTGAAATCTGAAAACTCCGTTGAATTCGCTCGCTCATCGACAGACAAGACCAAAATTCTCAAGGAAAAAGCTGTTGTATATCAAAAGGTTCAAACCGCTCCAAATCAAGTTTACACAGTTCAGGGAGTCACTCCTCAACAAACAACAGAACTGACAGCAATGGTAGAAGAAGATATGCAAATGGATGTGAGGAGTTCTTCCATGCTTAATTTCCAAAGAAAAAGGCCAATATTCATAAAAATCCAAAACAGGTGGCAGAACGAAAACACCAACGAAATCTGAGATACAAGAAGAATCTCTCAGAAAGAAAACAGTTTTGGCGATCTCAGATATATATGGCTTATCTTTATTTCTCTAAATTCAAACTCTTTGAACTTTCTCATTGAAATAATGATCCCACTCGCGAAATGCTTATTTTGGTCCATAAATGAACTTGTTAAGCTTACACATCCTTCAAAACCTATCTTGGTTTAATTATGTGCTTGTTCCTATCCATGATTGTCTCTACTTGAAGATCCACTTGCACCAAATGGTTAAGGTCAGGTGCATGATCTACCAAATTACAACATATATGGATTGAATCTTGCTTTCCATTTCCTCCTTCTATGTTGTAGCCTTTAGGGCCTATCATAGCTTCCGATAGCTGGTACACTCTGATTTCCTGTAACACCGTGAATTTCAAAATAAGTTTTCGCAAAATATAAAACATTTTTCATTTAATTTTCATAAAACATCAAGTTTAAATCTCCAATTTACATCATACAAAATCCCAAGATCACATATAAAAATCCCATGCGTGTGTACAGATCAAGCCGGCGCCTTCCCACGGTCATCACTAGTACCTGAAACAAACAACACTAACACTGTAAGCACAAAGCTTAGTGAGTTCCCCAAAATACCACATATAACACATATTAGCCACTCGAGGCTATAACTCTGTGGGTTCGTGCACCCAAACTCTGTGAACCCTCAGGTTCTAACTCTGGGAACCTTCCGGTTCCAACTCTATAAGCATGCACAGCATAAATCACATAGACATCATGCAGTACAACACATAGCATACACATAACATACACATACTCTATCACATAACTCTGATTACCTACTCAAGGTAAAGTATAGTGAGAAGACTCACCTCGTATATCTCGATAACTCGTGAATCCTGGAAATCACTCGTGCTCAATCCTCCGAGCTATAATCCTCCTATAACATTATATATCTCTAATTAACACTTTTATCACTAAGGTTGACTACCCTTGACAAGTCAACACTGGTCAACAGTCAACGGTCAACAGTCAACTTTGACCGGACTCGGCGAGTGCACTAAAGCGACTCGACGAGTCTAAGCGTTTTCACCAACTCTCTAGGATTCCCTTTTGACACGTCGAGTACTCCCCTGACTCGACGAGGTCCACTTGGCATGAGTCGCGGGCCACCGCAACTCAACTCGCCGAGTCTCAAGAACAACTCGGCGAGTTCCAGCTCGACTCAGTCCATCTGTCAACCCTCTCTAACTCACCCTGACTCACTGAGTCAACCCATAACTCGACAGGACCACTCGCTGAGTGGTTAAGGACAATCTTCATGCTACTCGCCGAGTCTGTTCTTCAGACTCGGCGAGTCCATGCCATGCATCAACTCAAACTAGCTTCTGAGGTCAGATCCGTTCCATCCACTCATAGATCTGGCCCTCCTAAGCTCATTCATCACGTAAAGTTCATATCTTGGTTACCATGCAACACTTACAAGGCTCTTTTAGGAGAAATGACCTCTAAGATGGCAACCCTAGTCTCCAACCCAAAAGGAAGGACATAAAGCATGACATTAGGGACTCTCTGGACCTACTAAGGTCCAAATCTAAGCACCATATCCCCATAGGACCTCTCACACTTCAAATACAAAGCAATTAAGGCATGAAGAAACCCTAGATTTGACCATATCAACAAAAACACGAGAATAAGCTCTGAATGATACCTCAAGAAGCCTCCTCTGATGAAATGGAAGTAGATCCAAGCTCCCCAACTCTTCTAGCTGATTTTCCTCTTCCCTTCTTGCAAAAACACACAAATTTGGTGAACAATCGCCTCTTATCTCACTCACAAAAACCCTCGGCTGCTTTGGTGCTCTCAAGATCAAGGTAGCCGCAATGAAGGGCCATAAGGTCCTTTAAATAGGGCTTAGGACCGGGAAATTAGGGTTTCATTAAACAGCGAGGACTCGTCGAGTCCATTCCTTGGACTCGCCGAGTCCAGGCGCGAACCCGCGTCCTGAACCGCGATCCTACTCGGCGAGTTTGAGCTCCAACTCGCCGAGTCCCCTCACAAAACCCCAAAAATATATGCATAAAAGATACCTAGAAATCCGGGCTGTTACATTTCTCCATACCAGTGACTCATTTACCACAGTAATATAAACTCTTATATAACTAAGTTCATGACGTATTTTATCAGATCTATAAGGAAAAAGTGGAAATATGTCGGTTTCCTTAATAGCTCTTTCAATTCCAAATTGAATGCTATCTACAACTTTAGGCTCTTCGTTGGTTGACTCTTGAATCTTAGCACGATCAATGGGGCACCCACTAGCCCTTTTGGAAATCAGCTCCCTCTCTTGGAAGACTGCCCTTCGAGCAACAAACACTTTGTTCTCAAAAGGATTGTTAAGCAATTATCCAAAATGTTTGATGGGTTCTCCAATGAGATAACACATCTATATTCAAAGTCCTAGATTGTCGAGCTATTCACGACGAGTGTATGCCTCATAATCGTAGACTTCCTTATATAGCAGTGAGGATAGAATCCCATTTCACATATCATAGAGTGTTTCAAGAACCTACTTAGTTGGCACAAGACCAAAGGACTTCTTGTAACACTATTCATGGTACAGTCCACGAATTGTTAGCAAACATAGTGCGGCTCGTCAAGTACAAAATCAACGAACAATTTGTTTCTCTATCCAACTAACACTTCCTAGTCGTAGTGGTTTGGGTGGAGATAGATCATGAAACTCTTTCATGATCACTTAGATGATTGATAAGGTTTTTTTACTGAGATTCTCACTATGAGTATCTCATCCTATTGCCCAGTTGATTCTTAACTTCGTTTCATGAGAGCTCTAAACACCTAAAAGGTTCCAGACTCACGTTCATACGAAGTTGATTTTGCCATGTATCGTGGTTAACCTGAACGGTCCATTAGTACAAACTGATTCCAACAGATTTTCACTTCACCTAATGATGTATTCATCATCTATCTTGATAAACAAGATTTTCATTTATCATAAGACTCGAGGTCAAATGATATCCAAAATCCAATCCAACTGGATACCTGGTAATGCATTTCTCATTTATGTGTCTAAGATTATGATTCCACAAATACATTTCACCCAAACCTTTGGATGTATTTGACTAAGTACATATTGTGGTCAATCCGAACGATCAATTAGGTAAACTAATTTCAAAAAATATTCACAATAGTACATCTTATTCAAATAGTTGAATCAGCATTGAAATATTGCTACTATACTAGCTTCATAGATTTCATGACTTTTTTTTAACATGCTTCCACATTTAAATAAGTCAGAATTATCTCATGAATCATAGTATAAGCAATTTCAATTATAATACCATATGAAGAGAATTGTCCTTTGATTCTATGAATGCAGCAAGGACTTGGCATTCATGATCAAATTATCTTCTCCATGTTTCAGTCTTCTTACTTCATTTTAGCAACTGCACGTTCTTGCAAATGTCAGTTCTTAATCCTTAGTAAAATACTCAAGGTTTAGAAGTAATGTTTTGATGGCATTATAAATCCATATATTTGGTTGAATACCAAACATGGAAGAACTAGCAATCTTTTGATCCAATGGAAAGTAGCACGGGCTCGTGATCCATGATCATATTTAACCTCTTCATGTTCCAATCCTTTCACCTCAAATATACATTTGGGAAAGTTTGATTTCTTAGTCCTTTTCTTGTTATGGAAACAAACAGCTATCAAAACATGTCTTAGAATAAGCCTTCCTTTTTCCTAGGTATTAGGTCCCAGATTAGGTATACCAACACTAATCGCCTTATAAACCGTGGGAAATTAGATTTCTTCTTCTTGACACTTCTATTCATGATAGTAAAATATGGGAGTGTTTTGAAGTATGAGTTTCTATGATTGCCATGTTAATTCCAAAAGGAAATCTCAACATGCTACACAACTCCTTCATGGTCATTCCAAGTTATTCATATCAAAATCAAAATGAATTGATTATATGTACATGTCAGCTAGTTGACTAACCCTAGTCAACTTCTAACTCAAGGAAATTTCATTTTACTTCAATATGTCAATTTACAACGAACATTTGATAATTGCTCTTTCTAACAACTTAAAATGCAATGTTTGAAATAACCTAGGAAGAGCTTTAACAAAGGAATGATCTTTCCTTTTGTTTATGAGAAATATTCCCAAACTACGAACTTGACAAGATTGATCATCCTCATAGCTAATCCTTATAGGTTTTGAAGCAGTAGATTTTAGTGGATAAGGTTATAGACATCATTCAATAACAAATTTTATTATGGTTTGTTTTACTTATCCTTAGAAAATAATCACCCTAAATAAAATTATTTTAGAAGGCTAGGATCCATATGTGGCTCCATGATGTGTAAAGGGATGCCGTAAACACACCATAAAGTTATTTAAGTAGGCAAAGCCTTTTACCAATTTCGATCACTATGAAATTTCTAGATCATTAAGATTCATTGACTATCAATGACATGTTAATATCAGATTATGTTCATCTCAAATTCAATGACGGGGTCGCTGCGGATCACTATACAGATGGTGAATCGACCATACAAAATCGTGTGGTCCCCGGCTCAAGTTACGCTTGAGATTCGCGAGTTCCACATCATTCTCTACTTATACACTCAAATGGACATGCCGGTTAACCATGTGAGCTCCATCAACAAGTTATAAAGAGAATGTGCAACTTTTATGGATAACATAAGATTCACATTAAATAGATTGAGAATTAACCTTGCAAAATCGCATGGCCCCCGACTCAAGTTACGCTTGAGATTCGTGAGTTCCATATCATTCTCAACTATACCCAAGATTGATGTGCCGGTTAACCATACGAGCTCCACCAACAGAATATAAAGAGAATGTGCAATTTTCATGGATAATATAAACTCACATTCTATTAATAAAACAGGATTTTGTTTTATACTTGTATTTAGAATACTTTTAGATTGACCATTATCACCATCAAACCCTTTCGATAACTCCATTCTTAAAATGCAGTTGGGTGGTGAGAGTGGTAAGCGTGAAGCATATTAAAAACCTAGCTCATTAGGAATCATAGAGACCTCCTTAAACCCCTACATCATAATGGGTGAGCCTAATCATGGTAGGACTGATAATGTCAATATTTAAACATGCGAGGGCGCATGTTCTAACATTCTTATATATATAATAGGCACAATTCAAATATGTATAAATATAAGGATTAAATTTAAAACATTTTAAATTTAGCTGTCTATTATTAATTCTAATTAATTGCGATGACGCAATGTAATAATTAATAAAACATGAGGGGTTAATATTCAAATTTATAAATCTTTATTATAAATAATATTAAATATTTAAAATCACAATTTAAATAAATAAATAAATATTCAAATTCAAATAAACACATTGAAATAATATTTATCAATTTTCCAGATTTAAAACATTTTAAATTTGGTAATTATCCATATTTTATAAAGCTTCGTATTCGAAAAATGGCAAAAATCTGAAACCCTAATTTCTGCCGAGCTCACGTCGTAACCTCCTAGTTCACGTCGTGAGCTGCGACTAGGGTTTTTAACATATTATGAATTTTCATTTGTTCATCTTCCATTCAGTTTCAAACAAGTTTTAATAGAAAATATGGACGTAAGGTGAATATAACCATGAACCAATGTCTCTGATACCACTGTTGTGTTTTCTATGCATCAAATACACTCTAAACTAGGGAGCGGAAGAATCAAAACTATGATATACCTAAGTGTACATGCATCCTATGGATCTATTGTTTCATGCTAATTATACCAACCCTAGAAAACATAAAAGCAAAGAAGAAAATATACCTCTTATGTAGCCCATGATCTTCATGCTTGAGATCTTGATCCTTCATGAAGTTGCTTGGATGAAAGGATCCAAACCAGAATCTCTCTAATAGTATCACACCCAATGACACCAAAGAGTAGAATAAAAATAACTAAGAGAAGGGCCAATTTCATAAACCCAAATAGGGTTAGAAATTGTCCCTATGGGGGGAGGAATAAGGGTTGGCGAAACTTCAAGCCAAGGTGCAAGGAGGAATGCAATCCCTAAGGCCCTATTTATAGCCTTTGATCCCTTCCAAGTTTTAGTACTCCTTCCCATGTGGGATGGAGGCATAACCATGAAATTTCACTCCTTTTCCATGTGGGATGGAGTGATTTTCACCTAAACCTAATTCCATAAAGGTTCTAGAACATTCCTGATTAACCAACTATCGATTAATGAACATTCAACCCTTTAATTAATTAAACTGTTAATTAATTCCCATAATATATTTCCAAAATATATTTTCAATTAGTTTCTAATTTATTATTAACCATAATAATTAACAAACCAATTTCTCCTTTATTTATTCTATTCAATTTGAGTCTTGAGGGAAACCCAAAAGGACCCTGTCATTATTAGAAATATTACCAATAGTTAATGACCTTGGATACTATTCCAACAACAACATCTCAAATGGGGGTCAATCGATATTGGCATGGTAATTGTTGTTGTATGAAAACTCTGCCAATGGAAGATACGTATCCCAACTCCCTCTAAAATCCAACACACATGTCTGCAGCATATCCTTAAGTGTCTGGATCCTCCTCTTGCTTTGGCCACCTGTATGGGGTGGTACGTCGTGCTAAAATGCAACTGAGTGCCTAGTTCTTCGTGGAACTTCTTCCAGAACCTAGATGTAAAATGAACATCTCTGTCAGAGACTACTGACACTGGCACCCCGTGTCTAGCCACCACCTCTCGCACATAGATATCCACCAAATTTTCAGCGGGTATACTCTCAGAGATAGGGATAAAGTGGGCACTCTCCATCAATCTATCCAATATCACCATTATGGCATCCACACCCCTCGCCGTCCTTGGTAACTTAGTGATGAAGTCCATAGTGATATCCTCCCACTTCCACATGGGAATGGGTAGCGACTGAACCTTGCCATGAGGCCGGTGATGCTCAGCCTTGACCTTCCTGCAGGTCAAGCACCGCTCCACAAACCAGGCAATTTACCGCTTCATGCAGGGCCACCAATAACTCAGTCTCAAATCTCTATACATTTTCTTAGCCCCTGGATGTATAGAGAAGTTGGACTTGTGTGCCTCCTCCAATATCTTCTATCTCACTCCTCCAATCACCGATACCCACACTCGATCACACTATGTCAGAAGACCTCAATTATCCTTAACAAACAAAGGATATTGTCCCTGAATCCGCTCTATCTTCCGATTCTCCTTCTTCACCCCCTCGACCTGAGCCTCCTTGATAATATCCTACAATGGAGAGATTACTTTCATCCTCCAACAAACGTTTCCAATCGGGGAACCTGCTGCCTTGCGGCTCAAAGCATCGGCCACTACGTTGGCCTTCCCTGAATGGTACAAGATCTCACAGTTATAATCTTTCAGCACATCCAACCACCTCCTCTGCCGCATGTTGAGGTTCTGCTGATCCATCAAACACTTCAAACTCTTGTGATCAGTATAAATAGTGTACCGTACCCCATATAGATTGTGCCTCCAAATCTTGAGGGCAAATACCACTGCCCCCAATTTCAGGTCGTGAGTGGGGTAATTCGCCTCATGAGGCTTCAACTGCCTCGAGGCGTAAGCTATCACATTCCTCATATGCATCAGTCCTGCGCCTAACCCTGAGATCGATGCATCACAGTACACCACCAAATCATCTAACCCCTCAGGTAGTACTAAAATCGGAGCCTCGCATAACCTCCATCTCAGGGTCTCAAAAGCCAACTGTTGATTCGTGCCCCATCGAAATGTCATATTCTTCTTAATCAAGCGGGTCAAAGGCATAGCAATCTTGGAGAAGTCCTGGATAATTCTCCGATAATAGCCCGCTAGACCCAAGAAGCTACGGATCTCGGAAGCATTATTCTGCACTTCCCACCTCATCACTGCCTCAACCTTGGTTGGATCAACCGAAATGCCCTCTTGGTTGATGATGTGCCCCAAAAATTGTACCTCTCGCAGCCAGAAATCACACGTGGAGAACTTGACATACAGCATCTCCACCCTCAGGGTCTCCAATACCTCTCTCAGATGTTGCTCATGCTGCTCCTTGGTCTTAAAATAAACCAGGATATCATCAATAAAGACGATAACCGACTAATCCAGCATCGGTCTACACACCCTGTTCATGAGATCCATGAACGCTGCTGGGGAATTGGTGAGCCTGAATGGCATCACCACGAACTCATAGTGACCATACCGAGTCCTGAAAGTTGTCTTTGATATATCCTCATCTGGTGGTATCCCAACCGAAGATCAATCTTTGAAAACCAAGATGCACCCTATAACTGATCGAACAAATCATCGATCCTCGGTAACGGATAACGGTTCTTTACCGTTAGTTTGTTCAGCTCTCGATAATCAATACACATCCTGTGTGACCTATCCTTCTTTTTCACAAACAAGATCGGAGCTCCACACGGGGAACTACTCGGTCGGATAAACCCTCGGTCTAGCAGCTCCTGAAGCTGCGTAGATAACTCCTGCATCTCGGGCGGTGCTAACCGGTACAGTGCCTTTGCTATCATTGCGGCACCTGACACTAAATCAATGCGAAACTCCACTTGCCTCTTCGGAGGCACTCCCGGTAACTCCTAGGGAGAAAACATCTCAAAACTCCTGTACAATTGGCACACTGCCCACATCTATCGTGGGTTCAACCCTCGTATCCGAGATATAAGCCAAAAATCTCGTACATCCCTGGTGTAGAAATATCCTATCTCTCGCAACTGAACAAAGGGTTGGCCCTTGCGACGCTCTCTCACCATGAATAACCAATTCTCCCCCACCTGGGGTTCGAACCCTCACCAACTAGCGCTCGCAATCGATCATGGCCCCATTGGCCCCCAGCCAGTCCATCCCGACAATCACCTTCAGCCCTCGCAACGGTATCGGGACTAGATCAACATGAAACCTCTCCCCAAGAACATTCAGGACACAGTCCTGATACACCCTTGCAGCATTCATAGTGCGATCATCTGCAATCTCTATCTCGAGCGGGGAATCCAAAGTTCCCGACGCATTCCGAAACTTCTTGCTAAGCGCAAGAGACACGAACGATCAGGTAGCTCCCGAATCGAACAACACATGAACCGACATACCATTAACCAAAAAGGTCCTTATACAAGCACAATGTACACTTAAGCAATGCAAATAAACATAGAGCAAAGAAAAAATAAACACATACCAGCCACAAGGTCTGGCACTGCCCGAGCCTCCTTGGTAGTCAACTGAAATGTGCGGCTCTTCACCGCTGGAGCATCCGCCTTAGCAAGGCGGCCATCAGTAATCCTCATCGTGGCGAGCGCAAGCGCTACCACTGCTCCTCCCCCACCCTGTAACCTCGGACAATCGGCCTTCTTATGGCCAGTCTGGTTGCAGTGGAAACATATCAGGCCCTTCTTGGGGCAATCCCTGCCCACGTGGCCCAGCTGACCACACGTATAATATACCGGGCTCCTCCCCCGGCAAGCTCCCCCATGAAACCTCCCACATTTGGCACACCGGCCACGGGCTTGCTGGCCCCTACTAGATGAATCCGAAGTCTTAGGCTTTTAACCTGACCTACTGTTGTATGTGCCTACTCAGGCTTTCGCTTGGTACGAAAGTCCAACTCCATCTCCTGCTCACGGGCCTTCTCCACCATCTCATTCAGGGTTTTACACCATGTAAAGCTCACAAACTCCGAAATATCATCCCTAAACATGGAACGATATCTTGTCCTCTGCATGTCCTCATCGGCGGCATACTGTGGGATCAACCATGCTTGCTCCCGAAACTTGGCAGTGATCTCCGCCACAGTCTCGGTGGTCTGCTAGAGCTCTTGGAACTCCCTCACTAACCGTTGCACATCAATAAATAGTGCAAACTCCAAATCTAGTCCCCGAACAAACTTGACCCAATTCATCTCAGCCACACCGGCAGCTCCTACATGACTAGTCACCTCACCCCGCCAGTCTCGGGCTCTGTCTCTCAGCATACATGAAGCGAATCCCACCTTTGCCGCATCAGGGAAAGAACTCGTGCGCTGGGTGTTCTCTATATCCGCCACCCATCGTCGGCTGAAAATTGGGTCCCTGACCCCAAAAAACTTCGACACCCCACACGCCTTGAACTCCCGGAACGAAGGAGTCTGGGCCCCAACCTGGCCCGCATCAATCTCGACTCTGAATTCCCTAAGCCTCTCCTCCATAATCTCCATCATGCCCTACTTGACCTTCCCAAAGATAAATGGGGTGGCGTCAAGGATGCCCCTTATAACCTCAGTTGCGATGAGCTCACGCAACCTCTCGTCGATGGGCTCGGTACCATCGCCCGACCCAGATCCCGATCCTGATCCCCCAACTCCATTTCATGTCATCAATATACTGTATTGATATACCATTAAACACAATGATCAGGATGGCTATAAAGGGGATCCTCCCACATCGGTCCTCCTTAGAGCTTCCAGGTCTAACATTGGTTCGGATATAGGTCTTGTGCTTTCAGTAGTATGGGCCCAATACTACCTTCCACACCTACCTGTACCTTCCCCAGTGCTCTACCCGATAACTCCAATTCTTCCCAAAATAAATCATATCCCACAGACTACCACATATCTCAAACCTTAGGCGACCCTAAGATTTACTCTACCTATATCAACCATACCGATCATAACAGGTTGCCCTTATGCATGCAAATTATACACGGAAAATGATCAAATAGACTTTATTAAGAGATACTACCCTAGGACCACAAATAAAATGAGGAACATGAAATAAGGACAAATCAATCATTCTAAGGCTATAAGCTCCTAGCCGTATACAATTTTAAAAGCATACACATAGCAAGATCCATACGATTATCATAGCTCAAATATCAGTATAAAATGTCTAACACATTGGGGAACTACTTACTTAGCTCAGCCAATCACGCACGTTGCGGTCTCCTCTTTTCAATACTTAAAAGTTTTAACTTTTATTTTATTTTTGAAAACAGTTTAACCATTTCCTTAGTTTGAGTCTTGACACACCCAAGAGTGTGCATGAATCCCTCAAACCAAGGCTCTGATACCAACTTGTAACAACCCAATTTTTCAAAAGAAATTTTTCATTTTTAAATAGTCAAAACACTTTTCCATAAATCATGAAATCTCAATACAATTGTTTTCAATTTCATATCCATAACAATATTTTTTCCAAACATCAGAGTGTCCCATAAAAAAATGCCTGAGAGAGTGCACGCCGCGCCATCAAGACTTACCCTTGCCCTTGGGCTCAGATGTACCAGAAACAAATCCACAAATTGTATGCTAATGCTTAGTGAGTCCCCCAAAGCATACCCCACACACAATCCACATAACACATATCATATTAGCTATAAAGCTACATAAATCGCATAAGCCATGCATACAAACATATAAGGAAGCCATGGAAACCCTCCAGGGTCTTACACCTAGTGTCATTGGAACCCCCACATGGCCTTAACTACCTGTCATGGGAACCGCCACATGGTCTTCCTGCCATGGGAACCCCTACATGGTCTTCTCTAGCTTCCATGGGAACCCCACATGGTCTTCACTACCAAGAAAATATTATACATACTAAACAAGAAAATATACTAGGATGCCATGGAAACCCTCCAAGGTCTTACATCAAATGTCACGGGAACCTCCATGTGGCCTTAGTCTACTACCACGGGAACCCCCACGTGGTCTTCCATGCAAATGTCATACTAACATAACGCATAATCAATCGACAATCCACATATCATAAAATGAGTCGGCCTTGGTGCCTTATACCTATTGGTATGGTGAGAAGACTCACCTCTCGGATGCTGAACTGACAAGCTAAGATCAAATAAATCCCACGCACTGCTCCGACTCAACCGCCTATATTCATGATGTGATTAACTTGTCACAATCCCGAAATACCATAAATGCCCTCAAGGTCAACCCTGGTCAAAGTCGAGGTCAACGGTCAGGGTCAACAGTCCATGTTGACCTCAACTCGTCGAGTGCATCCAGCAACTCGTCGTGTTACCCGAGTGACTCTTCAACTCGCTAAGTCACCTATTTCACTCATCGAGATCCTAAATGTCTAGAAGACCGAAAACCCATGTAGACCGAAAACCCTGATTCTTCACCGAAATCACCCCGAATCTTGAAAATGGGTAAACCCTACCCGGCTCGTCGAGTCAGCTAAGGGACTCGCCGAGTTACACGCGTCTAGACTCGTCGGGAAAAACCCTAACCGAATCGTTGAGTCAGCTCACCGACTTGTTGAGTCCCTTCAGACCATTTCCTCGTTCAGACGTTTTTTAGGCAGAAGTGATGTCTCATACTCTAGATCTAGACTTCTAAAGCTCACTTATGACGTAAAGTTGCATGTTTTACGTTCATGCATGGCATCTAAGGCTCAAAATGCAAAAACAAGATCCATAAAGGGTTTCATGCATGAGGCTTGCCCAAAGCTTGATAAAGCTTGGAGCTTTAGGCTCATGGGACCTCCTTTTTTCCAGATCTAGAGTCTCAACTTCATGGCAAGCTCCAGAAACTTAGGAACCACAAGATAAGGGGGGGAAAAGCCCTAAAACTTTCTAGAGAGATATCTATCAAAAGAAATGCTCAAGGTGGTAGCTTTTTACCTCTAAACTGAAGCTAATATAGAGAAACACTTGATCCACAAGCCTCTTCTCGTTCCAAGGCTTGATGCTCTTCACTCTCCTTCCAAATATGCACTAAAACACCCAAAGTTTGCTCCTCTCTCTCTCTCTCACAAAAGGATAAACACGATTAGGGTTTCTCATAGAGGGTTAGAATGATAAGGGAGGTGGAAATAAGGGCTTACGATCCTTTAAATAGGACAGAAACCCTGAAAATTAGGGTTTTCTCACTCAGCTCCTACTCGTCGAGTCGGGGTCCTCCGACTCATCGAGTAGACTCTAGAATCACACGGCCAACTAACTCCTCTACTTGGCGAGTTGAGGCATCCAACAAGTTGAGTTGCTCTGAAAGTATGAAAATAAATTAATTAAATATTGTACCTGGGAGTCGGGATGTTACACTTGAAAGAATCTTTTCCCAACTCTTGTGTAAAATCATTCTTGATCACTAATTGTGACACAATCCAATTGTTATCAATAGTCATATTTGTTTCCTCCATAGTAGTAAAAGTTGAAAGAACTTGAAAATTATTGTCAAAAAATTCTTCGCCATCTTCTTCTCCAATTTCATCTTCTTCTGACACATCATATGCAGCAACTTCATTATCACTTGTTATTGCTTTGCTTGCAACAACAACTTGAGAGATTGGTAGAAATCCTCATTCTTAACAATGTCTAATACTCCCTTCATCCCAATATTATTGTCTACAGACAAGGAAACATTAATTACCACTAACTTTATACAATAAAATGACAAGTTTGTCCTTACTTTGCATTTAATGTTCCATTAAATGCTTAGTTGGTTAAGTAATAATAAAGGAGTATTTTGGTAAAAATGTTATTTATTTTTAGAAATTGACTATTATTTTTGGACAAACCAAAAAGGAAAGATAGACTATAATATTGGGACGGAAGGAGTATGACATTAGCATCCATCTACAATCAAATACATAAAATCTTAAGAAAAAAAAAACATCTTGCATATTCAAGCAAATAAAAATGGAAACCAAAACAAGAACTCAATCAAATAGATTAAAAAAAATTAAAAAAAAAAGATAGAAAAGACAATCAAACGTCATCAAATCAAACAGACAAATATAAAAAAATCGGATTTACAACAACAGTAAAGATGATAAATCAAAATATCTTGCATATTCAAGCAAATAGAAAGAGAAATAGAAACTTAATTTCAATCCCGTATCATCTTATCAAATAATCAAACAAGGAACATAAAATCTGGAAAAAAAAAACATCTTGCATATTCAAGCAAACAGAAATGGAAACCAAAACAAGAACTCAATCAAATAGATAAAAAAAAAACAAAAACAAAAAAGGACAATCAAACATCATCCAATCAAACAGACAAATATAGAAAAATCAGATTTACAACAACAGTAAAGATGATAAATCAAAATATCTTGCATATTCAAGCAAATAGAAAGAGAAATAGAAACTCAATTTCAATCTCATATCATCTTATCAAATAATCAAACAAGGAACATCTATTCGTTAGAGATCATTTTGCAATCTTTATGTAGCTTAGACGATAAGTTGCAAGTCTAAAACAAATAATTTGTTTTTTTTTTTCCTTTTATCGCTGTTTTTTTTTCTTTATTTTATCAGAGTACGTTTTCCGTTCTTCGTACTGTTGAAATATGAAGTTTTATGTACACTCCAACTCACCTGGATATAAAATTGTGTCTCTTTTCATCAAACATGATTATGAAATTGCAAGGTTCTAAATAACGTAAGGCATGGCTTGGCGGCAAGGTAAAAGTTAAGCAATGACGAGCCTTGACGAGCCATGACGTTTTTCAAGGCGTGACTATATTATATACATTAAAAAATATAAATCATATAATTATTGAATTTTATCAAATATATGAAGTTTTTAGAAATGTTATATTAATATCTAACAGAAAAGAATTAATAAAAACTCATTTATTTTAGGCCTGATAAAAAAAACAAAACAAAAAAAAAACAAAAAAACTCGTGCCTTGAAAAAAACTCGCGTCATAACGCGATAAGGCGCGCCTTGACAAGTTATTTGGGCGCCACGCTTCACAAAGCCGCCTTGGACGTTTTCGTAACGGCTACACCACGTCTCGTGCCATGACACGCCTTGAGGTGCGCCATGGCGTGCTTTTTAGAACCATGTAAAATTGTATGTCTCTTTTCATCAAACACGATGCCATAAATATTATTCGATTTCGAAACTAACTACAAGGTTGTAATCATTGTAAAACGCCAAGGAGTAAAACTAAATGTGTAAATAAACCACAACACAAATGCTCTTTTTGTATAGTTAAGTTTAACCTTACTATAAATTATTTTTTGTCAATATATCAAGAACCACATGCCATAAATATAAAATAATAAAATAATAAACAAAAAAATATTGGATCGACTAATTAAATGACAACCCTAACATAAATTGCATACACCTTTGTAAAGTTTTTTTTTTTTTTTTTTGAAAGAGTACACCTTTGTAAAGTTTCTGGAGTCTACCTTTTATATTTGCACAAAAGTTAACCAAAACACAATCATGCAAACCGCAAATATTTTGCTACATAAGCAACAGAAGGGTTGGGGGTACACGTCGCAATGTGATTTGAACATTTATAATGTCGACTTGAGATCGATTAAAATGCAAAGGAAACTAGCCCTATGAATTAAAAAATCATGAAAACATTTATAATGTCGACTTGGGATCGATTAAAATGTAGGTATAATTATAATATAAAAAAAAAATTAAACGTACAGTCGACATCTCATATTAAAATAGTGAAATAAACAAGTGAGACCTGAATAGTCATCATCTAATATATCCATTAATGAAGTTGGGTTAATTTTCCTTCAAGAAAAGGTAAGTTTGTTTCCCTCACAAGCGGTCCCCATGCCTAACAACTGAAGGCTTTCGAGACACTGAATAACATCAAATACAAAATAAGCACCATTGAAGTCCACTAGTCTTGAAAACTCCCCAATCTTAAGATTATAAACTTGGAACCCGTTACAGAAGCTGTAGAAAACAAGATCATCACTCGTGCTCAATTGCAAAACACTTGATAAATGTGCCCTAACTTGATCTTTTTTAAAATTCAAAAAAGCAGACCAAGAAGCATCTTTCATCAACCAAATCTGATTAGCAAAATCAGCTAGCGAAGGTATAGAACCTTGGATGGGTGTTGGTGCAGCTCGCGAAGAAACCGCAGCTATAGAACCTTGGATGGGTGTTGGTGCAACAGATAGCACAGTTTTGAATGGCAATGCAATACTGCCAAAAACATGAGTGCTCAAATCAAATGTCAATAGATAATAGGTCCGAGTCAAATCATAGTGTCCCAACCAATACAATACTCCATTGAAAAAACATGGCTTTGTCATCACAGAACTAAACAAAGGCGTAGCGGAAGCAATTCTACGCCAAGTGTTTGTCTTCAATGCATAAACAAAAGATCTTCCTGCTTTTTTCCTATTACGTTCAGGTACACACACAATCTTGTAATCATCAATGACCGGGTCAAAACCGAAACCAATCTCCACCTCAGAATAACATGTCCGAGGACAATCAGGCAGGGTTAGTTTGCGCCTAATTGAAGGGTTCCACAGACTAATACTTTTTTCATCATAATCAAACAGACAGACAAGTCCATTATATGAACCAATAATATTGGAATGTGTGGAAGGAAACTATACGGGTGTTATATCGTTGTATCCATGTGTGCGAAACAATGGCAATTGGTCTTGTGGATGTAATGTGTAGAACTCTTCTAATTCACCTTCTTCATTCTCTTTATGAGTTCGGTGTCTTATTAGGAGTTTTTGTCGGGATCGAAAAGTGTGCATGTGGATGAAATCAGGGCTACCAATACAAGAATACCACGATTTGGAGAGCGATCTAAATCGGAGGAGGGATTTGCTCGGTAGTCTTGTGAAGATTTCAACAATCAACTCATCGCATAGATGAGCCGACTGCATGCGCTTCGGCTTTTTTCTAAGTCGACAAGACATAACTGCAATACAAATTTTATATATATATATATATATATATATATATATATATATATATATATATATATATATAATCATATTCAAAGATGTATTATAATATTTAAATTCCAAATAAACATCCTAGGTTTCAAGTGTGTCTACCGTCTATCCTACGATCAGTCATCATATATAAAAATACAAATCTAAAAGCATATTTTAGCAATCTAATGAGAGATTATGAATGTTTAATTATAAATAACAAAGTATAAATAGTCTAGAACTGGAACATCAAGATATCAAGAAACATTGACCTTTAATTAGCATTGCTTTTCTAAAACATATTTGTTATTTGATTTTCTTCTTTCTAATTTTATAAAGTTCGTCTCACATATACATATACATATACTCAAACTAATGTACTATCACCCCACAAGGATTTTGTCATTTTCGTTTTATACAAATCATGTAGGCACTGATACACTAGCATCAGCTAAGTCGTCTGCATAATGGTGTCATTCCAAGTGAACCTTGCATCTCAGGTCAGGTGTTAATACTTTTGAGAATCTTTCAATCAAATGAGTTGTCTTTTTTGAAACCCAAAAGAAAATTCCATTAAGGCATTACATCGAAAGCGTCATGTGCATATTAAAAGCAGGAAGATATTGAAGAGTTAAAACTAAAATGGAACCTGTGAAGAAGAAATCCTAATGGTTATTGATTTAAGAAACTGTAAACCCATAGACACCATCCCATTTTATTTTTGTTTGCCATGTTATCTCATCATTCATCAAACAACATGACAAACAGATGGTGAGTGGGAAAACACATTAAACTCACTGGAATCAAACCAGAAAACTGCTTACTGGAGATGGAGACTAGAAAAAGATGACAAGGAATTGATTTTATAAATTGAAAAATACTGTTATTGAGTTCATTTCTAAGAATTGAAGCTGAGATTATACACTGGGGATCCTAATCAGCTTTGACCCGCAGAACATTTTTTTATGGATCTGGTTGAATGCCTTATGCATTCAAAAGACTAGAATCGCTGTTACTCATGTGCACACTTCAGGAGGAGGAATCCAACATCAAAGAATCCTTCAAAACTCTGCATCAAATATAACCTAAAATACTTATTTTTGTTGGCTGATTTCACATTTCACAGGCTGATTGTGTAAGTGCTAAACCTTTTGTAGGCTGGATTAGAATATGTCCATGTCTTCTAATCTATTCTTTTTTAACAACCTAATCTGGTTCAAGTTGGATGATTTCCACTTTGACCCACTACAAGAACATACAAGCCTTTATTTGAATGGTTTGGCACTAAAGAACTTTGACCTCTTTACGTGATATATATATATATATATATATATATATATATATATATATATATATATATATATATATATATATCCCTTTTTATTACTAGATAGATAGTGTCCAAACCAGATCCCTTTTTCTCATAATCTCCTTACACCATCTCAGGAACTATATCAGATACATAAGATCAGTTTCCATAATTAAAATAAAAAAAACTATCAATTCCAAAATTCAAATTCAAATTCTACTTTACATGATCAAACTCACGTATTACTCTTCATGGTGCAGATGATTAAAAAGCTAAATAATTTCACAGCTTTAACCACATCCCGCCTAAAACCTAATTAAATTCACTCACCTGAGAACATAACACATCCTAAAGCCTAATTATCATCCCATAAGCAGAATACATTCTGACTAAAACCTAATTATCATCGCATTCAATTGATAAAATTACTTAACCGAAAAGATAAACATAACAAATCGCGTCTAAAATCCAATTACCATCGCACTACGGGTTACAAAATCGCTTACCGGAGAAGATGAACAAAACGGCGGACGATTGACGGAATGTTTGTCGGCTGGTCGCTAAAAAAATTGGATGGACGACTCCGCAGATAAGATCATAAGATAGCATAACTTAACGCCATAGCTGCAGAGATTTTCTGGCCTTAAACTCATTTAGTAACTTTCAACTGTGGGCCAGCCCGACGTTTATATATTTTCTGGGCCCAAACAATTGTTTTTCTATGCTTTTGTTCATCTTAATGTAGAAGACTAGAAAATGCACTCTTCAACCCGTCGGTTTGAGAACCAATTGGGTTTGTTCTACAACTTTACAAGCACATTGAGGAAAAACCTAAGTTAGTGTTTGTTTTTTGTCTGTAGATTTGTGTGGCCTCTTCTGTCTGCGCCGCGCAAATCACGCGCAGACGTTAGCGTTCGCAGACTGTCTGCGCCGTGCAGATCACGCGTAGACCTAAAAATGTCTGCACGCCCTCTTCTTGGCGCAGATGTGGACCAGAGTCTTCTAACATCTTCTAGCCTAAAAAAAACATATATATCTTTATATTTTTCAAGTTTTTTTAATTTATATTTTTTCCAACTTTATTAATGATAAACAATTTGAAAAAAAAAAATTACAAAACTTAAAAAAAACGTTCGATGATACAAACATGATATTTTTGACAAATTTATAAATAAAGATTTATTACAATAATAGTCGTTGAAGTTGTTTATATGAATATGAAAAAAAAAATCATAATATATTCTTATATTTTTTTGCCAAATTTTGTAAAACATTATTTAATACAGTATCGTCAATTTCTCAAGAAAATATTTATGGTACATTTTTAATGGATTTAATTGAAAAAATCGAAGTTTATTTTCATCCATTTATGTATCAAATTCTTTGATAACTAATTGTAATGTTTAGTTATAACTTTGCAACCAAAGTTGTTGTTTTTATCAAATATATACGTTAATTAATATCATTTTTATTTTTATTTTTATATAATAATACATAAAAGTTGATCTGGATTCGTTAATTAATTATAACAAAGTCATAAAAATATTAAAAAATCACTTTGAAGTTTAAAAAAATCAGTTTATTTAGATTTCAGATTATTTTAATAGCTCATAGATGTTAAAAAAACAAACAGTCTTCTTTTTTCAGACTGCAGACGTTTGGTCCACCTCTTCTACTGCAGAGGTCTACATATATGGTCCGCAGACTGCAAACATTTTGCCTCAAAAAAAACAAACAAGACCTAAGTATGCTAAAGTTCGTCTAAATAAACGGTTGACACGATACGACACGCAACTTAAATGGGTAAGGTTAGGGTTGAAAATTTCAGCTCGAAAATGACTCGTTTATTTATATGAAAGTTCTTTGATTCTTTAAATAAACTAAAAAGATCCAAAACCAAAACCATAAGTAAAAAAACATTTAGATTAAATCATTTTTATAATGTGGAAATATCTTACTTGGCTAGATCAATGATTCATTTCAGTTTTTCCATTCTCTCCCAAACTACACAGTCCGTTTCACCATTCTCTCATCCTCATGATGTCGTCATCCACCCTCGCAACTCCTAATGTTTCTATTTTGTCATTTGAATTTGTTATGACTTTATCTAATCTGAATCTCAACTATTACTTTTTCCTGTCCGCATACCCAACTCATACTCCTTCAACATGTTTAATGTTTCGACATGCAAAGCTTAATGCATATTATACACATTAAAAAGAAAAGTTCATGAGGCAATATGGGAAGGGAAGGGAGAAAGAAAACGCTGAAACGCTGACGGCTTAGGTGCGGAGGTCGAATTCCGATGTATACATAGGGCCTCGCTCCCCTTTAGAAGAGGTATAACATTTAACCTTATAGGAAGAGGATTGTCACAGAGGTAAGTGCTAAATTTATTGCCAGAAATCGGTGCATCTAGACTTTTAGATGATGGTCTGAAACTTAAGGTGACACAGAAAACAATATATATATATATATATATATATATATATATATATATATATATATATATATATATATATATATATATATCGAATCAAAACAGCGTATGGAAAGTAAGGAAAAAATAAGACCTAAGAAGCTAAAGGGAAGACAAGGACCTATACTCAGCTTTCGTGCTTGACCGGGCCACTACTTTTTGCTTTCTGGATGTCCAACTAATTAGATTTGAACCATGAAAGATAGCAAAGCCATACTTAGAACGACTAGCATCTCGATCTAAATTCCAACCTACATCAGAATAAGCATGAAGAGCGTGAACTGTAGTGGGTTTGAAGTGAAGACAATGATCAATAGTCCCTTTTAAGTATTGAAGTATATGTTTCACTGCTTGCCAATGTCTAGTTGTTAGAGCATGCATAAATTGAAAAACTCTATTAACCGAGTAAGCAATTTCGGGACGTGTGATTGTTGCATACTGAAGAGAACCAACTATCTGTCTATACAGTTTTGGATCTTCAAATGGGTCACCTTCTAATTGAAGACGATGATGAGGATCAGCCGGTGTCATCATCGGAGCTGCCATCGCCATGTTACTTTTGTTTATCACTTCTTGTATATAAGCTTGTTGAGAAATTTGGAGACCATCTATATGTCGATGTATTTGAAGACTAAGAAAATAATGCAAGTCACCAAGATCTTTTAGTGAGAATTGTTGATTCAAGGCATTGATAAACTTCTGAAGGTGAGATGCATTTGTGCCTATTACAATTAAGGCATCCACATACACAAGAACATAAACAGTGGAGGTAGATGAAATATGCACAAACAGAGATGTAGCGGACTGACACACTCTAAAACCATTTGTAACCAAGTATTGCTTTAGTTTTGTAAACCAAGCTCTTGATGCTTGTTTAAGTCCGTAAAGAGCTTTGTGTAAGCAGCATACATGGGTGGGATTATTTGGGTCTTCAAAGCCTTTTGGTTGTTTCATGTATACCTCCTCCATTCGATCGCCATTAAGAAAAAGCATTATTAATGTCGAGTTGTCGAATTTTCCATCCTTGCGAAATAGCAATGGAGAGCACAAGACGTATAGTTGTAGGCTTAATAACCAGACTAAACGTCTAAAAAAAATCAATCCCAGCCTCTTGACTAAAGCGTTGTGCTACTAATCTGGCTTTGCGTCGTTCAATAGTGCCATCCGATTTTCTTTTAATCCTGTAAATCCACTTACAAGAATTAACATTAGTATTAGTGGGACATGAAACTAAAGACCATGTGTTATTTTTCATGAGTTCATCATACTCTGCCTTCATTGCAATTTGCCAACATGCGTGCTTATTTGCTTGAGAGAAAGTTTGTGGTTCAAGATAAGAAGATGTGGAAAGATGGAAGAGTTTTGGTTTTAGTGAGTTGGTGCGAGCACGGGTGATCATAGAATGTTGATTATTGTCAGCAGGACGATAATGAGAAGGAATATAAGGATTTTGTCGAGCTCTTGAGCTAATTGTAGATTGTTGATGATGTGGAGTGGGAGAGGGAGACATAGATGAGATGATTGGAGTATTTGATGGACTCGAGTTAGGGGTGGAAGGTGGTGATGAATGGGATGAGATTGTTGGGGAGGATTGGATTGAGGATGGTGAATCTATTTGAGTTATAATGGTAGGAGTATTGTCAACATTTGGTGAGGTCTGATGTGAAGGAGTAGATTGAGGGATGTATGGAAAGATCTCCTCATTGAAAACAACATAGCGAGAGATGTATATGCGAGAGGTTGGTTGATGGAAACAAAGATAACATTTGTGTGAAGCACTATATCCAAGAAAAATGCAAGGTTTGGAACGAAAATCAATTTTGTGAGCATTATATGGTCTGAGAAAAGGATAACAAAGGCAACCAAAAGTTTTTAGAAAATCATAATCAGGAGCTTTGAGGTAAAGTTTTTGATAAGGTGATTGGTAATGTAGTATTGGTGTGATGGTACGATTGTTTAAGTAGGTTGCTGTTTTAAAAGCATGTTCCCAAAAAACTTGAGGTAGTGAAGCTTGAGCTAGAACAGTTAATCCTTTTTCAACTATGATTCTATTTCTACGTTCAATAGCTCCATTTTGTGCTTGTTTATAGGGACAAGAAATACAATGAATGATTCCATTTGGATGAAGAAAAGACGAGATGTTTCGAAACTCCCCACCCCAATCTGTTTGTAAGCTCTTTATATCATAGTTGAATTGAGTTTTTATCATGGTTCGAAATTGTAAGAAGGTAGAAAAAGCTTGTGATTTATGGGACAAGAAATATATCCATATAAACTTTATGCAATCATCAACAAATAAGATAAAATACCGATTTCCATTTAAAGAAAATTCAGGGTATGGACCCCATACATCAGAGTAAACAAGTTCAAATGGTGTAGAAGATGTAACATGCAAAGAAGCAAGAGGAAAACGATGACTTTTTCCAAGTTGACATGAGTCACAAATACTTGGAAATTTATTTAATGAAACAGTAAGATTAAATGAAGCCACAAGTTTACGCAAAACAGGCTTATGAGGGTGTGCCAAACGTTTATGCCATCCATGTAGAGATGTATGGATACCGGTGAATGCCATTGAAGGAGGTTTTGATAGGGTATGAGGCAGCCGATAGAGATTATGTTTAACATCTCCTCTGAGTATGGTTTGTCCCTGCAAGGTCTTAACAGTACAATGATTAGGCCAAAACTCCATATAGACATTATTGTCTCTTGTTAACTTAGGCACACTTAAAAGATTTTTAGTGAGTTTAGGAATAATAAGCAAAGTTGGTAATTTTAAATTAGGCAAAGAAGAGGATCCAACATGAGAAATACACAGATTTTTACCGTTTCCCATTTGCAGCTTATCATCCCCTTTGTATTCTTCTGAAATATGGAGCTTGTTCAAGTCAGGAGAAATGTGATCAGTGGCTCCAATATCAAAATACCATTACTTGTTTATATCGCTTTCTCTCTCTAGAAAACCCATTCGAAATCACTTTCTCTCTCTAGAAATCTTCAAGTTTTTGTGATCACGGTGAATTTTCCGTACAATTCTTGGATTGTGATCGTTGAAGGTATCAAATACAAAGTCAATAAAGATCAATATTATGGGTTGGTGTTAAACCGTTTGATTTTTGGGGAAACTATGGTTTCTTATGGAGGATTGAAGGATGATCATGGAAGCTTGATATTTCAACCACTTTGTGAGATCAAATGGTTGGCTGATATTACATGGTCCATATCAACACGTAGTAGTGATAAGAATGGAGAAGAAAAATATTTGTTTAGAAAGAAATATATTTCTCTTATTGAAGACCCAAATGATCTTCGTGCTCTTAAGTTTGTTGAAGTTCAAGACAATGGAGTTCAATGTGATGTTCATGATGTTCTTGATGTTCATGATGTTCAAGAAAAAGGAGTTCAAGTTGATTCTTATGATGATAAAGTTTTTTGCTCGATTGGAGTTCAAACTGATGATATTTTGTGTTCTTGTGATTCGTTTGAAAGAATGATTCCTTATCGGAAGTCGGTGATCCAAGAAATTCACAAGTATCAAACTCCAAAAGATTTGATTCAAATTCACAAAGTTGAATTTGTGGAAAATGGGTTTGTTCAAGGAATCAAGTCTTCAAGATGCAAAAAGATGAGAAAGAAAAAGAAGAAGAAGATCAATCGCAAAAACAAGCGGGTTTACTCACAAAAATCGTCAAATGTTGTTGTGAAGCCGAAATCCGTGAAGCAAATTTGGGTTCCAAAGCAACAATCTCCAAAGGTTGCATTGAATTTGAAGTCAAAACCCAAAAGTGTTGATGGTTCTTTTGAAGATGTTTTTGGTTTGACGAAGAACACGAAGAACGAGTTGTACATTTCGCATAATGGGTGGTACAATGTTCAAATTGGAGATTTTCTCATTCCAACAAAAGAACCAAGATCTTCTAAATTCGATTCGTTTGTTGAAAATAGAACTCGATTCGTCAAAAAGGTATCACAAATTCTCAAATGGATTCCAAAACGTCCATGATTTCGATTCGTACTTTGCGTTTTTCAATTTTAAATCGATTTGCCTCATTAGATCAAATCCGTTTCAACCCCATTGATTGATCCAATTGTTTTTGTTTAGATCAAAATCCCAAAAATCAAAATCAAATTAAAATATTTTTACTATTCATTCGATTTTTACTGTTCATCCAATTGTTTTCAAGCCCAAACCAAAAAATCAACCTGATACTGTTCATCAATCCAAATTTGAAGCCCATTTCATTAATTTGTTTTGATCCGTATATTTGTAATACAATTCAAATTTTACTTCATTTTTTTTTAAAAGCCCAAAATCAAGTGTTCAACCGTTCGAAATCCGAACGAACGAGATAAACAAAAGTCAAAATTTGATTTGTCGATTTGTCGATTTGTCGAAATAGTTTGTTGTTGTTCGATCGTTTCCTAGTATCGAAGATTGAAGACCGATTTGTAGACAAACATATTTTCAATTTGTTCTCATAGGAGTCGAATTTGATTTTGACTGATCTTACTTGGTGTCGATTGAAAACGAACGTGTTTGTTTGCTTGGGGTCCAACGATGGTTACTGGGAATCGAATGGGTTTGTGCTTACTTGATTTTGGAGTCGAATGTGTTTTGGATTTGAAATTGAATTCGATTATTTGGAAGTTAATGATACACAGTCAAACACATTTGATTCAACTGTGTTTGCTTAGGATCGAAATCGAATTCGAGTGCTGTTTTTTTCGATTCGACTGTTAATGATGTTCGTGTTGTCTGGAAACGAATTGAGGTATGTGTTTACGAATCGAAACTGGATTCGTGATTAATGGTCGAACAATCGATTATTTGGGTCGAATAGAAATTGGATTCGTGATTATTTGATGTCGAGTTTTGATTTTGGAGTCGAAGATCTGGGATTGCGGTTGAGAGTCTCATTTATGGAATTGATCTCATACTTGAGAGTCGAGCATCAAGCCTGGGAGTCTCGACTTGACAGGTTTGAAGTCAATCGAGTGTTCGCATCTATGGATTGTGTTCGATGTGTGCTGATTTTTTTTTGAGTTCGCTATATGTGATTGTAATTTGGAGTTGTTCGCTATGCATCTGGTAATTTCGACTTGTGATAGTCGAGTGAGTAGTGGCTTTGCTATAGGTCAATAGATGGTTGTGCAAAGAACTCATCTGGAAAGCAAAGTGGTTGTTTAACGAGTTTGCTATTCGAAATTGGAGTCTCGATTTGGGAAGGGTAGACATGTAGAACGAAGTCTGCGATTTTGAAATCGTATGAGAAGATTAAAAAGCGAAGTTTGATGATTTAGATTGTTGATTTTGTTTGTTAACGAAGGGCTTCGTTAAGTGATATTGATTTCGAAGGTTTCATAGTTGGAATGGATGTCGATGGTTATAGACTGAAAAGCGAAGACTTATCGTTTAAGGACGAATTATAGATGGTCTCGTAACGAAGTCTTGGTTGATAATGAGTTTGGAAGGGTATTTGCTTTTGATAAATGGGTTTGCCTTATTAACGAAAAATTTGATGTTAACTAACGAAGGTTTTGTAGCGATTTTTGTTCTTTGATTAACGAAGTGAAGAACAAGGATAACCACAAATCACAAGTTTCGAAACTTATCCCTCAATATTTAACGAACGAAGTGGCAGTCACATTGACTTTGCTATCTGTGTAATGAATTGGAGAAGAAAACAAATATATTTCGAAATTGGTCCCTGTAGTTTCGAAGAAATGGCATAACTAGTCAAATTTTGACATTTTTGAAGACAAGTGGATGAATTTTCGAAAGTAGCACCTGTAGTTTCGAACGTTTGGCAGTTTATACCCAATTTCGAAAAAGGTGTTCCAAAGCTGAGAAAATGAAGAATGCTCATTTCTGGTCCCTGCAGTTTGTGCGAATTTACGCTTTATGCTCAGTTTCACAAATTGGCTAGATTTTCACATATTAGACGATTTTTGGTGCAACGGGTCCCTATAGAATTCAGAAAGTGACATTTTTTACCCGGATTTTGGAAAATCTTGCAACTTTCACCCAAAAAGTGAAAAAATTTCACAAATTGGAATTTTTTGAGGCTTTTTCGTGATTGTTTTTTCCATGCAAGATTTTTGCTGATTCATTTTTGGTACACATCAAGGGGGAGTATTGTGAAGTTTATTCCTCGGGCGCTTCTCACCCTTAATGGGTTTTATAATCATTTTTTGATTATAAAAAAGGGGAGAATGATGGGTATTCGAAGCTTCTCGGGTTATTCGGATATTCATTTCCGGATTTGAAGACCGATGTTACTTCGAGGGGGAGTTTGGTCTTGATCGTGCTAGCTCGTTGGATACTGAAGCCGGTACATCCAATCCTAACTTTGAGGGGGAGAATGTTAGGGTGCAAAGTCATGCTTGGATGTGGAGTCTTGGGCTTTCCCGTTTGTGTGTGTAAATGAGTTGAGTTTTTCCTATAAATAGGAAGTGAGTGACTCCCATTATGTAAGGAACCATTTGGAGTGTTAGACTAGAGAGAGAAATTGTGTACAAACCCATTTGTATATCCTTTCTAGATCTAATACGAGCTTACAAAGAATTATTTACTCCTTGTGTTCTTGATTTTCTATGATGATTCACTAGATCTTTTCTTATTTCGCACATGCCATCATAATCAACACCACTACAGGTATAGAAACCCCAGTTCTTCTCGATGATTGCCATGGATTTTTTTGAGAAATAAATCGATAAATAGAGGTGTGGAAATCCCTTAGCACCACCATATGACCGGAATCAACTCAAATCCTTAGATTTCCCTCTATCCTCCACCATCTGAAGTCCTTCAACTTCTTCCCCATATTTCCCAACAAGAATTTGATGAAATTTTGAACTCAAATCCTCTACCAATATTGAAATTGAGACTAATCCACATCAAACCCGAAACATTAAGCGAAGCATACATTTAAAGACAAAAGCAGAACCAAATCAAAATCCACCTGTGTTTTTCAAAACCAAATCAAAAGACACTTGCTTTAAAGCCAAACAATGCAAAGCATTCATGTGTTTTTTAGGATGGTTTATGTTTTACTCAGTCCTTCACCTCTACCTTCAATCAATATCCTTATATCCATACAGATTTCACAAATTGATTCTTCTTACTTCCTTCCATTCACGATCGAACCCATGATGGTGGTGTGTGGCGTTCTTCATATTTGTGATAGGGGATGAAGAAGAATTAAGTGGCACAATGGCGGTGGATCTGCTTTTTATTTGGGGTTTTCTAGAATTTTGAATCAATTTCTTTGGGCTTTTTCTAGTTTTGCTCTACATCTTTTTTTAATGGATTTGTACCATGGCTAATTGATTTAATCTGTATACGTGAAGGAAGGAAACAGATAGTGGCACGGTGGCAGGAGAGCTCTAATTGGACAGGGGGAGAGGCAGAGATGAGGCGGTTTTTGGATTATTTTTTTAATTTTAATTTTTATATTTATTTTATATAATAATAAACCAGAAAATAAATAAATAAGGGCAATACATTCATTTCAGATGTAGTAAGGACCAGACGGGTTACAAATTTTAATACTAGGGATCATCCGAGTTAAAAATCTTGCCCATGAACTAAGTGTGCAAGTTTCTCCAAACCACATGGATCATCCGTGTAATTTACATTATTTTTTTGTTACGAGTACCGCTATGGTCATAAACATAAACAACCCCAAACACATCATTAATTATTGTCCCACGTAGGATGTCATGAGAAAACATTAAAAAAATCGATCATAAGTACCGAATATATACAAAAATAACAAAGATTTATTCTGCAATAAAAAAATATTAAAGACTAGATGTGCAAAAAAATAAATAAATGAAAGACTAAATGTGTACAAAGTGAGAAATATATTACCCTGTTAATTAATTTTTTCAGCTTACCTCAGTAGCCAGACATAAAGACTAAATATATACAATTTAACAAATTGAAAGAGTATATATAAACCCAAAACAAACTCTATTGCAAATAAAAAAATACATTATACATTTATTTCATTTTCCCAAATATTAAGCTATATAGAAACGTTAAACATCTAAACTAAACGTCCTAAACCAGGCCAGAGTCGGGTGTCATGTATGGCCCATTTTCTTACGTCTAAGGCCGGTGTCTATGCCAATTTTGTTACCTTAAAATCCCACAGCCACAGGTTAGGTTTAACATAGAAGCCGAACAGAATGATGAATAACAGAATGATGAATACGGTGATTAAGAAGGTGAAGGCGGATGAACGGACGAGAGCCATAATTCGTAACGGGTTGGAAATCGGACAGCGTTCTATCTTCGTCATATCCGGCGACAAGCCCCATGATCAGGTCATCACACAAACAAAAACACATATATACGTATACATTAAATGTTTGCTGCTTATAGAGTTTGAGTATGGATCATTCATGGGTTTTTCTTCGAGCAGATTGCGAAGCTCTACTTCATTCTTCGCCAAGAAGAAGGCAATAGGGACCTTGTATCGAAAGAAGTTGTTTGGTGCTACGAGGATAAACTTGAACTTCGAAGGTTTTTTTCTAATTTTTTTTTCGTAGTTAATTTACGTTTTCATCCATACTATAACAAAAAATTAGGTACTTTAACACGCACATGGTATCATCGACTGCAAAGTAGGATTTTTATTTATTTATTATTTTTGTCGAAAATTGTATAAAATTTAACTGAGGCGTCCTATTTTAGGATGTTGTAAATTGGACGCCTTGGAAAGGTTGATGAGCACTGACCAAGGAATATACCAATACTAGTAGTTGTGTAAGTTGTGTAACAGAAAGTGAGAAAACAAAAAGAGGGAGGGTAAGGATGAGTCCAATTTAATTTGTGGATTAGTTTTGTTTGCAGCTAGAGAATGTTTTGCTTTGTGATTACATGGAATGTGTCATGCTGTTGCTTATGTCTAGAATTTCATTTCTTGGCTAATTACTAATTTATGTGTTCATTGATCACTATACCATGTTGCAATCTTGCAGTCGTAGGAAGTTGGCCAAACAGGTGGAGTGTTTGAGACGTCATGGGGTTTTAGATCTTGAGAAGTGTCCCCCTTTCTCATTTTTTCTTGAGTTTGCACCAATTACGCCTTGTTGGTATGAGGATTCTGAGAGAATTCTTGGCAATAATACATTTGGCATGTGTGTATTTCAGGTAAATCACAATTCACAGTCACATTAAAATGAGTTACTTTAGGTCAAGTTCTTGACTATGGTAAATGTTGATGAATCCTGATGATATGCAATGTGTTTTTCTTTTCTTTTCTTTTCAAGATTTTGAGGTTTTGACACCTAATCTTCTAGCAACAACTATTCAAACAGTGGACGTGGGTGGGTTGGTCATTCTGTTGATTCCTTCTTGGGTATGAGTCTCTGTTTTTATCTTTTACTAGTTGCTTGTTTTTTTTTTAACACAATTACTGATTTGGTAAAACAATCCCCTATATCTGCTCAATTTGGATGTATGTTCCATCATCCTTCCCGGGGGGGGGGGGGGGGGTTGATAATCTCTATATTCTGCATTAATAATCTCCAAGTAGAGTAATGCTACCTGGGTTATGTTGACATGCTTACTTGTTCTATCAAGAGCAAGTGCTATGAGTGAGTGGAAACTTTTGCACTAATAACAACTCCATTTTTACTTGTATAATTAATACAGACATTTCTTCAATAAAATAATGTGTGTATTCAGATGAATCATATTTCATAACATTAGTTTGGGACCGGGTGATATTTGCAGGAGAGATTTATTACAGAATCACATTCATGGGCTGTCGATGAACATGTCCTACTTTCTCTTGCATCATGCAGAGCATATAAATTAAGTTATAGATGATAAATTGAATGTATTACCAATCTCATCTCAGCCACAGCCACCACATATTGAGGAGGACCTGGGAGTGGGAGGACTTCACCAGACAGATGTCACGCCTCATGATTCACCAAGGCGAGCCGTATATCAACCCATTGGATCCTACACAGCATCAGCTTCTCGTCAATATGGGACCATTGCACCCATCCATGAGGATGACCACTAGCCCATATCATCATCATCATCATCATCATGACATTGTCAAGTGTTTGCTATTAAAATGATTTTCAAACATTTATTATTATTATTAACACTTGCATGGTTTGTCTAATTATTAGGGGGGGTGTTTGGGATATCTTTTTGAGAGGGAAAAGAACTTTTGGGAAAAGATAACATACAAAAGATGTTTGGGAAAAGCTTCTTGAAAGCTCCTTTTGGATTTTTTAAAGAGGGAAAACTGACTTTTTGGAAAAGTCAGGTGACTTTTTGGAACTTTTCCCAAAAGTTCTTTTGCCCTTTGAAAAGATCCCCCAAACACCCCCTAGGATCTAGTTTATTTCTTTTGTATGAGTATGTAATACATGACTGTTTGTGATAATCACGTTTGGTAAATTTCAAGTCTGAGGTCGTTTATATATTTCCATTGCTCACACCTGGCATTGCTTGCCCCGAATGCCTATGTGCCCATATTATTTCTATTTTAGTTGTATACTGGTTATTTATGTTACTCAATTTAATGCACGCTTGCAGAGTTGCATTCATACAACCATAATGCTAACTTGAATGCTTCGGCTTTGCAACCTATTTTAGCATAATTTATTGTTTTTTTATTTCTTTTTCGGCATGCTTGGCTTGGCTCAACTGTGATGTTGTTCTATTTGTACATATATTTTGTGTGGATTAGTGTTCAATGGGATGAGCACTCTTCTCATGGATCAAATAGCCAAATGTTGAGGGTTCCAATTTTTGTTGTGTTGATGAAAGATGTAGATTTTGGAGTAGTGGTGTGTGTGTATAAGCCGTTCTTAAAAAAACCGTACCATGGACCAATGTATACAAGGAGATCACAACATAAATCAGCTTACCAAAGGGCCTTTGGTGTAATGCTAACGAGCGACCCCCTCAATTGAGATTTTATGGGTAGTTTAGTAGTTAGATTGGGAGCCGTTCTAAAAAAAACAATATAAATTAGCCTAAATACAACAGGGAAGCAGAAGAAATACATAATACAACAAATGAAATGGATAGTAGAATCAATTAGAGTCGATCCCACTAAATGCTTTAGTCAACAAGTCAATTCTCCAATATATGTTCTCCTCAACACCCCTCTTCTAGATGGAGAATAGATGTCAATTATTCCCAACTTGTTAAGAGAGATGTGAAAAACTCTAATGCATACCGTTTTCGTCAACATATTTGTAAGCCGATCATTTGAGGTTACATACGAAAGTCCAATTGTTCTTTATCAAGATGGTTTTTGATAAAATAATGATCGACCTCCATATATTTCAGCCTATCCTGTTGAACCGGGTTATTCACAATCTTCACAGCTACCTCATTACCACAATGTACCATAACTTGATCGGTTTTATCAACACTTCATATACGTCGTGGACCATATCTCTTAGTTTAGCGTTGGCCCCACTATCTAAATTTTTTACTTCTCATTTGTTAGAAAATTTGGATGGTGGTTCATTTTGGTAAGATAATCTCATCTGATCTTACGATCATGATTTCACAGCTTTGAATGAAAGCATTCAGATTCTACTTTTATTTTAGGAGGCGGTAGACTCAAATAAGTTACTTAAAGTCGAAAATGATATTGTTGGGGTTCCTTTTTATTTCATTTTTTTCGCATTCCTTGTAGAATCAAAACAAAACTATATATATATATATATATATATATATATATATATATATATATATATATATATATATATATATTCCAAGTCCAGGTATACCTTGTAACCCTTGATCTTTTGAGCACTTGTCCATTTTGGCCCTTCATAGAGAAAAGATGGTAAATGAGTACGCGGGGCGTACTCGAGTGTACGCTCAGCGTACTCATATGCGTGCATTTGACGCGTAAGCCACTTAGTACGTTGGGCGTAACAGGCCCAGAGTGAAAATCCTAATTTGTGGTGAGCCCCCTATATTGTAACGTCCGTGTTTCTAGGTTTGTCATCAATAGCAATGTAATAGTCTAGGTTAGCCTTTGTAACCTGTTTTGAAATAATAAAAATGTATTATTTAAGTATTATATGCTTAATTGCTTAATTGTGTGGCTTAAATGAATTAAGAATGAAAATAAGCGTGAAAATGAAATGTTAGATAAGACCAATATCAATGCATGATGACGTAGTGGTCGCGACGAGGTTTCTGAAAATATAAAGAATGCTGAAATCCGAGTTATAACGAAGAAGTTATGATCTGCCGAAGTTTCGCGACAAAACCGGTATGGTACAGCGTAACGTAAATAGTGAATTTATGTTGGAGCGATATTTAGCCTTGGTAATCTAAACGAAAGTCGTAGATAATGTTAAACTGAGAGCGTGCATGAAAAGAACGCCCAAATCTGACTTCGTATGAGGATGTTATGATTTTTCGAAGTTTCAGCCTAGTAGTAAACAGCCCGAAGTTCGAATATGAGATCGAGCGATATTTAGCCGAAACAATCTAAATGAGAATTGAAGATCTCATCGATGGTAGTCCAACGGAAGAAATACAGACGAAAACGAACGTCGGATGAAGAAGATATGATTTCTAACGGAGTTTTCCTGTTCCGGCCTACTAAAAATAAATAATAAAAATAAAATCAAAATTAGCCGACGGACTCTAAACGAGAGTTGTAGAGCATAATATCACATGCGCGTGCATATAAATAACGTTGAAAACGGAGCTCGTATGCGAAAGATATGAATTTCTAAAGTTTGGAACACAATTTTCGAGGCTGTGTCAGAACTCACGAGGTGAGCACAGTGCTCACGACATGAGCACAGTCTGTACACCCTCCAGAGCAAGTGGACGAGTGACACATGCAGTGACCTACTGAGCTCACGACGTGATCATTAGAAACTCACGACATGAGTACAACAATTTTTCCCTATAAATAGATTTTGAGGGCGTGCCGTTTTGGGTTGCTACATCTCTTCTCTCTCACTCTCTAAGCCCTATGTTAACCCCCCCCCCCCCCCCCCCCGAAGCCCCAGTATCATCTCGAGACGCGAAGGAAGTCCCGAAGCCCCGAAGATCCCGAAAATTAGAGTTCCCGGGCTGAAGCTCTGCCTACAAGAAGCCCGGTTTTTCAAAGAAGCCAATTTTTGTGAAGATCTTCCAGATGTACCGAAGAATACTACTTCTACAAGTCGTAGTGTTGTTCGATCATCTTCTGATCAAGTGAGTGTATATACCCTTTCTTCTAACACATAGATATAAAGTATCTCTTATATAATACGTGTTATGTGAGTACATAGTCCTCTTCTTAAACACGATTCTAATACAAGCATTGTTTGAATGTACTAAGTATATGCGATATTCTCTATGAAACATGTGCTATATGATTATGTGTTATCTGTTTATTTGGAATGAATATCTTATCAGTTTTAAATGGCATATAAATGAATATGTATATTGTTATCTACAAAATGTTGGGTAGAACTTGGGTAGATAATTGTCGTGTGATAAACAGATGAGAGGCCTCGTTGTTGTAGTTGATCTAGTCATTCAGCAGAATATGGATGACGACCACGAACTCTTTCTAGACTGTCCTGTGAAACGCTGGCAGGTTCATAACCTGTAGGTGTTGTGAACGATGTGTTCACCGGTGTATTCTATCCCCCTCATGGTTGCCTTTAGGACATCTATTGTTGAGGAAACCCCTTTGCAGTAATGTCCGTCCCGATGAAAATCCTAGATTAGGTCCCTTGAGATAGATGTTGTTTTAGGGACGTAAAGTGAGGATAATGGGAATGGGTAATCGGGTTATTGTTGATTGGTGAATTAATTATAATTATTATTGTGGGTTGAAAGCTCTATATGCTCACTAGGCTCCCAGGCCTGACCCACTCAGTTTATTTGTATTACAGGTAGTGGCGCAAGGGCATAAGATGGATGAATCATCAAGTTATTTTGTTTATAAGCCTGTAGTTGTATATAACTGTTGTATGACTTGTAATATGTCGTTTATGCTTTTTGGTCTGTATCGGAACATGACATCCCGAGTTTTGATATTTAATGAAAACGTATTTCTTTATGGAATGCTTTGGTAAATATTATTTTATCATGTTTTGTTTTTGGGAACAAATTCCGCAACTCTTTCAAATCAAAAGGATTTACTCTGAAATTATCTTTAAAAGTATAAATGAAACCGATCTTTTCTGGTCGTGATTTTGGGGATGTCACAGTTGGTATCAGAGCATTAGTTTAAGCGAACTAGGAATTTGTAGGATTTTTAGACTTAAACTTAGAATGCTAAGTGAAGTTTGTGAGTTGTGTGTCTGTTATATTTTAGACACAAGCACTAGTTTATTTTAGGAAAATTGTCTAAAATGCTTTTATGTGCTAAATGTTATATGATTGCCATATATGATGTTATTTGTTCGGATCGACGGTTTGTTGCCAACCGGATCTGAAGGTTTATGTGTTTAGGATTCTAAGCGTATGTATACGATATTAGAACTAGCATGTAGTCGTTTGGAGTAATAAGGATGATTTGGATATCTATCATGGAAGAGGATCTAATTTCACCTTATTCGGTGTATAGATCAGCAATGGTGATAACAAGAAGTGGAGTTGGAAATGCTGATGAAAACAGGAATCAAATAACTATGTTGGAGCAAGTAGTGATTGCAGCAGCAGCACCCGAGCCGATGACTATGGCTGGTGTGCAATTGATGATTTAGACGATGTTGGATCGTCAGATGGAAGAGACGAGATGTCTGCTCCGGCAGAATCGTGGAGAACTCTCGATTCCGATAGAAGAGCCCGAGGTTAATGGAGGGCAGTCGGAAGTAGAAAACTTTAATGGAATCCATGGTCAAGACGATCCACCGATTGTTAGGCAGAATAAGTGGGATAGAGGAAACGATGGAAGAGGATGCAAGTATAAGGATTTCATGGCATCCAAACCACCAAGTCTATCCGGAAACCCGACGCCAGTAGAAGTGATTAATTGGATCTCCGAAATGGAGACAATGTTCGAAAGTTGCGAGTGCAGCAACAGACAGAAGACCGCACTTGCGATCCCTCTGTTAAAATATAGGGTACTAAGCTGGTGGAAGTTACTAGCTGATTCGATGCCCAAGAGAGAAGCTAGCAAGATGTATTAGGAAGAATTTGTTGAGCAGCTGAAATGGAAATACTGCTCAGAGCAGGACCTTCTGAAAATCAACAATGAGTTTCAAAATCTAAAAAAGGAAAGATGAGCGTTACTGAATACGCTGCAAGTTTCACCGAGAAGATGAAGCTTATCCCATACTTAGTTCCAACCGATCTAGCGAAGGTCAATAAGTTTGCTCGTGGGTTACCAGCGGACTTCGGCCCAATGGTTAAGCAAGCTACAACTTTGAAAGTTGCCATCTGGGCTGCTAAAAATGTTGAGACCCAGATCAGGGAGAAGAGTCTGGAGAGGTATGAGGTTGGAGAGAAGAGGAAGTTCGATGGACCTTCAGGGTCCAACAACAAAAATATTAAGTTCTCGAAATCTGGTTCAAGAAGAGGATGTGGTGGAGGAGGACAGGCGAAATGGTGCGACAAGTGCAAGAAGAAGCACTCTAGGAAATGTGACGGGGAGGTCGTCACATGTTTTAAATGTGGGAAGCCAGGGCATTATGCCAACGAGTGCACCCTTACCAAGAAAGTTTTTTATGGGTGTGGTGAGGAGGGGCACATTTCAAGGGATTGTCCGAAGAAGAAGGACGCATCCAAACCCAACATTCCGCCAAATCCGAAGGCGAGAGCATTCCACATGACACTAGAAGCTGCAAAAGAAGAAGTTGATGTCGCTTCAGGTACCTTTCTCGTAAATGAATTGTATGCCCAAATTTTATTTGATTCTGGAGCCAATTACTCCTTTATATCGCATGAATTTGGTAGAATACTAGCTTTGCTTGTTGATAGACTAGATAATGCTTTATTAGTCGAAGTTGCTAGTGGCAAGTTTGTACCTGTTAGCCATCTTATGAGAAACATCTTACTTGATTTAAATGGGAATATGTTCCACGAGGAATTATTGCCTATCGAGCTTAATGGTTTCGACATCGTGCTGGGAATGGATTGGCTTAGCGCCAATGACGCCGATATATTATTCAAGAAGAAGATAGTACGAGTTAACCCGCCAGGGAAAGAGTCATTTATGGTGTATGGGGACAAACGCATAGTGAATTATGGGATCATTTCATTAATGAAAACCAGAAAGTGTTTAGTCAACGGATGTACATCATATCTAGGGTTCATGATTGACACAAAGAAGGAGAAGAAGGAGGTGCAAAGTATTCCGGTGGTGTGTGATTATCCGGAAGTGTTTCCTGAAGATCTTCCTGGATTACCGCCTGATCGACAAGTAGAATTCCGTATTGACTTGTTACCCGGAACGACACCAATTGCAAAAGCACCTTACTGATTTGCACCAACCGAGATGAAGGAGTTGATGATGCAATTGCAGGAGTTAATTGGACAAAGGTTTCATTAGACCTAGTTCATCACCCTAGGGAGCTCCAGTGTTATTCCTGAAGAAGAAGGATGGAAGTATGAGGATGTGCATCGATTACAGAGAGCTGAACAAGGCAACAATAAAGAATGGATATCCGTTGCTGAGGATTGATGACCTGTTCGATCAGCTGCAAGGCTCAAGTTATTTTTCAAAGATCGATCCGAGGTCAGGATATCATCAGCTGAAGGTGAAAGAGCAAGATATAGAGAAGACTGCATTTAGAAAAAGATATGGATACTACAAGTTTTTGGTTATGTTGTTTGGACTAACCAATGCTCCAACAGCATTCATGGATTTAATAAATAGGGTTTTTAATCCATTCCTTGATAAATTTGTGATAGTGTTCATTGATGACATTCTGATTTATTCAAAAAGCCAAGAAGAGCATGGAAGACACTTGCGAGATGTGTTGGAAGTATTAAAGAAGGAGAAGTTGTATGCAAAGTTCTCCAAATGTGATTTCTGGATTTGAGAAGTCCAATTCTTGGGTCACGTAGTCAACCAAGAAAGGATAATGGTTGATTCGGCAAAGATTGAGGCTGTGACAAAATGGGAGCAACCGAAGAGTCCCACGGAAATCCGAAGCTTTTTGGGATTAGCTGGATATTACCGAAGGTTTATCCAAGGCTTTTCTTCGATCACTAGTACATTAACAGCTTTGACCCACAAGGGAGTCGCTTATGCTTGGAGTGATAAGCATAGAGAAGCATTTAAGTTGCTAAAGAAGAAGTTATGTGAGGCACCGATGTTATCTCTACCCGAAGGAGTTGAAGACTTTGTTGTTTATAGCGATGCGTCTGGGATTGGATTGGGTTGTGTTTTGACCCAAAGAGATAAGGTGATCGCGTATGCATCTCGACAGCTGAAAGAGCATGAAAAGAACTACCCGATTCATGATTTGAAGTTGACAGCAATAGTTTTCGCTCTAAAGATATGGAGGCATTACCTCTATGGCACAAAGTGCAAACTGTTCATTGATCATAAGAGTCTTCAATATCTCTTTAGTCAGAAAGAATTGAACATGAGGCAACGACGCTGGCTAGAATTGCTTAAGGACTACGACTGTGAGATACTTTACCACCCCCGGTAAAGAAAATGTTGTTGTTGATGCTCTCAGTCGGAAAGTCAATCTTGAAAAGAAAAGGCCAAGAGGGTTGAGAATAGAAGTTGTCTCGACTATTATGGAGAGTATAAAGAAAGCTCAAGGAGAAGCTTCTGAGAAGAATGACTGGAAGGAAGAACATTTGGGTAAAACGTTGGTATTCAGTACGAACAGTGACGGACTGAAGGTATTCCAAGATCGTATTTGGGTACCTAAGACTGGAGGAATAAGAGATCTTCTAATGGAAGAAGCTCATAAGACCATGTATTCGATTCATCCCAATAGCACAAAAATGTATAGGGACCTGAAAACCTACTATCGGTGGCCGATGATGAAGCTCGACATTGCAAAGTATGTGGCCGAGTGTGTGACCTGTGCAAGAGTCAAGGCACAACATCAGAAATCGTATGGGAGTTTAGAACCTTTACATGTGCCTATGGGTAAGTGGGAAGACATTGCTATGGATTTTGTCACTAAATTGCCCAGGACAAAGAGTGGTCACGACATGATTTGGGTGGTCGTTGATCGATTCACTAAGAGTGCGCATTTCATAGCAGCCAATGAGAAGTGGTCTATGGATAAGCTTGCGAATTCTTATGTGAAGGATATTATGAGGCTTCACGGTGTTCCGTTAACAATTGTGTTGGATCGTAATAGCAGTTTTACCTCAAGGTTTGGGAAAAGTCTACAAGAGGAGTTAGGTACCAAGTTATGTTTTAGTACAGCTTACCATCCACAGACTGATGGTCAGAGCGAACGAACGATACAAACGCTTGAAGATATGCTGAGAGCATGCACCCTGAAATTCCAAGGTAACTGGGATGAACATTTACCTTTGGTAGAGTTTTCCTACAATAATAGTTTCCACTCGAGCATAAAGATGGCACCTTATCAAGCTTTGTATGGACAGAAGTGTCGTACGCCGTCTTGTTGGCTTGAGGCTAGGGAAAAGCAGTTTATGGGACCTGAGATAGTCCATCAAACTGCTGAAAAGCTGAAAATAACCAGGGAGAGAATGTTAGCCGCTCAAGATCGTCAAAAGAGCTATGCTGACAAGAACAGAAGACCGATGACTTTTGAAGTTGGAGATTCGGTTTTACTTAAAGTCTCTCCGTGGAAGGGACTTATAAGATTTGGTAAAAGGGTAAAGTTAAGCCCAAGGTTTATTGGACCGTTTAAAGTTCTTCAGAATGTTGGGAACCAAACTTACAAGCTAGAGCTACCCGAAGAACTGAATGGGATTCACAACACTTTCCATGTGTGTTATTTGAGGAACTTCACGGGAGAAGATCCCAATATGATTCCACTATCGGAATTGAGAACTGATGAGAACAAGAGGTTGATTGAGGAACCAGAGGCAATCGTTGACCGAAAGACTAAGAAGTTGCGATGCAAGATGGTCGAGTTAGTGCTTGTCTGTTGGAAACATACGAATGGGCCAAATCTCACCTGGGAGACGAAGAGTGACATGAGGAGTCGCTATCCGCATTTATTTGTTGATGTGTGATGCCGGGGACGAAATCATCATAAGGTGGAGAGAATTGTAATGCCCGTGTTTCTGGGCTTGTCATTAATAACAATGTAATAGTCTAGGTTAGCCTTTGTAACCTGTTTTGAAATAATAAGAATGTATTATTTGAGTATTATATGCTTAATTGCTTAATTGTGTGGCTTAAATGAATTAAGAATGAAAATAAGCGTGAAAATGAAATGTTAGGTAAGACTGATATCAATGCATGATGACGCAGTGTTCGCGACGAGGTTTCTGAAAATATAAAGAATGCTGAAATCCGAGTTATAACGAAGAAGTTATGACTTGTCGAAGTTTCGCGACAGAACCGGTACGGAACATCGTAACGTAAATAGTGAATTTACGTTGGAGCAACATTTAGCCTTGGTGATCTAAATGAAAGTCGTAGATAATGTTAAACCGAGAGCGTGCATGAAAAGAAAGCCCAAATTTGACTTCGTATGAGGAAGTTATGATTTTTCGAAGTTTCAGCTTAGTAGTAGACAACCCGAAGTTCGAATATGAGATCGAGCGATATTTAGCCGAAACAATCTAAATGAGAATTGAAGATCTCATCGATGGTAGTCCAACGGAAGAAAGACAGACGAAAACGGACGTCGGATGAAGAAGATATGATTTCTAACGGAGTTTTCCTGTCCCGGCCTACTAAAAATAAATAATAAAAATAAAATCAAAATTAGCCGACGGAGTCTAAACGAGAGTTGTAGAGCATAATCTCTCCTACGCGTGCATATAAAGAACGTCGAAAATGGAGCTCATATGCAAAAGATATGAATTTCTGAAGTTCGGAACACAATTTTCGAGGTTGTGTCAGAACTCACGAGGTAGTGGCGCAAGAGCATAAGTGTTGGATTAATGTCTAAGCCTGTAACCATATTTGGTAAGTACTTGACACGGTTGTGCATGGTCCTTTTGGGTTGTCTTCAACAAAGCAACTTGACTGAAGAAATATATAAAGAGAGAGGTTTCTATGATTTATTAATATGTTATAAGAGTAATATATTAAAGGATAAATCATATTTGTTTAATTAATATTGGTCAATAATTAATTAGGAATTAATTTTGTGATTAAGTGTAATTAATTAAACTAGCGGGGCTGAATTTTAATTATGTGATAGTTGCAAAATAGGGCAATGGTTATCCTTGTTATGGGTTGGACGAATTCAAGGGATAAGATATCCTTGAAATCGTCCAAGGGATAAAAGGATAAGGGCTTTTCAAGGCTTATCTTATGATTGCTTGGTGGGCAAGCAACTGGATAAGGATAAGGACTGAAACCCTAATCACAACCCTATATAAAGACCCCTAGGCCTTGAGAAATCGGCCACTTGCTTCTAAGAGATCCCAAGGCCGATTTCTACCTCTTCCCCTCTCTCTATATAGCTTCTCCAATTGCTTGTGGTGTTTGTGAGCCATTAGAGGCACTACACTTGTGGTGCTTGCTTTCAAGACTTAGGGTTTGAAGATTTAAGTTGTTATTGCAATATAACAACAAGAGGTATGTAATCTAACCTTATATATGAATTTCGAAAATAGCATACTACTTTAGGGTTTTATTCTTGTGTTCATAATGTTGTGTATCTAATAGTGAAAACATAGATCCAAATCTAGGGTTGCATGTACACATAAGATTGTTTGTATAAAACCCATCAGTGGTATCAGAGCCTTTGGTTAACTTGTTTTCAGTTAGTTTTATACAATTGTATGAACTTGACAAATTAGGGTTTATTGCCAATAAACCCTAGGAGGCATAAGATTTCGAGATTAGGGTTTCCTAACCCTAATTTGCGAAAATTGTGAAAAGGTTTTATGAATCCTTTCCATTAATCCAAGATTTCGAAATCTAGGGTTTGCAAACCCTAAGATTTCGAGATTAGCCTCCTTCTCCAAGATAAGATCCTAATTTTTAGGGATTTGGATAATCCCATATCTTGTAATTATCTTTTAATTGTTAAATATGGTAATTAAAGATTTTGAATTATCCCATCCCCTTGTTTTCGAAATTTAGAGGGATTTAAGGGATTAGGATAAGTTAAATGTTTAAATGGTAATTATCCTCATGATTTAGATAATCCCTTATGATTTGATAATTTAAATTAATAGTTTAATTTAAGGTAATTATTAAATCAAGAGTTTTAATATTTAAAAGTTTTATTTAAATGGTATTAAATTTCGAAAATTTTAAATTGAAGATTAAAACCCAAGTATTTTGAAATGTTTAAAATACACCCTATACTATTATATTATTACAAGCTTAATGAATATATATGTATAATTAAAATGCTAGTCTTACCGTTAGTAGGCCTCATTCACGAAGCCGATCTATAAGGTGGGTATAAGGTTGCTGCCTATAAAATGACGCTTAATGGGTGTACCCTCACACCCACCGCTTGCTTGACTGGTGGACGGTCATTAGCCGAACGGGTAGGATAGGGCAATCCTCTCTTCATTAATAAGTATAATGAATCTATATAAAGTAACTAAACGTTTTACAAAATTCCCAATCCTAGTTACTTTAGGAAAAAGTGAATTGATGCAATCCCATGAAATTACACTTTGCACCCTTGCCAAGAAGTTAGTGGAGCGTGTGTGGTTTACCGGAACACTAATTGGTTCTAAGCAAAGGTGGCAAATGGTGATTCATTGTTTGTCATAGTTCGATGGAGAGTGTGTGGTTTACCGGCACATCGAATAGGTGATTGTAACAATGAAGGCACCATGTAGATTTGCATGGTTATTCACACCCACTTTGTGATCCTCGGCATCCCAGTCACAAACGAGAGGGGCATATCGAGATTTAAACATGCCATTGAAAAGTTCAATGAATCTCCAAGAAAATCTAGGAATTCTCAATGCATTTAAAACTTAAGCTTATGTTTTCATGGTGAAGAATTAGTGAATCGTCATTCACTTACCTCCAAATTATTTGCGTGTTAGATTACGACATCCCTTTTCTAATATGTAAATAATGTTGTTGGGTCCTAGCCCTAATTTTTCATTTTTGGGTGTTTAATTGGGGATTCAATTCTAATCAACTTTGTCCTTTCTATTTGTAGATGTCGAACGCAAACAACGCTGTTGCTAACTCATTCACGTTAATGAGTCTTTGCCAAAAGGTGACTTTCGATGGAACGAACTTTAGCGAATGGATAAGATACATTCGCACGATTGCGCGCTACGAGGACAAAGAGTATGTCCTCGACGAAAAGCTCGAGAAGATCAATCCAAAAGTCGCCACTCCCGGAGAAATGGCTGTCTTTGAGACCCACGAACGTGATGCAACGAAAGTACATTGAATCATGATAGCCACTATGAACCAAGAATTCCAAAAGTCCTATGAGGACATGTATCCGTATGAAATGCATCAAGACTTAATGGAGAGGTATCATCAAAGCGCGAGGCAAGAGCGCTATGAGAGCATCATGAATATGATCACCGCCAAGATGGGAAGTGGAGAATCTCTTACCGTGCACTTGCAAAAGATGCAAAGATATGTTGATCGTCTTCTCAAGTTAAATGTTAACTTTGGGGAGGATTTGGCTATCGACATTGTTCTTCACTCCTTGCCTTCATGCTACAACCAATTTAGGATGACCTACCACATGAACAAGGAAGAGGTCACCCTAAGCAAACTCCAAGGACTTCTAAGGACTGCTGAGAGAAACCTAAAGGAGAAGTCTGTTGCACCAACTCCTAATCCACCCACTGCTCCTGTTTTGGCTATAGGGCAGGGAAAGGGCAAGAAGAGAAAGGCTCCGTCAAAGAGCCACCGCAAGGGAAAGTCCCAAGATGGTTCCTATTCTAGTGGGACCAAGGTTGATCCTGCTAAACCCAACCCTAACCCGAAGGAGGCAGAGTGTCATCATTGCCACAAAATAGGGCATTGGAAGAGAAGCTGCTCGGAATATCTGCAAGCCATCAAGGATGGAAAGATCAAGCCATCTTATGCAGGTATATACACAATTAAATCTAATGATTCATCTCATGCTATTTCTTGGGTTCTTGATACAGGATGTGGTTACCACATTTGTTCTGATTTGTAGGGACTAGGGAGAAATAGGGATGTGGAGCATGGAAGAATAAATCTGATCATGGGGAACAGAAGAACGTCGACTGTTACCAAGATTGGAGTGTATTCTTTAGTGCTTAGTAATGGATTGAATTTAGATTTAGATAATTGTTGCTACTCGCCAGATATGGAAAGAAACATCATTTCATTTCATGGTTTATTTAGACAAGGATTTAGATATTCGTTTAATAATGAGAATGGTTCTATTTATGCTTATCTAAATGGTGTTTTATACTTTGAAGCAATACCTTGTAATGGAATTTATGAAACTGTTATGGTTGTAAATAACCTAGGAAATGATGTGTTGTGTATGGATTCTTCCAATAGTATGGATAAAGCATCTTTGTGGCATTGTCGTCTTGGACATGTCAACAAGAAGCGCATAGCCCAACTCCAAAAGGATGGAGTGTTGGAGTTATTCGACCTTAGGGAAGATGAAACGTGCGAATCTTGTTTGCTTGGAAAGATGACCAAGTCACCCTTCACTGGCACTTGTGCGAGGGGTGAGGGTTTATTGGATCTCATACATACCGATGTATGTGGGCCCTTTAGATCCACCACAGAGGATGGAAACCGCTTCTATGTGACTTTCACCGATGATTATAGTTAATATGGGTATATTTACTTAATCAAGCACAAGTCAGAAACGTTTGAAAAGTTCAAAGAGTTCAAGCATGAAGTGGAGAATCAATTAGGCAGGAAAATCAAGATGCTTCGATCCGATCGAGGAGGAGAGTACCTAAGTCTTGAATTCCACGACTATCTCAAGGAATGTGGAATAGTTTCGCAATTGATGCCACCTAGGACACCGCAGTTAAATGATGTGGCAGAAAGGCGTAATCGAACCTTGTTAGACATGGTCCGTTCTATGATGAGTCGTGCTTCACTACCTATCTCATTCTGGGGGTATGCCTTAGAGACTGCCGCCCATATACTTAACTGAGTCCCTACAAAGAAGGTTGCCAAAACACCTCACGAGATGTGGACAAGGAAGGCTCCCTCGTTGGCACATATCAAGGTTTGGGGCTGTGAGGTTTTCGTAAGACGAGAGACTCACGACAAGCTCGAACCTCGTAGTGAGCGATGTATTTTCATCAGCTACCCGCAGAGATCCTTTAGATATCTCTTCTATGGACCGAGTGACAATGTTGTCTTTGTTGCGAGGAGAGGGGTTTTCCTAGAGAGAGAACTCATAAGCCAAGGACACAGTGGGAGGCAAATCGATCTTGAAGAGATTCAAGAATCGAGTGATGAAGGAATCTCTACCGCTGGCGCTCAACCCGAGGAGGAAACTCCGGTTGAACCAATTGACGAGTCCTTACCTCTTAGACGTTCCAAAAGAGTTAGAGTTCAACCCCAGTTTTATGGTTTTCATATTACTACCGAAGGGGACACGTATATTAGTGATGGTACACTAATAAATTTAGATGAACCTAATAGCTATAAGGAAGCAATGGCAGGCCCAGAGTCTATAAAATGGAAAGAGGTGATGGACAGCGAGATTCAGTCCATGTATGACAACCAAGTTTGGAATTTGGTTGACAATGTGCCCGGACGTAAGACGGTTGGGTGCAAATGGATCTTCAAGAAGAAGACCGATATGGATGGGAATGTACACATTTATAAGGCACGATTGGTGGCGAAGGGCTTTACTCAAACTCCCGGAGTTGACTATGATGAGACCTTCTCACCAGTTGCGAAAATAAAGTCTATTAGGGTGATGCTAGTCATTGCTGCATTTCATGACTATGAGATATGGCAGATGGATGTCAAGACCGATTTCCTTAATGGGAAGTTGGCTGAGGATGTTTACATGGCTCAGCCAGAGGGTTTTGTCGATACGAAGCATCCCAATAGAGTGTGCAAGCTTGAGAAGTCCATTTATGGACTTAAGCAAGCATCTCACAGATGGAATCTTTGCTTTGATGAGAAAGTCAAAGATTTTGGATTTGTACAAAGCGAAGATGAATCATGTGTATATGTCAAGGCCAATGGGAGTATAGTTAGTTTCCTCATTTTGTATGTCGATGATATACTGCTCATAGGAAACGACATCCCGCCTCTGCAGGAGGTTAAGTCCTGGTTCGGGAAGTGCTTTGCTATGAAGGACCTCGGAGAGGCTTCCTATATTTTGGGAATAAGGATAGTTAGAGAACGAAGTAAGAGACTAATAGGACTTAGTCAGAATACTTACTTGGAAAAGGTACTAAAACGTTTTAGTATGGAAAACTCGAAGAAGGGAGAACTACCGATACAGAGTAATGCCAAGTTGAGTAAGACTCAAAGTCCGAGTACTGAAGCCGAGATAGCAGAGATGAGCCGAGTACCTTACGCTTCTGCAGTTGGCTCGATCATGTATGCTATGATTTGTACTCACCCTGATGTGGCCTTTGCTTTGAGCATGGTCAGTAGATATCAAGGGAACCCAGGCAAAGCTCATTGGATTGCGGTCAAGAATATACTTAAGTACCTTCGGAGGACCAAGGAATGGTTCTTAGTCCTCGGAGGGAGTGATGACTTAAAGATGCGAGGGTATAGTGACGCCATCTTCCAAACCGAAAGAGACAACTATCGTTCGCAGTTGGGCTGGGTCGTTACTCTAAATGGTGGAGCAGTAACTTGGAAAAGTTCCAAGTAGGAAATTGGAGCTGATTCAACGTTCGAATCAGAGTACATTGCAGCAAGCGAAGCGTCAAAGAAGGCGATATGGTTGAAGAACTTCATTGGTGACCTTGGAGTTGTGCCTGCCATAAAGGAGCCTATGGAAATTTTCTGTGATAATGAAGGAGTGGTTGCCTTGACCAAGGAACTGAGGGATCATGGTAGATCTCGACATGTCGACAGAAAGTATCACTTTATTAGACATCGAGTAGAAGAAGGACACCTCGTGGTTAAGAGGATATCATCAGAAGATAACCCAGCAGATCCGCTTACGAAGGAACTGAGTAAGGTTAAGCACTTTTAGCATGTTAGGAGCATTGGGCTGAAGGATGATATTAGTTTGGATTAGATAGTTTTAGAAACATGTAATAGATAAATGTAATTAACATTTGATGATTAAATAAAGGAGTATTATTTATGAGTAAAGTTACTATCTTATGTTAATTGTTTAACTATTGTTTCACTTTGCATGTTTTGACTTCCAGAATAATTGAGTTTATTAAGAATAATCGAATTATTCAAATAGTCCACAATCGTTCATATGTTGGAAGTAGGTATGAATGAAGATTGTCATGAATTGGTGTGTAGATTGTCTAAATGGTATTAGACATGGCAAAAGTTTGCTACAACGTTCATGAGTGCTTATGAAAAGGTTTTGAGCATTGGAATAAACCCGCACTTGTTGGAATCACTTTATGGAATGTGAGAAAAGTGATCGCAAGATGATAATATCATATGGTCTTAAAACCTAGATATATGGTTTATTATTTGCTAATTGGTTGTACATTGATAATGCGAAACCGCATCAGTAAATTGACGTCATAAAACGCATTGTTGTGTATAATTGATTGGTGAATAAGTAAATGCATATAAGTCGAAGTTTATATGTTACTTCGATCCTAAGAGGGTAAAAGCGATATCACGGCCGCTCGATGATTTGATTTGACTTATGTGCCGGGCCCGGTCAGGACTGAATTGATGTGTTCAATTAAGTTCTATGTCGAATAAATCTGAGATCGAGAAACCAATTGCTGGACAATTAGTTCCATAAAACTGTCAGCACAATATCTAAACAGAGGACTGTACGATCCCTTATCTAAAGGACAGGTTACTGATGAGATCAGAGTTCAACAGCGTCTTTGAGAGCTACGATTGCTAATCAAGTTGTACGTTGCATTTGTGGTTACTAGACTTATCCAAGTGGGAGACTGTTGGATTAGTGTCTAAGCCCGTAACTATATTTGGTAAGTACTTGACCCGGTTGTGCATGGTCCTTTTGGGTTGCCTTCACCAAAGCAACTTGACTGAAGAAATATATAAAGAGAGAGGTTATTATGATTTATTAATATGTTATAAGAATAATATATTAAAGGAGAAATCATATTTGTTTAATTAATATTGGTCAATAATTAATTAGGAATTAATTTTGTAATCAAGTGTAATTAATTAAACTAGAGGGGTTGAATTGTAATTATGTGATAGTTGCAAAATAGGGCAATGGTTATCCTTGTTATGGGTTGGACGAATTCAAGGGGTAAGATATCCTTGAAATCGTCCAAGGGATAAAAGGATAAGGGCTTTTTAAGGCTTATCTTATGATTGCTTGGTGGGCAAGCAACTGGATAAGGATAAGGACTGAAACCCTAATCACAACCCTATATAAAGACCCCTAGGCCTTGAGAAATCAGCCACTTGCTTCTAAGAGATCCCAAGGCCGATTTCTACATCTTCCCCTCTCTCTCTATAGCTTCTCCAATTGCTTGTGGTGTTTGTGAGCCATTAGAGGCACTACACTTGTGGTGCTTGCTTTCAAGACTTAGGGTTTGAAGATTTAAGTTGTTATTGCAATATAACAACAAGAGGTATGTAATCTAACCTTATATATGAATTTCGAAAATAGCATACTACTTTAGGGTTTTATTCTTGTGTTCATAATGTTGTGTATCTAATAGTGAAAACATAGATCCAAATCTAGGGTTGCATGTACACATAAGATTGTTTGTATAAAACCCATCAATAAAATGGATGAATCATCAAGTTATTTTGTTTATAAGCCTGTAGTTGTATATAACTGTTGTATGGCTTGTAATATGTCATTTATGCTTTTTGGTTTGTACCGAAACATGACATCCCGAGTTTTGATATATAATGAAAACACATTTCTTTATGGAATGCTTTGGTAAATATTATTTTATCATATTTTTTTTTGGAACAAATTCCGCAACTCTTCCAAATCAAAAGGATTTACTCTGAAATTATCTTTAAAAGTATAAATAAAACCGGTATTTTCTGGCCGTGATTTTGGGGATGTCACATATATAAAGGATATGATGGCCTCATTCTTGGCCACCATTCCCAGACAACAAACCCTCCTAACCCTAATTCATCGTTCTTATAGCTTGTGAGTGCATTTGAGAGCTTGTGAGTGGATTCTTGTGTTCTTGAAGTGAAGAAGAAGACTTGGGAAGATGGAGTGAGAGTCCAGACCCTTGGATCTAAGCATAGTTGTGTTGGGAGCTTCACATAGAGGTATAAAGCTTCAAGCTTTCTCACTCTTTTGATTTGTGCATCTTCATAGTGTATTTTAGGGTTTTGTCCCAAAAGATGGAGACTTTATGAGATAATGAGCTCTAGAGATCATAATCAACCCTCTTTGAGCGTATTTATAGGAGTAATGTCATAAAAATCCAATCTTGGACGTTAGAAACAAGCCATGCATGAGATATGAGCTTTATGAGGAAAGAGGATGAGTGTTTTGTGTGTTTATGACCAAATCAGCCATGCAAAGGCTTAAAGTCACTAACTTTATGGAGTAAGAGCTAGTAGAGGGTCAAGATCTGTGATTTGAGCCAAGGTCTTAACTGATTAAGATCAAATGTGTGAGAAGAGTGAAACTGGGACTTACGATGGGCGTAATGTAACATCCAAAATTTCTAATAAATTTGAACTTTTTAAACTAACATAAATTATACATTTAATGTATTTTTTTCAAAACAAATGAAATACCAAACCCCAAGATCAAATCAGTTTCCAACCATTATTAGTTATAATTTTAAAATTTATGAAAACAAAACCAATTCAATATCAATTCCAAAAACCCGCCTCGAGCCAGTGTGTACAATCATGCCCGACCATTTTGTGTACCTAAAATAGTATTTTTTAAGGGAAAAGGGGTAAGCACAAAGCTTAGTGAATTCCACACATACACAGTATCATATCATATAATCCTTACCCATATACACGAATACAATCAGCATCAAACACATAACCACGCATGCATGTCAAAGAACAAATCAGTAACAGACATACTCCTACTGGGACACATTGGCTAGGCCCGATCCCCCTTGCTCAGTACCTCGAGCCCTTGGGACACATTGGCTAAGGTCGATCCCCCGTACCCGAACCCATTGGCCATGCCCGACCCCCCTTGCTCAGTTCGTCGAGCCTTTGGGACACACTGGCTACGCTCGATCCCCACGCGGATGCGCCGAGTCCTACCATGCATAATCCTCAATACGTGAGGAAAACCACTAGAATCTACCCCGCCTAGTAATACCCACATAAATAATACAATACATAGCACACACGAGCTAATGTAAAGAAGATATAACACAACACGGTGTAGTGAGGAACTCACCTCCAAAAACAAAGCAACCTCCAAAGCAACCCGAAACTCACTCACACCAGCTTGCCCTTCAAACTTCCTGATAAAATAAATTGAGATGGTTTTAGTTATTAAATTGCCTTAATTATGAATATAACTAATGGGTAAATGTTCCAGATTTCTACATAAAAATTAGGGTCAGTTGCCATTTCAAAAAAAAAAAAAAAAAAACAGTTTGGGACCTATTTTGCCCACCTTAATCTCCGTGTTTGTCAAAACTGTATCATATCAATATATATCATGTCCTTATCTTTAAAAGTAGTACTTTCACACCTTCATACAATTTTCTACGATTTATGACAAATTTTACAAAACTGCCTTGCATAACAGATCATTCCAGACCAGTCTGAATAAATACTCGTTTTTTTCCTAGCTATAGACATTTATGGATTTCGGTCAAAACTAATGAAATGTAGTAGACTCCAAAATGAAACTTTGGGCACTGGTTTCGTTCAAAACCGATGTATCTAGAATTAGTTGTGATATTTACAAAAACGGTACAGAAAAGTGGATTTTTCAGAAAGATAAAACTAAGGTTATGGTTCAATCCACTTAACCCATCAGGTCCCAAATTCAATTAAGACCTTCCAAGTCTGTAACAAATCAGCCCTAGGTCCTAAAGGACTTTTCCAAACAATGAGGAAAAAATCATACCTATGTTTTTGAGATTGAAAGCCCCATACAAGCCTTGCACCGAAAACGATTTCGACAACAACCCAAAAATCTATTCCATGATCGACGATCTGTAATTCGAGCTCCATACCTTGAAACTAAAATACCAACGGTCAAAACTTGGATATATGTCTTGGGAGGAGGCACTCCAAATTTCACATGGGATCGTCCAAACACTGTTGCAAACTGTTGCAAATTTCACTTGGATATATGTCTTGGGAGGAGGCACTCCAAATTAGGGTCAGTTACCAACGGTCAACGATGATCCAACGGTTAATTCGCATGGGATCGTCCAAACACTGTTGCAAGGTCTTCAAAAACGAGAATTACGAATATTCATCAACTTGGAGTCGTTTCCTTTTGCATGATTGAAGTCTCTCTTAGTGAGTGGCTAGGGTTTTAAGTTTTATATTAGTTTATGTTCCTCCTTGGCTTACTTTGATCCCCATGCTTCAAAACATTTACACCTAGGTCCTCCTCCTTAACTCCTTAGCAAACTTAACATTTTCTATTAATGTTATCTCTTTCTAACCCCTCATATATACCTTGTAAAAACTAATATGAATCCTTAAAGTCATATTATTACTTTCAACCCGAATATAATAACTCTTAACATTATAAATCAATTTCTTCGATAATTAACGATTTAAAAATATAAAACAAAAAAATATGGGGTGTTACATGTAATCCCAGTACGCGCAGCATAGGGGTCGAGCATCCCCGGTGCCTGCATGGCAGTAGAGTATGCCCAACGTAAAGAACTGATACGCGCAACGTACTCATGACCATTGACTTTTGGTTGCCCTTTAGGGTTTGGTCAATTTGTGGACTATTAAGCCCATGGAGGGGTAAAATGGACGTTTACCCTTCTGTGAGTTTATAGAAGGGTTAGTCTAGCTTCTTGAGAGCCATTATTAATTAGGGATAATTATCGTATGTGTTAGGCGGAGGCTAGATCGGTGGTTCTAGTTCAAGATTTCCGAGTACAAGACTTTTACTTGCTAGCTTACAAGGTGAGTCTTCTCACTATACTTTACCTAGAGTGGTAAGTTTTGTGTGACTGGATGGTCTTATGTGCTTATATTGAGTATTGTGATATCCTACATTATGTCTTTATGAATTATGTTGTATATTATGCTGAGACTTACAGAGTTAGGACCGGAGGGTCCATAGAGTTGTGGGACTGGAGGGTCCCACTGAGACACATTGATCGGAGGGTCTTACAGAGTTATAGCCTCGAGTGGATCATGAGTTGTATGTGGTATTTTGGGGAACTCACTAAGCTTCATGCTTACCGTGTTATGTGTTTCAGGTACTTCTCAAGATCACGGGAAGGCGCCGACATGATTGTCCACACACACTACAGTTGGATTTATGATTTGAGAGGATCCTGGATTTGATATATATAACACTGTTTTTCGACATGTGGTTGATGAATTGATATTGTGCACTTTTATAGTTTTGAAATGAGAATGAATGTGTTTTTAATTTGAAAATTTTGGTTTGGAAATATACATCGTTAAGTTGGTATCAGAGCCTTGGTTTGAGGGATTCTTATGCACCTTCGGGTGTGTTCAAACTCAAACTAAGGATTTGAGAAAAATTTTCAAAAAGGATATAATTTTTAAAAAATAAGAAAGAGTTTAAGAGAAAACAAGTCGGAGCAGTGTGTACAATCAGCTAGAGCCCGAACGGTGATTTCCCAAAATACCCTTACTTTTGTGTTATGAAAAATTTATGAGATATTCTATGAGAAATTATTCATGCTAGAAATTAGGCTAGGTATTTCATATTTTAGGACTATCGTGGCCTGATTTGTGACGCCTTATCCTAGGAGTTGCTGCTATCTGTGATTTGCTTTTGAGTATTTAGCAGAGATCACTTAGGGAGGGTTCTTGAGTTGAGAGAGGGAGTCTAGGAGAGGCACCTAGATGAGCTTGTGAGAGGTCTTTTGAGTGAGTAGTCTGTGTTTGCGAGATATAGAGTACTTGTGTATCGGGATCCTAGGATGAGGACTTGGGGTGAATACAGGTTGGTGTGGAAGGTAGTATTGGGCCCGTACTACTAAAAACACCAGATATGTGGGCAGTCTAAGTAAGAATCCTTAGGATGTTGAGAAACAAGTAGGGGCGAGTGATCGAGTGTGAGTATAATTGAGCGAGTATCTGATTATTTTGTGTTGTGTTTCAGAGACATCATGGTGAGTACGTGTAACATCCCCCTCTGGCACGTATCACAATATTGTCCGCTTTGGGCCACTCAGCACGAGGACTTCCCAAGGGGTCACCCATCCTGGTACTACTCCCGCCCGAGCACGCTTAACTGCAGAGTTCTTATGGGATCTGCTGCCCTCACGGCTTTAAAACACGTTGTGACAAGGAAGGTATCCACACCCCTTTATAAGGAAATTTTTTGTTCTCCTTCCAAGCCGATGTGGGATCAGATCTAACCCACTTTCACCCCCCATTATAGGGTTCGATGGACCCGTCGAACACATCGACCCGTGCCCTAGCTCTTATACCATTTGTAACATCCCCCTCTGGCACGTATCACAATATTGCCCGCTTTAGGCCACTCGGCACGAGGACTTCCCATGGGGTCACCCATCCTGGTACTACTCCCGCCCGAGCACGCTTAATTGCAGAGTTCTTATGGGATCTGCTGCCCTCACGGCTTTAAAACGCGTTGTGACAAGGAAGGTATCCACACCCCTTTATAAGGAAATGTTTCGTTCTCCTTCCAAGCCGATGTGGGATCAGATCTAACCCACTTTGACTTGTAACGTCCCAAAATTCAAGACCAAAAATTTCAATTATATTAAGTATTAGAAACCATAATTCATCCAGTCATCTTAATAAACATAATTCACAATGTTCCAAAACGTTATTATTATCAGAGTCTAACATTCCAAGTTATAACAAACGATGGTGTGTGTCATGTGAAGCAGCTCGAACCATGCTTAGCTTCGCTTCCTTACCTTTGTACTTCTGGGCTGATGCAATAGCCGCTGCCTGCTATACCCAAAACCGATCCTTCCTCAACAAGCGATTTTCCATCACTCCATATGAAATCTTGAATAATCCCAAGCCGAATGTCAAGTTTTTCCATATGTTCAGTTCAAGGTGCTTTATTTTCAACTCCAAAGAGAACCGAAACAAGCTCGATGTAAAGGCAGATGAAGGGATTTTTCTTGGTTACTCGCTTACTTCAAAGGCATATAAGGTTCTGAATAAGCATTCAAAGAAAAATGAAGAAACCTATTATGTCACCTTTGATGATGATTACATGAAGAAACTTCAATCAAGTAAAGGACCAACGGAGTAAATCTTTCCAGCATCCGGTCAAGTCTCGGTTCCAATTTCCAATCTATTTGAAGAATATATGTTGCTCTTCGATGAACCAGAGAGAGCTATAAATTCTGAGACAAAGGCCGCTGACAACAAGATCGACAACTTGAATAAAATTAATGATAAAGCAGCAAAAGAAATGGAAAGCGAACATCAAGGTCCAACCGAACAGCCAGGTCCAAGCGAACCCCCAAAAGAACGCTTTATATTCCGGGGGGTTCATCCACATCATATAACACTGATTCGTCCTTCCAGGGAGAAAATCCATCACCATCAAAGACCCATGAAGTTCCATTCGAGGGGGAGCATTCTGAACCTGATGTTGAAATCTTCTCGTCATTCGAGGGGGAGAATCATAATACAAATGATGAGTCGGATATTCAATCAGAATTGGAAGAGGAAATCAATGCCAAATTGGATCCCGCCTATAATCCAAACTACCCTCCTCTCACAAAATGGACAAGAGATCATCCAAAAACTCAAGTAATTGGTGAATCATCTGAAGGAGTTCTCACTTGGTCTCAAATAAAAGCAAAGCAAACTGCTCTGTTCTCTCAAGTAGAATTTTGTATGTTTAATTCGATCCTCTCTAAAATAGAACCGAAAACGGTTAATATTGCAAGACGAACTCCAAGAATTTGAGCGAAATCAAGTTTAGAGATTAATTCCCACACCAAAGGATACATCTGTAGTTGTCCTAAAATGGGTTTTTAGAAAAAAAAAATGGACAAAGAAGGGAATGTGATTCGTAATAAAGGAAGGTTGGTCGTGAAAGGATATTGTCAGGAAGAAGGTATAGACTATGAGGAAACCTTCGCTCCTGTAGCAAGGTTAGAATCAGTACGAATCTTTCTGGCTTATGCTGCACACAAAAACTTTGAAGTATTTCAAATGGATGTCAAGTGTGCCTTCCTGAATGGAGAACTAGAGGAGACTATGTATGATGAGCAACCACCGGGTTTCGTGAATGAAAAGTATCCAAACCACTGCTATATTCTGGATAAAGTCGTTTATGGTTTAAAGCAAGCTCCTAGATCCTGGTATGAAACCCTTACTCGTTTTCTAAAAATGTCCAAGTTTAAACAAGGTTCGGTTGACCCAACCTTCTTTCCCAAGAAAGAGGGTGACCACTTAATGATCGTCCAAATTTACGTCAATGACATCATCTTCGTTTCCACGAATCCCAGCCTAACAGCTGAATTCAGGAAGTTGATGGAGACTAAGTTTGAGATGAGCTCAATGGGTCCAATTAACCTTTTCCTTGGCTTGAATATTAGGTAGGGACCCGAATGCATATTCATCAATCAGGAGGCTTACACGAAGACCCTACTGGCTAAGTTTGGCATGATGGGAGATTCCAAAGTGAAGGTTCCTATGGCATTTGGAACGAAGTTAACACCATCTTTGGAAAAACCAACTGTTGATATGACTCTCTATCGGAAAATGATAGGGTCTCTAATGTATCTAACAGCTTCTAGAGCAGACATTAAATTCTCTGTTTGTTACTGTACCAGGTTTAAAGCTAATCCACGTGAACCTCATATGGTGGCTGTTAAGAACATTTTCTGATATTTGAAGTGAACCTCTTTTCTCGGTCTGTGGTATCCTGCTAAATCAGGATTTTTCGTTCAAGAATTCTCTGATGTTAATCTTGGAGGATGCGGTTTGGACCGAAAGAGCACTACAGGAGGATGTCAATTCCTAGATGGTAAATTGGTCAGCTGACAGTCCAAGAAACAAACGTGTGTTTCACTTTCCACAGCCAAAGCTGAATATATTGCTGCAGCATCTTACACCTCCCAAGTCATTTGGATCTAAATCCCATTAAGAGACTATGGCCTGAATATGAAGAAGATGCCTCTTTATTGTGACTCTGAAAGCGCCATCAGGATCTGTCATAATCCAGTGCATCATTCCAAGACAAATCACATAACACTGAGATATCACTTTATCAAGGATCACGTAGAAGATGAGAATGTTGAAATTCACTTTGTTTAATCCTCTGATCAATTGGTTGACATCTTTAGTAAGGCATTGCCTGAAGCATCGTTTAATAAAATACTCCAAGGCTTAGGAATGATGGAAGCTGAGTTAGTTCCAAAACCACACACATTTCATTAAGTAAAACTTTCGCTTTTGCTTTCTTAAATTTCTCTAACAACCGAAATGAGCCGAACGCTCGCTCTATTTCGGCTCCTGATTTTTCGGAAACTGAAATGAATCGAAGGCTCGGTTTATTTCGCTTCTTAAATTGCTTTTAAAAGCGAACGAGTGTTTCATCCTATGGTTTGGAACTTACATATCATTTGTGTAGTATGTATATTTTTTTTTTGCTTACTCTACTTTATGTCTTCAATTCATTTCATAAAACACAAAAATATTTTTTTTTCTGTTTTTATTTCTTTTTCAGAAAATTCATAAAACTCAAAAATAGTTTCTATTTGCTTAGTTTAATTTTTTTATTATTATTCGAAAATTACAAAAATATTTTTCTTGAGTATCACAGATGTACTTCCATGATATAGATTGGGGCAGGTATAACACTCTTTATCTATGTACTAGCTAAGTGTCCCTAGAAGCATGGTGTTGCATGTCGACCGAAGCCTCCAAGACTTTGAGTGAAGCCTTACTGATTCGATATACACAAATCGTTTCTTCCCAATAAGGCTGATACAATCACTCAAGTCATGAGATACCTTACTCTTCTCACATTGAGTTAAGAGTTATCTGCTTGGTCCATCTTTATTAGCAGAGGTACTTTCGGTTCTTTAACCACCTACTCCTATTTCTCCATCTCATTTCGGTTCATATTTGTAACCCTTCAGACTCTCAGCATTTACCACTGAGGTTTATGGTTAGACAACACCTGTGTTAATGATCTTAGTTTTACTTCACCACGTGTTAAGTGAGACCCAAAATCCAATACCTTAAACGAATTGATGGTGAACACTCCAAAGTTATAGTTTTTCACTCAACCACTTTGATGGTGTGTACCTTGAAATCTTTTTTATTTTTGTGTGATCTTTATGAATTTGTCTAACACCAAGACTTTTCTTCCCAAAAAGATCCAGCTTTCAATTTTTTTTTTGATTTCAACATAAATTTCACCAAGTCACTGAACATATTATCTAACCTACTTGTTTAAAAGGCCACACTAGTCTCACAAGTACTTCATCCAACTTCCGGTCTTATGTCAAGTACTGAAGTCCGGTTGAAGCAAAGCCACCCCTTATAGCCTCAATTTGAAAAGATGCCTTTCAATGTTTCTTAATAAACATTTGAGTACTTCAACGGGAAACCACACAGACACTTCTCAGTCTCTCTTGACTTTGAAGGAAGCGATTTGTGCCCGGGATCCACAGTTTCGTGTCTAAGTAGACATCACTTAAATCCCACAAATACTTTGCTTTATTTCTTTTCTATTGGCACACTCTTGCACGAAGATCTTTATGATTTTCTCAATTCTTGTTGGTGGTACTAATGGCAATTTTTCAGTTTTGAAGCTTCAGTTGTAAATACTATGGTGGTATACTACATTAAGGGAATAATGCCAACCTAACATAAAGCGAAAGGGTTTGTCACAGTTTGCAAAAGAATTTGAAACATTTTCAAAGTTGGAAAGGCGGTAACAAGATAAGATTTCAAACCAAGTCATTGGATAAGAATTGCAAAGGGCGCGTGATTTGAAACGGTTCCTAATATCACGCATGATGACATCTTTCTAGGGAAACGCAGCTGTCAAATCGCGCTTTTACAGGCGCCGATTCAGAAGATCGTATTATCATTACTCAAGATTCTTTCTCTCTCCTGGGAATGGTATATAAGGTTCTCTCACACTCCTTATACCTATTTACCACTTCCGAAAATCTCTCAAGAACACGTAGACAAATTTCTACTATTCATATTCTTCTTCATACCTGCCACAATGGCTGACTCTTCATCTGTTCATGAACAAACCGCCCCATCTTCTCTGTTAACCATTAAACCCAACCAGAACCTGATTATCGATTTGGATCCTTTCCTTTACGATTCTTATATGATCCAAGTGGTTGAATGCCTAAAATATTCACCACTTGTGATCGCTGTGACATCCCCATTTTCTCGGCCAGAAAAGACCGATTTTGTTTATGCTTTATAAAAATCAGAGTACTTCTTTTAATAAAAATGTTGCGGAATTTGTTCCCAGAAAAACATGATAATTACGTTATCAAAGCATTTCCGAAGAAATGTATTTTTATTCATTTTAAAACATTGGGATGTCATCGTCAATACATAAACATAAGCATAAACAGAACTTACATTTATTTACACTAGTGATCTACATCTCTTTTAAATCTCTAAGTGCAACGTAGCTTCGTATCAATACTTGTGATACACATAAGTTGGAGTGGGTCAGGTTGGGAAACCTGGTGAGTACATAGGGTTTTCAACCCACAATAATATTATTATATTTAAACGTCAAACAATCGACCTAATTACCCATCCTCATTATCTTCTTAAGGTTTTACCCTAAGAATCATATATTCCTCGTTCATTTATTCCTAAGGATCATCCTAAGGAAATGGCATGAAGTCTATCGTTGCCACGTTTTATACAACAAGCGCTAAGTCTCATAGTCGCCAGGTTATTAGGCATCAAGTATGCATGATCGTCAGGGTTTAGGCACTAAGTCTGCATAGTCACCAGGGTTTAGCACCAAGTCTACATGATCGCCAAGGATTAGGCACTAAGTCTGCATAGTCGCCAGGGTTTGGCACGAAGTCTGCATGATCACTAGGGTTTTCACAACAGGCACTAAGTCGCATAGTCGCCAGGGTTTGGCACCAAGTATGCATGATCTCCAGGGCTTAGGCACTAAGTTTGCATAGTCGTCAGGGTTTGGCACCAAGTCTGCATGATCGCCAAGGTTTTCACAACAGGCACTAAGTCACATAGTCACCCGGGGTTAAGGCACCAAGTCTGCATGATCGCCAGGGTTACTCTCTTCTATCGATATTTATCGATTCCTAGACTTCTCTGACAATACATGTCAAGGGGTTCAGGCACTAAGTCACATAGTCGCCTAAGTTGATCTCGTTTATCGACTATGTTGTTTCCGAGACGCTTCTCAATATCTTATTCACACCGAAACTATTTACCCATTTTTTACCCAACATACTTTGTAGATATAAAATACATATACAGTTTAAATTATTTAAAACATGTATAAAAATCTTTCACACAACATAGACAGCAAGTATTCAGACAATGTGCACACATAGCACGTAATTTATATTAAATACTTCATATATATGTGTAAGATGAAAGTAACTATGCACTCACCTGGTAAGGTGGTGACTCTGCACTCAGATAGCGCTTCGTTACTCTCAAAATGATTTTCCTCGACAAAACCTAGTATTATTACCACTAGAGTTTAGTCTGACGTTAACCGCGAGTAATTAATAGTCTAACTATTATTACTATTATTACTATTATATAAGCGTGACACAATACTTTTCGCCCACTACATACAGACAAGGCCAGACATGGAACACCGGAGGGCAGGATCATTTCGGCATAAAAGCACTTCTGAATCTAGCAACCCAAGCGGCCCTCCAAACCGGAACCCCCGTACCGCGACTGGTTAAAAAGACATTTTAACGACACTTATATAACTCATAATAATAGCCCAAATATTTATTATAAGTTCATAATAACAATACTAATTTTAAATATAAGCTATACTTAAAGTAGGGTAAGCATAACTTACTTGCAAGAAGGCCTTAGCTAGGAGCCGAGCTATGCAGGGGCAGAACTTCGTCGCTGAATCTTTCTAAGAAAGATTCGTGCAGCGCTTCAGCGCTCACCTTACTATACTAAAACTATAGAAAGAGAAGTCGAATCACGAGGGACCGAAATGCTCGGGGGATAAGAAGAGAAAAACTCTTGAATCAAGAGAATGGTGCAAGAAATATGAGAGCCCAAGGCTCTTATTTATAGTAATTGAATTTTCAAAAACTACCCTCATAGTTACTTAATAACCTTATAGTTATATAAACAACTAAACACCCCTTAATAATACTATTTTAAATAGATTTAACAATATTTGTACTAAACTAATGTCGAAAGAACTCAACAATAGTCTTATAATGACCGCGTCGTTGATACCTTTATAATGATATATATATATATATATATATATATATATATATATATATATATATATATATATATATATATATATATATATGTTTACGTATATATGATTTATACTTTATTTTAATACGTAAATATGTTATTATAATTTGTAAATCGTTCATACGAACTCCGTTTTTGACGTTCTTTATATCCACGCGTAGCTATCGACGAGATCTACAATTTTCGTTTGGACTCCGTCGGCTAATTTTGAATTTATATTTTTGTCCATATTTTTATAAAATTAAATGATTTTGCCAAAATCATAACTCTCTCATACGGACTCCATTTTTGGCATTCTTTTTCTCAAAATTCCTATTTGGTGACATTAGCTAAAAGTCAACCATTCTCTTCGTAGCTTTTTATGTCACACATTCGTTGTGCGCGGCTGACTTTTATATCTTATAAAAATCATATCTAATTCATTCGGAGTCGGATTTCTACGAAATTTATATTTTCAGGATCGGGGCGACGTGTACTTTCTAAATATATAATATATATATATATATATATATATATATATATATATATATATATATGTTTTGGCGAACTTATTTTTACGCTTTACGGACGATTTAGTTGATTTTTCCTATTTTATTATATTAAAATAATTATGAAACATATAATATTTATGTAATTCTTCTTTATTAAGTCAAATAGATTACAATTGTCGATCCTAACTATTAATTTGGTTAAGATTATATATCTTTGATAATTTTCTATAAAAAAGATTATTTTTAACACTTATTTATTTTAATTGACTAGCCCGAATCTACGGGCGTTACAATCACTATGACCCAGGTGGAATCAGTTCCCATGTCTTTGCTCTCTCAGGTCTATACAACGGCTTCTTATTGTTGGATTAGTGTCTAAGTCCATAACTATTTTGGTATGTACTTGACCCGATGGTGCATGGTTCTTTTGGGTTGTGATGTGCACAAAAGTACCCACTAATTTTAATATTTATAACCTAACAAACTTAGACTAACTATGCACTTATAGGCAGTGTACCTAGTCAGATTACAGTATAGCTTAGGTAAGTCGGGTGTCGATCACAGGGAACGGTGGATTAATTTAATATATTTGATTATAGGTTATAGGTCACACGAAAATAATAAAGAAAATGGTTTAATAAATCTCAAACTAACAATTAACAACTCTCGATAAACTAACAGGAAAGCACATCTCTTCAGGTACTTTGGTTTAGATAAATTACACCTTAAAAAAACATAGATAATTGCATACTCAAATTCATTTATTCATGTTCACCGATTCCTAAAATGATTAGATTCGCGTTCACTATAACTAATCCTTTAGCAAACAAGTCAATTCAAACAGTGATCAGTTGATTAAACTAACATGCTTCCTAGTGTTCAGTTCGTATCAAGCAAGACTTGTAAATACAGTTAATCAATGTAGACATTTAATCAACCTCTTGTTGATGGTCATCAAACAAGGCTCACACATTAACTTACTTATTCTCAAATTAATCCTAGTTTCACATTCGTTATTTCTAGTCTTATAATCTCGATGGTTATCAAAAATCATAAGAGACAAGCAAATCAAGCAGATGTTCATACAACTTAATTCACTTAACAATTAATAGAAAATAATCATCATTAACACATGAGGATCTTTTAACAAGCTTGGCAAGATAAATTAAACACAAATAAACTATTCAATATAGCAATTAGTCTAATAATCAAAGCTTCATTCAATCATAAACGCAAAGTAAAAGGTTTTTACACCCAAATCAAAAACTAAATACAGAAAAGTACCACAATGGAATGCTAAACATGGTCACGTCAGCAATCCATATGATAACCGACATGTATCCGCTCTCCAATCCTTCCGATCTCCGCTCCCGTTAGCTTAACGGCCTTCCGGCCGCCTTCTAGACCCTCAAAACGGCTTAACAGAAGTTAATTGTCGACTAAATTAGGTTAGAAGTCGAATCCAATTGATCTGTGGAATTATCTTTAAATATACGAACCGACTCGTCAAGTCAGGTGGTGACTCGTCGAGTCCCTCTCACATTCCCCGTATTGCGATAACTCTCTGGGATCCCCAGTCATTATCTTCTCGATTCTTCGATTGAACTCGCTGAGTAGACGATCTGACTCGCCGAGTCGATGCCTTTTTCAGTGTTTTTCTTCTTTATTCCATTCTCAATCTTCTAACTGTTTCTCCCGCTTCCTTTCGCTTCCGAGCTTCATCTTTGGACTGAAAAACATAATTTAACACTTTTAAGTGCCTTTTGTCCATAATATGCGATAATTAAGTTAACAAATGAATACTTAATATGAACTAATTATGCACATATCAGGTTGCCTTCACCAAAGCAACTTGATAGGATGAATTATGGAGAGAAATGATTAAATATGATTTATTAATATCTTATGAGAATAATATATTAAAGGAGAAATCATATTGTTTAATTAATATTAGTCAAGAATTAATTGGTAATTAGTTTTGTGACTAAAAGAGATTAATTAAACTTAAGGGACTGGAATTGTAATTATAAGATAATTGCAATTTGGGCCATGGATTGTCTTAAATCAAGAGGTGGACGAATTCTTATGGGAAGCCCATAAGGAAATCGTCCAAGGGATTGATTAAAGGAGTCTATGGGTTGCTTAGGGCTTAAGCAACCAAATTAGGGTTTCCTTGTTAGATAACCCTAATAGCCTCACTATATATAGATCCCTTAAGGACCAAAAACGTGGACAAGCTTGTTGCTAGGGTTTCACACGAGTTTTGGCAGCCTCTAACCTCTCTCCTCTTCATCCTCTTGCTTATGGTGTTTGTGAGCCATTAGAGGAGTGACACTTGTGACTCTAAGCCTTCCAAAGTCAATTCAAGGAGGAATTGGGATTGTTATTGCTACATAACAATTAAGGTAATATATTAAACCTAATTATATGTTAATATTGATTTCCATATGCTAGAATTAGGGTTTATAGTCTTGGATTCAAAGCATGTACAATAGAGAAACCTAGATCCAAGCATTATGGTTTGTATGAGCACATAGGATGTCTTATGACCAAAACCCATCACTTATGACAAGAGTAAAGAACGCATTTTATTTGAAATCTTCAACCACAAAACTTCTGTGTCTAGAGTTGGATTTTGCTCTCTGCTGAAGCTGGCTTCTGATGATTCCCTGGTTAATCCTGACTCCATCACTACGACTCAGTTGTTCACAATGTTCTACGATATGGGGTATATTGATCTTCTTACCACGGTGACCAAGTTCAAGAAATCTTGCCTCCCACCTCAGTGGAATGGGTTATTTACCCTTCTTTTCAAGGCCTTTGCTGAAAGGGTTGCTTGGTCAGATGGGGCTAGCAAAGCTCTCATGACCTTACTCTATGGGATCTATCACGACATCAACTTGGACTATGGATCAATTTTATGGTCGCAACTGGTACAAAGTCTCAACTTTTCTTCAAGACACTCTGAAATCTCCTGTAGCAGGTTTTGGACTCTTATTACTCATCGATCCATCGAGAAGTTTAATGTCCCTATCATGGTTGATGCTCTCAGATCGTCAATCGGCACCTTCCACACCATTATTGTCTCTGATCCAACCAAGTTCGCGTTTGTTGGTTCCATTCCAGAATCGATGTATCGGTGTGTCTTTGCCAAAAGCAAGGTGATCAGGGAGTATATAAAGCTTCCTTCTTCAGGACCAAGACATTTAACTCCTGAAATGCAAAGCGCGTTGGATGTAGTTGATAAACCAGCAAAACGTGGGAAGAAGCCTGATCAAAAGAAGCAGGAGAAAGAGGGTCAATCTTCCAAAGCTTCTACGTCCAAAAAGCGTAAGGCCGAACAAGCAGCTCCTTCGGCACCAAAGAAGCGAAAGGTGAAGAAGATGGTCAGGAAACTGAAAGAAGCTTCGCCCAATGATTCAGATTTTATTCCTTCTGATCACGATCAAGAACAATCAGACGAAGGCGAAGGTGCTCACCATGAACAATCAAACAATCCTAATTAATTTTTGAAATATTTTTATTGGTTGAAATTGCATTGTTTTCCAAAAAAGCTTATTACAAGTAGATGATTATAGGTTGACTTTTATAAAAATGATGATAGGGTGTCTAAGGGGTGTCTTATTAGCAACACCCTTTTCAAAAAGACTGAAAAATCTTCTACTTAAAAAGAACAAACAATTAGAAATAGTTGTTTGGGCTGGGCCACAGATGAATGTTATTTAATACTGATTATAACTTTCGGCCATCTATTTTTTTAGCCCGACAACCACACCATGCATCTTTGCCGTTTTGTTCATCTTCTCCGGTAAGCGATTTTGTTATTCATATGAGATGATAATTAGTTTTTAGGTGATGTGTTCTATTGATATTCTCTAGAAAATTTTGTTAATCGTATGCTATGATTGTTTTAGGATGTGTTCTCTTTTCATCTTCTCTAGGGAAGTGATATTAATTAGGTTTCAAGCGGGGCGTGTTTATAATATTCTGTGAATTTATTTAGCTTTTCAATAATTTGCACAATGAACAGTAATAGGTGATATTGCGTACAAAGTGATATTAATTTAATTATAGGATTTCTTTTTCACATGTTATGGGAGCAGAATAACTCCATTCTTAATATGCACATGAAGCGTCTCATTTTTATAATATATTTTACTTGTATTGCAGTTATGTCTCGTCAACTTAGAAAAAAGCAGAAGCGCATGAAGTCGGCTCATCTATGCGATGAGTTGATTGTTGAAATCTTCACGAGACTACCGAGCAAATCCCTCCTCCGATTTAGATCGCTCTCCAAATCGTGGTATTCTTGTATTGGTAGCCCTGATTTCATCCGCATGCACACTTCTCAATCCCAACAAAAACTCCTAATAAGACACTGAGCTCATAAAGAGAATAAAGAAGGTGAATTAGAAGAGTTCTACACATTACATCCACAAGACCAATTGCCATTGTCTTACAAACATAGATACAACAATATAACACCCGTACAGTTGCCTTCCACATATTCCAATATTATTGGTTCATATAATGGACTTGTCTGTCTGTTTGATTATGATGAAAAAAGTATTATTCTATGGAACCCTTCAATTAGGCGCAAACTAACCCTGCCTGATTGTCCTCGGACATGCTATTCTGAGGTGGAGATCGGTTTCGGTTTTGACCCGGTCATTGATGATTACAAGATTGTGTGTATGCCCGAAAGTAATGGGAAAAAAGCAGGAAGATCTTTTGTTTATGCATTGAAGACAAACATTTGGCGTAGAATTGCTTCCCCTACGCCTTTGTTTAGTTATGTGATGACAAAGCCATGTTTTTTCAATGGAGTATTGTATTGGTTGGGACACTATGATTTGACTCGGACCTATTATCTATTGACATTTGATTTGAGCACTCATGTTTTTGGCAGTATTGCATTGCCATTCAAAACTGTGCTATTTGTTGCACCAACACCCATCCAAGGTTCTATAGCTGTGGTTTCTTCGGTAGCTGCACCAACACCCATCCAAGGTTCTATAGCTGTGGTTTCTTCGGTAGCTGCACCAACACCCATCCAAGGTTCTATACCTTTTGCTAATCAGATTTGGTTGATGAAAGATGCTTCTTGGTCTGCTTTTTTGAATTTTAAAAAAGATCAAGTTAGGGCACATTTATCAAGTGTTTTGCAACTGAGCACGAGTGATGATCTTGTTTTCTACAGCTTCTGTAACAGGTTCCAAGTTTATAATCTTAAGATTGGGGAGTTTTCAAGACTAGTGAACTTCAATAGAGCTTCTTTTGTATTTGATGTTATTGAGTGTCTCGAAAGCCTTCAGTTGTTAGGCATGAGGATCGCTTGTGAGGGAAACAAACTTACCTTTTCTTGAAGGAAAAACTTACCTATTCAGACCTCAATTATTTATTTGCTATTTCAATATGAGATGTTTTTTTTATTATAATAATAGATACATTTTAACTGATCCTAAGTTGTACGTGGATCGGCGTTATAAACGTTTTCATGATCATGGCGTTGTCCTATAATTCATAGGGCTAGTTTTGTTTGCATGTTGTCATGATCATACTCATGGAGGTTTTGGGTTTGAAACTCGGAAACAGTCGTTTGACTTTTGGTGTTCAAGTGATCAACTAATTGAATATTTAATGTTTTTTTTGTGTTTTATGTTTAAATATATTGTACTTGTATTGCAGTTATGTCTCCCTTGAAAAAATGCAGAATTACACGGTGCCATATCATCATCTATGTGATGAGTTGATTGTTAAAATCTTCACCAGACTACATCCCCAATCCCTCCTACGTTTTAGGTCACTTTAAGACACGTTAAGTACTTATCACGTGAAGGGTTCTAGACATTACATCCACAAAGCCAATTGCCATCATGTCCATACATTGGTATGTGATTATATAACACCGGTATAGTTTCCTTCCATGTTGTCAAAATCTGACTTATATTTTTAGTGACCTGGACAAGTAACCCGACCCGAAGGGAAGTGGAGACACCCAATGGCGATTTCGAAAGGAGAAGTGTTTGGAGAATTTATTTGTTTTCTGAGTTATCTTACCATTGAAATTAGCTCCACTAAAACCTAAATCAATATTCAGTTTTAAAACACACATCCACACACCCCTACACGTTTATGTTTTCAAATGGAAGACAAGGCTAGCTACTCCTCCTTTCGGCCATCTATTTTTCTAGCGACCAGCCCGACAGCCGCGTCGTCAGTCGTCTGCCGTTTTGTTCGTCTTCTCCGGTAAGCGATTTCGTTATTCTTACGAGATTTCTGTTGATATTCTCTGGTAAATTTTGTTACTTATATGCGATGATTATTAGGTTTTAGGATGTGTTCTGTTCATCTTCCCCGGGAGTTGAAATTCATTAGGTTTCAAAGCGGGATGTGTTTATAATATTCCGTGAATTTATTTAGCTTTTGGATAGTTTGCAGTAATACGTGATATTGCGATACAAATACAAAGAATAGGATGAGTGGGGCCTTGTAAAGGTAGAATCCGAACGAAAGTTAGCAGTGAGGAAATTGTAAGGAGATTAGGTGAAAAGGGGATCATATTTGGACAATATTTATCTAGGTTCTTTAGCACATCATTCGAATAACCATCTTAATAGACATGTGATGAAGGTATGAATGTTTTTGTTGTCATTTAAAGTCGAAACCATCAATTTTTTTGAGCCAGATTAGCTTGTTTAGAAAGAACGAGATTAGAAGTCGTTGATGTATTTTAATCCAGTTTACTGTGACTGATACACACAGCTGTTTGGTGAGATAACATTGCAAACAAACATGGGAAGGCGTCTATGAGTTTAATGACCCATGTTACAAGATGGTTTCTTAAATCAATAACCATTAGGATTTCTTTTTCACAGGTTATGGGATTGAGCAGAATAACTCCATATTAGTTTATGAGCATATATGATTTATCTTTTCAACATCTTCCTGGTTTTAATATTTATTTGCACATCAAGCGTTTGATATAATGCCTGAAAAGATGGAACCAACCCATTTGATTTACTTGTATTCATTAGAACTTTATGTGGTTTATTTTTAAATCTATTTTACTTGTATTGCAGTTATGTCTGGCCTTAGAAAAAAGCACAACCACATGATGTCAGCTCCATCTATGTGACGAGTTGATTTGTGAAATCTTTACAAGTGATATCAAAATCATGTTTGGTCAATGGAGCGTTACATTGCGAGGTGGTATCTAATGTCAGAGGGAGACGTTATGTATTGACATTCGATTTGAGCACTCATGTTTTTGGCAGAATTGCATTGCCAAAACACTATTTGACAGCAACACCCATCCAAGGTTCTTTAGCTGTGATTTCTGATTATAATTGCATTCGGGTGAGGGGAGATTGTTCAAGCCTAGTGGACTTCAATGATGCTTCTTTTGTATTTGATGTTGTTTGGTGTCTCGAAAGCCTTCAATTGTTAGACATGGGGACCCCTTGCGAGGGAAAAAAAATATCTTTTCCTTTAAGGAATAATGACCCACGATCAATATTGTATGTATCAGATTCAGATGATGATGATGATGATGATGATGGGTATTAGATCTGATTATCTGGATTATTTATTTCCATATGAGATGAGATGTTTGAGAATCTTAAACTTTTTGATGATAATCATATATAGCTACATTTTTATCTTAAACTTTTTGCAGGTTTGAAATATAAGGTTTTTTGTTAAATCAAAAGTGGGGTTATCATTCTTTATTTAGGACTCAACATCATTATAAGGTCTCTAAATTCCAAAGGGCGGTTAAAGACTTTAATTAAATTCACAATGTAGATGTTTTAATTTACATATCACATGATAATGGAAAAAAAAAACATAGCTAGTTAATTAGCTTTTGTTGACTGTTCTTACCAAAAGTATTCGGTACATAAATTGGATTTGACTGGAAAAAAAGAGCTAGTTCTTTTAAAAACATACTAAATTTGTACAGGTAAAACATTTCATATATGATCACATGAAACATTTCTTTCGTCAAAAATGGCTTCCTATTTTTGGTTTAGACAAAAACAAATACAGATCTACTTTGGTGTGTACCAAAGTATGTTGCTATTGTAGCAATAAATAACAAATAATTGAAATATGTTGCTTTTAGATGTCACCTAATAGCAACATACTTGCAATCTGTTACTCATAATAGCAACATATTTACAATTCATTAACATAACCTGGAATCTAGTTTATTTGTCCAACACCTAGGCTAAAATATCATTTTACCCTTCTCTCATTTTGGCCCAATAACCGAGGCCCAAACTCAATAGCACTAAAAGCCCAATAGTGGCCCAATTCCTAAAGGACACCCAAAGTACAATATGGGCCCAAATCCAAGAAGGCCCAAAACCTCACAATGGCCCAAAGTCCGAAAGGCTAGTGGCTCAACAAAGCTCAAAACCCTAATAGTCCAAATATGGGCCAACCACAAAAGTCAACAGTTGCTGAGTATGCCCAGCGTACTCAGACTTACACCCGGCGTACACATGTTTAGCCTACTACGTGCAACATACTGTGGAGTACGCTACTGGTAAGTCCCCATTTCTCAATCAAATGACTTAATCCATTAAGCCCACAACACCCAAACCTCAGATCTACTGAATAAGGTCTTAATACATAAAGTTTGCAACTTTACTCATTTGTATGATTTGTAATGTACAAGTGCTAAAGCTATATAGGAGGGAGGGAGGGAGGAGGGAGAGAGGGAGAGGGAGAGGGAGAGGGAGAGAGTTGCCCGCATGGTGAAATTGCTTCCTACAGTGGTACCCTCCGCACTAGCCATGTATATGTTATGTTGTATGATAACCTTGTATGTAGCCCATACTTAGTTAAGTATTTAGCTTAGCCCATGTTAGTTTTGTATATATATTCGTTTGTATCTTCTATTGAAAGGCAATGAAAATACTTTCCCATTCCATAATACCTTGTACAATACAACTTCATCTCCCGCCTCACCAATGATCCCGCTCCTGCTCCCTCAAATCAACACCACGGGCAGGTTGACGGCCACTCTCAACTCCCAATTCAAATCTTCAAGTTTTTTTCAGATCTATTTACAGTTTAGATTATCATATTTTAACTACTATGATATGATTTTATTTTCATTTAAACATTAAATAAAAGACAAGGATGCTTTTGTCATTTTTAGTGATTTTGGCAGGATTATAAGAACCATTATATAGGTCGATGCTCACTTGTTTTTAATATATCTATAGTTGAGTTGTGATGCCTAACTAAAAACTCTAGCAAACATTATCCCTAAAGTTAAAACTAGTTTCGAACATGAAGAGCAGTAGATACACTTGAATTCATTTTGAACCTTCCAAGAATCTTTAGCCGAATAAGTTTCTCTAAACAATAAAAATACAATTCTTTTCCTATAGCTTTAAATACTATAAACAAATATCGAACTCATAAGAAAATCCATCCAATCGTTATCTTCAATGGTGTCCAATTCTATATATATAGCAAACAGTTTTACATACATACTCGAAACCAACATCAAGTTCTTTGTCATGGATTTTCAGTTTCTTGGAACGATATTGTTTTTTGTCTGTCTATTGCAATCTTGCAATGGAGAGCTTATAAAAGCATTGCCAGGGCAACCTACGAATGTCTCTTTTCAACAACATTCAGGTTATATTGTCACAAATGAAGGACATGGGCGTTCACTTTTCTATTACTTTGTTGAGGCAGATTCAGTTAACCATTCTTCGCTTCCCTTAACCCTATGGCTCAATGGAGGTTTCACTTCTCTTTTTTCTTATGATGTTACTTATTAAAAATTACAAATATATATATATTCAAACTACAAAAGTTTCCTTATTAATTATGTTATATGATTTGTATAAACTCAATTGAGTGAGTGTAAATAAAATCTGATTTGATTGGGCTTGGGATTGCCATTTGATGAGTTGACTCGTCTTGTGCATGTCTACATATAATACATACACATATTATATATGTGATTTTTTTTTTGTTGTTGTAAAGGTTTTATTTATAATTAATTCATTATAATTTAGGTCCTGGATGTTCTTCCGTTGGTTTTGGGGCATTCATGGAAAATGGACCATTTCAAGTTGGTGAAAATGGAGAACTTGTCAAGAATCAATACTCTTGGAATTTAGGTAAATTTTATATATATAAAAAACATATATGGTTTACTACTTTACGGATTTAATTTCTTATATAATTTTGCGTTACAGAATCCAACATGTTATACGTTGAATCACCAATTGGGGTTGGTTTTTCTTACTCGGAAACCGATGAAGATTACATTGATTGGAATGACACCAATACAGGTTTACATCACAATGTTTATGAAGCTCTAAACATATTTAATCTGCATTAATTTATTTTATTTTTCATCATTTACAATATTTTTTTAAATCAATCCAAAAATACCTTTCTTATGATTTTTGTATTACTATTAGAAATGTATCATTTTCTATGTTTAACAATAAAAAGTTATCTTATGTTTGACTACTTTTACTTTAAATGATGACAGCTTATGATAATCTTGTATTTATCACAAAATGGCTTGAAAAGTTTCCGTTGTACAAAGACTCGGAATTCTTTTTGGTCGGGGAAAGCTATGCAGGTAAGTTGACAATAACTTAATTCAAAAAAAAAATCCAAATTTAATTCCCTAAAATATGTATTTCTGTTATTTTAAATTATATAAATATTTTTTTGATTGTAGGCCATTATATTCCACAAGTAGCAGAATTAATCTTGAACTATAACAAGAGTCCAGGCGTTGCTCCAATCAACCTCAAAGCAATTGCTGTAAAGAAATTCAAGATTAATCGTTTTTCTTCTTTTTTGTTATAATTAGCTTTTGTAACATTTGTTATGTTTTTTTGGTAGATTGGAAATCCTCTATTAGACATAGACATTAGTGTTCTTGCGGGAGAATATTTATGGTCACATGGTGCGATTTCAGACAAAACTTTAATGCTAGAAAAAACCGTATGCAACGATTCAAAGTATCTTCGAGAGTACATCCATTCAGGATGGTCTCAAGGTTGTAATGATGTTTTCAATCGTGTCGATAATGAAGTCAGTGAAGATGTTGCTTTTGATGATTTGCTTTTGCCCAAATGTTTATCAACACCGTCGGCTCAGCAATTTAAACCTCGAGGGTTACACGCAAATGCACATTCATCGGTACAAAACACAGTGTTGTACATAGGCCGGACCAGAGACCAAGAGACCAGACTGGTTCACTCTGCTGGTCCGGTCCGGTCCGGTCCAAGTGTGCAACTTTATTGCATACTTCGATTGAACCCATATTTGTGTTCAAATCTTTTTTTTTTTGTTTTATCAAATTTAAAATTTTGTTTCTGGCAGATTGAAAGAGTCAGAAGTACAAGTGACCCGTGTTTGCAATCAAGGATTTTAACGTATTTGAATAGACGCGACGTGCAAAAGGCACTTTATGCTAACACGACCGATCTTCCGGGGCATTGGGACTTTTGTCTAGGGTTTGCTACTTTCTCTTACTTTTTTTTTTTTTTTGTTATGGAAAAATATAGATGTTTTCATATGTGACGGATGTTTTTTAGATATGAATTTACGTTTCGATATAAAATGTTGTAGGCCGCTGGTTTATCAAGAAGAGAATCTTGAAATAAACATAATCCCACTCGTCTCCGACCTCATAAAGGCTGGTCTTCCCGTCTTTCTTTACAGGTACACTAAGAGCTGTTTGACAACCTCTAAATGATTGAAAGGACTGAATGATTCTAAGGCTTTGGGTTATCCTATATCTAGGACTTGAATCTTTGAATTTTTCTGCAAGTATACCACTAAACCTAATGTAATAAATGTATATACCTTGTTCAGTGGAGATCAAGATTCAAAAATCCCGCTTACACAAACAAGGATCATTGCTAATAACATCGCAAAAGGACTTAAGCTCACAACACTCTCAAAATACAGGACTTGGTACAATGAGAAACAAGTAAGCATAACGATTTTGATTTTGATGAATTATATTGCACAACCGATTAACATAAACATATCTTCTATATTTCCACTTAGAAAATTGATTTATCTATAGAAAATATATGATTCACTAACAACATTTATGATGTAGGTGGGAGGTTGGTCGCAGTCTTTTGGGGGACTAAAAGACGGAAAAAACATCACGTATTTAACATATGCAACAGTACGAGGAGCAGCCCATGAAGTTCCATTCACATCACCATCACAAGCTCTCACACTATTTCATAGTTTCCTTAATGGATCCCCTCTCCCTCGTCCTAAATCCTAAAATATACACTACATTTTTAAAATTTGTAGTGCAATTCAATAACACTAAAAATAATAATAATAATAATAATAATAATAATAATAATAATAAGCTAATACACTATATGGTTCTAAAAGACACAATGACAATAATCAAATACGTTGACATTTGTACGTTGTAAGTCTTTTCAAAGACATGTATGAATATTCTACAACGAATAACAAAGGGAAAAAATATCTTTTCAATGTAGATTGATATCCATGATTAGTTAGTTACCCAATACACTATCAAAAATACCCCTATCTCGATCGTCTCTATAATATTGAAGGGCAAAAATGTCTTTTTTTTCAATGTAGATATCCATGATTGGTTGGTTACCTTTAGACTACCAAAAATACCCTTTTCCGAAGATGAGCCAAAAGACTAGCATGTGCATTTGCCTCCTTTGATTTTTGGGCTTGGAATTTATTTTATTTTTATTTGTAAATTTGGCCTCTTGAGGTTTTTTTTTTTTTTTTTTTTTTTTGTAAAAGTTAGCCTACTTTCAGTATTGCGTGAAAAGCCTCTTGAGGGATATCGACTGATCCAACACGCTTCATTCTCTTCTTTCCTTCTTTTTGTTTCTCCAACAATTTCTTCTTCCTTGTCACATCTCCACCATAACACTTTGCAAGAACGTTCTTTCTCAAAGCCGAAATCCTAAAAGAAGGGCAAAACAGTCAAATATCACTGCCAACGAAATCTACCAAAATGGGACAAAACAATAAAAAGGTCGTACTATGCATGGAACATAAATTTGCTTTCCTTCCGCCTCTGTGCAAAAGACGTAAATACCCTCCTTATAGAGTAATTTGCAAGTTTGTGGAACGAGGCTGACACCAGTAGGACAAAAATTGCAATTTCTCGTCCCACCCAAGAAGGTATAATATGGACACGTCTTTGTTCTCTCTTATGTGCAAAAGACATGAATACCCTCCTCGTTTGTGCAAAAGACGTAAATACCCCCCTCTTAGTTTAAGTTGCAAGAGACTAAGTCAATGGGAAAAGAAAAGAATTGCAAATTTGTGTCCCACCAAAGTAGATAGAACAAGGTGGAATAGGGACGGACTCACTTTTGTTCTCTCACATGTGCAAAAGACGTAAATGCCCTTGTAGGTTTGTGGAATGAGAGGGGGTGTTACTTACGTTTCCCTAGCAATGACCTTTGATCCAACGGCAGCTTGTATTGTGATCTCGAACATTTGTCTGTTTGAATGCAAAAAATGTTACGAGGGTTGATTATTTAATAAAAAAATAAAAAATAAAAAGTGGTTGAGAAAAGTTGGTAAACCTATCGATAAATTTCTTGAGTTTGTCTACAAGTTCACGACCAACACGTTGTGCTTTCAAACTATGAACAATAGTTGCCATTGCATCAACAGGTTGTCCATTCAAAAGAACATCAAGTTTCACCACATCAGAAGCCACATACCTGTAAAGGTACAAGGGTAAAATGGTCATTTACTCTGGTAATGTACCAAGGCAGGGGCAAAAAATGGTCATTGTCATGAATTTAATGAGATGGATCTTAATTTGCATGCTCCAGGAAAGAAAAATGTTAAGAATCACTAGAGTAGGGATGAAAAATGCAAAAAAGTTTCTTCTTTGGACCATATCCTGAAAAAATGATATAACACAGGGACCAAAACTGTAATTTGTACTTACTCTGAATCTTCATAATCGAATGAAGCATAACCAGATGTAATACTTTTTAGTTCATTGTAGAAGTCAACAACAATTTCCCTTAGGGGTAACCTGTACTTCATAAATGCCCTTTGACTGTATATAAGCCAAGCAAACAACAAGTTTTAATACTCAAAAAAGGGCAAAATGGTAATATTTGAAAACCTTAATTTACTTGGCGTGCACACATCATCAACTTACCTATCGATAAATGAATACTCTAATTGTTCCCCTCTTCTTTCAGAGCAAAGAGTAATAACAGCTCCCACATACCTTCAATAAAATAAAATGCTGTATGAATAAATATGATGTTTAAAAAAATATATTTGAGAAAATAACCAAATATTTGGGTAAATGAAAGGAAAAATCAATTGATGGCAAATCTGTAAAAAGTTTCATTTCCCCAACCTTATGCATTTCGTCAAAAAGAAGAAACCAAAATACTACAATTTTAATAATAGGGTTTTAAAAAAGGGTATTTCAGTCATTTATACAATTTACCATTTGGGGATAAAAAAAATTAGGGATTTTGAGAGCTTACTCACTGGGGATAATAATTGTTGCCAATACTGTAGGTTCCCAAGAAGCAACCACTCGGATTTTAGGGTTTGCAGTGAAAGCACCTGGATTTTGAACCTCTACTTTGCTGAAACAAATTAATTAATTAATTAAAAAAGAAAAAACATTTGACAAAAAAGCTACTAGAGTGTATTCATATAGGTCAAAAAGTCAAACCTCCCGTCTGAATACTCAAAGATATATGGTACAGTTGGAACAGTGGAAATAATATGAGTTCCATATTCCTGTCATTTACAACACAAATATATGCATATAATACTTTCAAAATAAAATTTTATACAAGTTAAATTTCCATCAAGTGTTTGATGAGTTAATAAAGTCTTATTTCATTTTTTTAAAAGGGCAAATTACAGAAAAAGCCATTACATTATCAGCATTTTACCTGAAAAGCCATTATGAATTTTTTTTACATAAAAGTAAGTTTATAAAAGAAATTTTCCATTTCAGGATTGACCTAAAAAAACCGGTTAAGAGATTTGATTTGCTTACATGGACAATTTTTAATGATGTGGCAATAGAAATGTCCATATAAGAGTGTTAAAGTGTCAAAAAGGTGTCCATCAGTATATGCTTATGTGGACATTTCCCTTGCCACATCAGATGTCACCTTATTAAAATTTGTCCATGTAAGCCAATTAAACATGGTAACCAATTTTGGTACGTCAATAATGGCTGAAATGAAAAAAAAAAAAATCATAATGGTGTTTTAGCTAAAAGGTTGATAAAAGTAAGGGCTTTTATGTAATTTGCTCTTTTTAAAAGCCCAGAAAAGAAGAAAGAAAACCTGCTCAAGCCGCTGATGGAAAACATCCATGTGGAGTAGTCCTAAGAATCCACACCTACAAATAATAATAATAATAATAATTATTATTATTATTATTATTATTATTATTATTATTATTATTATTATTATTTATACAACAATGTTCCATTTTTACCAATATATGCAAAAATATTTCACTTTTTTAACCAATTGATGCAACAATGTTTCACTTTTTTATACTTTATACAAAATAAAACGACATTGCATACTTTGTATAAATTCTAAAAAACCACTTTGTTGCATAGATTGAGAAAAAGATGAAACTATGTTTGCATAAATGTGAATTTAAATCTATAAAAATAAAAGGACAAAAAGAATTCACATACCTGAAACCTAGTCCAAGTGCTGTACTACTCTCTCTAGCAACAGAGACACTTGCATCATTACATGTTAATCTCTCAATTGCATTATTCAATCCTTCAAAATCAGATCCATCAGCTGGATAAAGCCCAGAAAAAACCATATGTTTTGCAGCCTTGAACCCTAATCATTATATGCATATCAAGAAACAACAATTAGGAATCTGAATTCTATGTTAATTTGTTTTTATTAAATTTTATATTTTAAGATAATTATTTACCTGGTAGAGGCTCTACAATAGTTTTGTTATGAAACAATGTATCTCCAACACGCGCCTCCTTAGTTGACCTCATACCACTAACCATATACCCAACTTGACCAGTCAAAAGGAATCCGGTACTCCGAAGTTCTGGATGCATGATTCCAACATCCAAAACCTCATAAGATTGACCCGTTGCAGCTGATGTAATCTTTTCACCTTTACGCAAAGACCCATCAACAATCGCCACGTGACATATCACCCCCTTATACTCATCATAATAAGAATCCAACAGAAACATACGAAGATTGGAATCACACATTCCGGGAGGAGGCGGAATCCGCTCTATTACAGCCGGAATCACGTGTTCAAGACCTTGACCGGTTTTAGCAGAGGTTAAAAGTACGTCACTTGGGTCAAGATCAAACATGGATTTCAACTGGGATTTGACTCGATCAGGGTCAGCTGTTGGTTGATCGATTTTGTTTATGATTGGTATTATTGAAAGGTTGGATTCAAATGCAAGGTAAAAGTTTGCAACTGTTTGAGCTTGAACACCTTGAGCTGCATCAACTACCAAAAGGGCACCCTGGCAAGCAGCTAAAGATCTTGATACTTCATAGCTGAAATCAACATGGCCTGGTGTGTCAACTAGGTTCAGTAAATAGCTTGTGGAGCTCTCTTTTGATTTGTAGTTATAAAACATGGTGGCTGTTTGAGCTTTAACAGTGATTCCTCTTTCTTTCTCAACCTATTACAATCCAAACACCCCCTAAATGGGATTAATTTACAAACCCAATCAACCACAGCATTCAGAAAATCAGAAAATCAGAAAATGAAGACGAGATAAAGTAATACGAAAAAATCCTGAAACGAAAGCAATGATAATGGGCATTGTGTACCTGTAATTTATCAAGGTATTGGGCCCCAAGGCCTCTCTTAATAGTACCAGTAAGCTCAAGAAGTCGATCAGCCAGTGTAGATTTTCCATGATCAACATGAGCAATAATGGAGAAATTTCGAATTTTTTCGGTAGGATATTGGCTCAAATCTATGGCGTTGTTATCGTCTTTGCGGTTACTATTCCGTGAATTGGAGCAAAATCCGTGTTCATATGAGCTAGAATAAGGTACTCCTAACCTATAACAATGATGGTGATGATTGGGGCTGAGTTTGTATTTGCGATTGACTACTTGGATTGCTTTGGACGCTCTATTGAGATAACCCATTGAGTGTTTATGCATCAAAAACTAGGGTTTTGTATCGCCTGGAGATGGGAATCATTACTGACGGCTGATAGTGGTGTTTAATGGTTATCAGCTGTGTTTGCAGCTCGTCTTCCTCCTTTGTTATTCCTGTTTGCCCTAAATCATTACAGCGGAAATGGTTAACTCACATGTCCATTGCAAAACCCATTCCTAAGTTTACAACGTTCTAGCCTACGCACTGTTTTTTAAGTGGTGAATTTGGCATTGGTTTCAAAAAATGGTAGAGATGGTTTTTTTTAACATTTAGTTTAATTATTTATTGGAGGGCCGCACGCATGATTTTACAGGAATGATTGTACGGAAGAGTTAGGGTTGCACGGTAGTAGAAAAAGTAAAATTTCGAAAAATTTTCCAATACGGCCGGAAAAGTTAGGGGTTGTCGGTACCACCATGGACCACCCCTAGGTCCACCCCTGATTGTTTGTTATGTTTTTAAAATGGTCTATATGTCTTTGTTAAAATTTTAGAATTAATTTATGTGTCTATGTAAAAAATGACAAGGTGATCCTTTTTAACCACCACAACTACTGCATTCATCCAATGTCTTTAGTAACTTACCAACATCATTTCCTTCAATTAACATCAGCGCCTTCAACCATTGTCATTGTCACCATCACTACCTTTAACATGCACATGCACCACAGCAACCACCACCACCATCATCGCCTCCATCCAACACCACCACCATCATTGTCTTCGACCTAAATCACCACTTTCACCATCATTCATAAAAGGAATAAGAGGAAAAAGTAAAAGAGTATATTTGTCATTTCATATATGCTTAACCCAATTTTACTAACGAAATGTTTTTTTTAAAAGACCAAACTTACGTCTTTCTTAAACCACAAACACATATTTGGAGGTTTTTTAAAAGTCGGTTGCTAGGTTCTTGATTCATCACCACAAAATGTTGAATATATGGTTTTGAAAATCTGGCCGGCCATTTTCAACCGAAAACCGGTCAGGTTACCATCTTTTTAAGGCCTACAAACCACTTGTAATCAAACGTGTGAAAACTCGTCAGTTCAACCAAAGACCAATCCAAAATTAGTCCGATCAAAACACAAAACACTGGTTTATTTATAAAAATATTATAAAATGTAGCATTCCATTCTTTTTACAGAGCTCTCAAAGATCTACGACTTCAGTTTTTTGGGACTAGTTCGTCGAACCAGTTGAACCATCAAAGTAAAGCGACTAGTTCGGTGTCTAGTTCAGTGTTCAAACCATTGGTTGGATCATCATGAGCACATTATTACATTACACCTAATAGCACCAACACATATAGACTCATTGTAAGAACTTGTTTTGTATTCCGCATGTACATATGAACAGTGTCGTAGGTAATAAATTATATATTTGGTTACTTTCAACATCAAATAACCCATTTTTTTATCAAATAAATAATTATTATTTTAATTGTCATTTGGAAGTGATATTTTCACTTATATTTGTATCCATTTATTTAATAAAAATATGATCTGACTTTTATGTAATAGATGATTCTTTAGTTTGAAAAGTGATATTTTCACTTATATTTGTATCTAAGAAAAATGTGTTTTTGACTTTTATATGTCATAGATCAATGATTCTATATTTTCAATTAAAATAAAATCAATGAAGCTTTTTTTTAAGTGGACGAATACGATGATAGATAAATAAATTTTGTGATTTCATATTTTTTTTTGTAATTTACTTTTGTTATTATTCTATTTTAACAAATGTGTTATGCCGACATGACGACATACAAACGATATATCACCAGCTTACATGTTACGCGAAGTCGAACCTTCATCTTCGTTTCCGAGACACGAGTTTAAAAGGCCAAACTGCAGACGGAGGTCACGGATTCCCCCACGGCCATCGGCGGCTGATCATCATTTTCCTCTTCACTCCGGTTCACCCACACCGCCGCTCTCCGCTGCTTAACCCCTCAGGCAAAATCCTCCTCCCTATTTTCCATTTCTCTCTTACTCCACATTCGTATTGTCACATAATCATCTCCATAGTCAACGTACATACCGGAATCCTAGAATTGAACAATAAAACCTTCTCTAATTGGTTTTTCGGGTTTAAAATCGCTTCATGTTTTGTACAATTGGTCCGTATTTATAGATCTAGGGTTCACATTCTAATAATTTGATTAGGGAACTTGTTTCTTTTCTGTGGTTCTGTTTTCACGATGATTCTAGGGGTTGGATGTTCTTATAAAATGACTGTTGCGTTTTGATTGCATGCAAAAGTGCGATTTCGAGCTTATGACTCAAATTTTCTGATTATATACTATCTGGAGCAGTAAGTAAACAAGTTCGAAACTAATTATTCACAATAATTCGCAAGAACCACTTTACAAACACTGAAACACACATCTAAACACTCATGGCATCAATTAGGTAGATGATTAACATGTAGACGACACGAGAATGTTCTTACTTTTTCGTGTTCATTGAATTCAGTTGTAACAGGGGAGGAGAATGTCTACACCTTCAAGGAAGAGGCTAATGAGGGACTTTAAGAGGTTGCAGCAGGATCCCCCTGCTGGTATCAGTGGTGCACCTGTGGATAACAATATAATGCTATGGAATGCTGTCATTTTTGGGTATGTTGGAGTGTAAATTCATCTTCTTTTCATCATCATATGGTCTTTCTTTTTTTTTTTTCTTGAAATGAAAATGATCATTCACTGATTACTTCTATTTGCTTTTCAGACCAGATGACACTCCATGGGATGGAGGTGAGTTTGGACTTCATCTTTCACTCATTAGTCCATAATGACAAATGATTCAAGGAATTCCCATCTTTATCATACATTCTCTTCATCTGTTGCATATAATACTTAAATTGATCTCAGGTACGTTCAAGTTAACACTACAGTTTTCAGAAGATTATCCAAACAAGCCACCAACAGTGCGATTCATTTCTAGAATGTTTCACCCCAATAGTAAGTTGAGATTGAGAGTGTTTCTTCTTCTTTACATGGTGACATTGTTTTAACTCCATTGCATTTTTTTTTGCTCATTAGTTTATGCAGATGGAAGCATATGTTTGGACATTCTTCAAAATCAATGGAGTCCAATTTATGATGTTGCTGCCATCCTTACATCTATTCAGGTATACAGTTTCTTTGATACAATGTTTACACAACACATTAAGTCCTAATCTTTATTTATAATTATTATTATATAGTCATTGCTATGTGATCCAAATCCAAACTCACCAGCAAATTCAGAAGCAGCAAGAATGTTTAGTGAGAATAAGCGCGAATATAACAGAAAAGTGCGTGAAATTGTGGAGCAGAGCTGGACAGCTGACTAAATATATAGTATTATATATGTCTGTATCTGTACTCTATATCATTTAAGATCAAATTCTCTTATGGTATGGTATGGTGGTATGTTTCTATGAGATATTTGCTTGCTTCAAAAATCAAAACCCCACCAAATATTCTCAATAATAAGACTGGTTAGTAGTAGAAGTTATGTTTTTATGCTATCAAAGTATTTACTATTTAGGGAATTTAAGCTTTCTAGTTTCTATTATATGTGTTTTGTTGTGTTGTGTTGTTTGCTTATTGGGCATGTAATGTGTGTACATACGATGGTTTCTTGTATTATATGATTGGTCTTAAATTATGCTAATATTTGTTACTTATTCATACCTAACTTTACTACATCTTGTTGCTATCGCAATATAGTTTGTACTTGATATTGTCACTTGAAGTGGAGAAGAATTGTTTTGAAGCATTTTCACAAGATAGTTGGGTTTGTTTTTTAACTTTTTACACAGACTCCACAATGGGTATATTTAACTTTTTTCGTGGGGTGTTGTTCCTGGTTGAGTGAAGTCGGATTTTTTTTCTTAGTTTGTAGATCGGTTTTCCAAACCTAGTACTAGGTCTCGTACTTCTATCTTGGAGGCTTTCTTGAAATATGTCTACAGAGTAATCTCTTTTGATTGAAATTGATGTGAATCGTGATGAAACTGGAAGAGTAGTTTGGGATTGTGGTTTTGAGAAATCCTTAAGATGGTTTCATTTTGATTTTTTCAAAAAGATATGGTACCTCATTGAAGATGATGTTGTTAAGGTTGTGTTGGAATTCTTAATTTTAACATGTTTCCTAGAGGATGTTATTGATATTTTATTACATTGATCCCCAAAGTGTATGATGTAGAGTTTGTCAAAGTCTTCAAACCTATTAGTTTGATAGGTTGTCAATATAAACTTATTGGCAAAATATTAGCTAATCATTTGAGCTCGATGGTGGATGATATGGTTACTATCGAGCAAATGACTTTTATTCGAGTTACATAGACTCCAGATGACCCTTGATTGTGGATGAGATTGTGGCTTGATGCAAGTCATCATAAGAAAGTTATGATGTTCAAGGTAGATTTTAAAAAAGCTTATAACTTGGTACATTGAATTCTTCTAGGGGTGGGTTGAGTGGTCACCATCCATCGATTTCTTACTTAACACATCGATTTGATTCGATTGTGCAGGAGCAAGGTTCGAAAGGAATAAAGAGGGGTGGGTTAGGTGGTCACCATCCATCGATTTCTTCCTCCCATCGTTGCAACCAGTCTTTCCGATCTATAATATACTCGCCAAAAAAACGCACAGAGCTAGGGTTTGGTGTGCGGGAACGACCTTTCCCTTCCCTGATCTAGTCGGCCCTGGTCTGTAGTGATGAAGACATCTTAATCTTGTTGCCTTTATTCCAATTCCATGTCTCTAAAACTCACCTTGGGTTAACCGGAAATACAAACAGTCAGGTAGAAAGGGAAATGGGCCAATCTTGGTTGGAAGTCGCTCGTCTTCAACTGAGCAAAAATGAACAAAGAAAATCACATTATCTTATTTTGATTTTCTTTCCTCCTTCGCTAGATTCAAATTTAAGGGAGCAAAAAGAACACCGTCTAATATTTATAGTAGAGTTTTAGGTTTGATTTGGTTTTAGGTTGGATTTTAGGTATGATTTGGTTTTTGGTTGTATTTTAGGTATGATTTTAGTTGTAGATTTTTATTTAGTTCTATTTGCAGGCTTGGATTTGGTTTTGGTTGTGGTTTTTGTTTATAGGTTTTGATTTCCTTTTGGTTTCATTTCACCTGGTTGCCAGAATAGATGTGGTTGTCGGACTGGACTGATTGTGGTGGTCGGATTGGACTGATGGTGTGTTATATAAGTGTGGAGAGAGAAATACTAGGTTTGGCATTTTGTTTTTAATAAATAAATAAGAAATACATAATTATAAAGAAATAAAAAAGACAATATATTCTTTTTAGGGTTAGCAGGGACCAAACGCGCAACTAAATTATGTTTTAGGGACCGTCCGAGTTATGAAAAAGTTAGGGACCAAATGCGCAGATTACCCCAAACCACAGGGACCATTCATGTAATTTGTCCTAATTTTAATTCATGACATTTTGGTCCCTGTAGTGGAAGGAATTAGCCATGAGAACTCCTAATGGCAAAACCATAATTTGGAGGGAATGGGAGTACGTCATGCATACGTGTGTACGCTTAGCGTACTAGGGCGTGTCCCAGTATGCTGGGCGTACGTCAACGTACGCGGGACGTACTCATCAAATGTCGAAAACCCTAATTTTTAAGGTTAAGCCCTATATAATCCCGCTTATAACCCCATTTCCCTCACCCTTTCAGCTTCCACCCTCCTTGAGTCGATCTTGCAAGCCCTAGCCCTTGTGTGAGTTGAGCTTGAGTGTGTGTGTGTGCATGTGACAACCCGATATTTCGACTCTATGTAATGACCTAAAAAGTCAAGTATTGTAGCTACTTTTGAAATAATGAAATTAACTTCGAAAATAAAATGTGCAAAAGTCTCTATGGGGATGTCTATTATGCTAGATAATGTGTCAAGGTTTATAGAAATACTAATAACACTAAAATCCGAGTTATAACGAAGAAGTTTTGACCATTCTAAGATTTCCGACAAAACCGGCAACACCGATTAAACGAAAAACGCGAAGTTTCAATATAATAGTTTTTAGCCTTAAGTATCTAAATAAAAGTTGTAGATAACATTAAACCGTGAGCGTACATAAAAAGAACGTCCAAATCTGACTTCGTATGAGGAAGTTATGATTTTTTCAAGATTCGGGTATAGCAGTAGACAGCTAAAAACTCGAAATAGAGCTCGAGAGACTTTTGACCAAAACAACCTAAATGAGAATCAAAGGTCTCAACATTAGTAGCACAACGGCGAAAAGTCTGACGAAAACGGACATCGGATGAAGAAGTTATGGATTTTTAACGGATTTTTCGTGTCCCGGACCGTTAAAAATAAATAATTAAAAATAAAGTCAAAATTAGCCGATGAAGTCTAAATGAGAGTTGTAGATCATATTTTCAGCTACGCGTGCATATAAAGAACGTCGAAAACAGAGTTCGTACGCGAAAGTTATGGATTTTACAAGTTTGGGGTCCAAAATCTGAGGCTGTCAGGCTTGCCACGACGTGGCATAGTTTTGCCGCGACCCGGCAAGTGATCGAGGGCGCCCAATCAATGGAAGAGGATAGAATTGCTCCCCACGACGTGGCACACCCTTTGCCATGACGTGGCACTCAAAAATCCCCCCTATAAATAGAACTCTTGGGGTGCCGGGTTTAGGTGCTCCATTCTTCCATCTCTCGTGCTGAAACTCTGCGGTTAAGCTCCCGAAGCCCCGGTTTTCACACTCAAGTTCCGAAGGAAGGATTCTACGCTCCCGAGACTCCCGAGATTCCCGAGAATCCCGAGAAAATCGACTTTCACAAGCCGAAGTTCTGCTCGATTTTCATCTCGCTTTCTCCAATCAATCAAGTGAGTTCATACCCCTATAAACTACACTTTCAAATGTTTATCAATGCTTTTTATACACTTTTAGGGGGGGGGGGAATACAAGTAAACACATGGTTATTATCGTGTGTAACATAAAGTTTCACTATATACCCTTTTCTATCAAGTGAATCATATGTGATTCATAACTACTACATGGGAACTTTTGTATGCAATATATATTCACGATAACATCTTGTCCTTTGGAAATAAAACATATTTATATATATATATATATATGCGAATCAAACCCTTATTTATACTATGAGTATATGTGATCATTTATGCCACTTTAAATGTTATACTTTACATAACAAGCGAGCATTACACTAGGATTTACTATACGAACGAAACACACACTTTGAATAACTATAATAGGTATAGTTTACGAGAAAATCATGAACATTTACATACTAGAAACACTATATCAAAGAGATACTTTCACATACAAGAACAAATGAACATTTTTATACGTAAATATGTTTTATACTAAGTTTTGTGAGACAGTTCACGTACTTTCGAGTATGCATTTTAAGTCTTGTATTATATACCATAATCCCTTGTAGGGGGAGTGTGATACTTGTGTATAGATCTATACGGGATTGACAATCCCGCACCTGAGTTGTTAGCTACAGCTAGGCCGGAAAGCCTGGGGTGACAAACGTCATAACATTTCAACGCCTGAAGAACGTTGTTACAGGCAGTCTGGGTCATTAGTATGGTTATAAAACTCACATGGAGTATTAAGAACTTATTGATTTACAGGGTTATCAAATGCTTTAGTGATTTTATACTTACACAAATCTACTACTCTAGGCATGAAAAACACGATTGCATTTCAGTTTTGGAACTTTTAAACTACCACACACTTATGAATGGACATTGGATTTCTAAAGGCAAACCTTCAAAACATTCGAGTCTTTGAGGAAGACTACTTTTATACTAGTAGGAAATATTGGATTTTCTAGGAGTTTTTCGAACATCTACAAACAAATTTCATTTGACTTTATTCAAACATTGTCACTAAATACTTATGAACTCTCCAACTTAAATGCTGACCTACTCTTTCAAAACTACTTGTATTTCTCAGGGATTCAGTAATACAGGTAAACTACTGCTTTTGAAGAAGGGACGATGCGGCGTTAGTTTATTTTCATTTTGACAACATATTATAATTGATATTTTGGAACATGTAATACCTACAAATGATATGACTTTTTCAATTATATATATGTTGGTTGTGTTTGCTTTCTTTACTATGTATTCAACTGTTTCGATGCTACATGAAGTCATCCGCCCTCGAACGATTCCGCTGTTTTGGTTTGGGGTGTGACAGTGTGCATGTTCTTGGTGTTGAAGAAAGAAGAAATGATTCTTTGAGAAGCTTTGGTGTGGGATTCAAGCTTGTAGATCTGAGATCTTCATCTTTTTGGGAAGCTCCATAAGGTATAAAGTCTTGAACTTTACTTGTAATTCTTAGAGATCTAGCCATATGGAGTTTTATAAGTTTTGTCCCTTTTTCTTAGACTTAATGAGTAAATGCTTCTGTAAGACAAAAGGAGCTGCCTTTTTAGAAGATTTGAGTTGTGTTGAGTCATAAAAATGTTTTCTTGACTCATTTAGTGCTTGCATGCAAAGTGTAGAGGTCTTTAGTGATTAAGATCAACTAAGAGGTTGGTTTTGGGTCCTAATGATGCATGCATAACCATAAAGTTGGAAACTTTATGGTTAAAAGCACCTTCTTGGACTTGGATATGGATTTTAGACGTTTGGACTGAATGGTTTAAGCCCTTATTCGAAATTTGCCTGGCCACCGCGTACGCTGGGTGTACCAGGGCGTACATTGGGCGTAGGTGGTCAGCAACGCGTTTCTTGGTCAAGGCGGAAGTACGTTGATCGTACAGCTGGGTACACCCCGTGTACTCAGTCTATTAGATTTAGCAAGTCTGGGCCACCTTTTGGGCTTAGATGCTTGGGCCCTTATTAGACCATCTGAGTATTGGTGTTTTTGGCTAAGTGAAGGGATGGACTTTAGGGTAAGGCCCAATTAGGAGTTTGGAGCCCAATTTGGAAAATTAAGCATGAAAATAGAGGGAAACTGAAATATACCTCAAGGAAATCACTGAGATAACCCAAATATGCCTGGCCTCCTTCTTCTCTTCTTGATCTACTCTCCTTCCCTCTCAAAATCTTCAAGAAAACACACCAAAATACTTCAATCTCACAAGGAACAAGGCTTGAACGAAGTATAGGGCTCTGAGGGTGAAGGGGGCGAGCTTAGGGGCGGATAAGAGGGTTTAAATAGGGTGCAAACCCTTGAAATTTAGGGTTTCATCAGACAGCGGGGACTCGCCAAGTCGCCAACTTAAACGTGTTCCGGATCCTGTCTCTACTCGGCGAGTCGGACCTACAACTTGCCGAGTCCAAGGCTAAAAATGAAAAACACTAAGATAAATTTTTACGTACCAGGAACCAGGTGCTACAATTTAATAGAAGCAGATTAATAGCATTGTACTTTTATTATCATTATAGAAGATTACAAATTATTTTAATCCTATCACTACATGAATTCTTCTTCAGCTCATTCACTTATTTCTTGAGATAGAAAACCCCATCTTTAACTGTTGCAAACTAATTCGTTTGACACGCTCTTCATCAACTTATTACCCAAAGTTGCACTTTTTACTTGGTTTATTCGGTAACAAAAACAAAATTTAAGCATGTACGAAAGAATGTTAATTTGAAAATAACAAAAAACTCATTTGTAGAAAATGGTCAAAATCGACATACAAAGGAATTACAGATGTAACGCCTGTGTTTATGGGCTAAACATTAATGATGATATAATAGTCTAGGTCAACCATGGGAACTCGTTTTGAAGTAATAAGAATGAAGTATGTGCTTTAAACTTAATTATTATGATTAAGAATAAAAATAAGCATCGAAAATTAATATTAGATAAAGTCGATATCTATGAAGGAAGTTGTAGTGGTCGTGACAAGGATTCCAGATATATAAAGAATGTTGAAATCCGAGTTATAATGAAGAAGTTATGACCTGTCGAAGTTTCGCGACAGAGCCGGTACGACACTGCGTGACGTAAATTGTGAATTTACGATAGAACGAATTTTAGCCTTACTGATTTAAATGAAAGTCGTAGAGTTTGTTAAACCGAGAGCGTGCATAAAAAAACGCCTAAATCTGACTTCATATGAGGAAGTTACGATTTTTTTAAAGTTTCGAATTAGCAGTATGCAACTCAAAACTCGAAATAAAGATCGAGTGATTTTTAACCGACGCAATCTAAACGAGAATCGAATGTCTTGTCAATAGTAGTACAACGGTAAAAAGACAGACGAAAACGGACGTCGGATGAAGAAGTTATGAATGTTTAACGGACTTTTCTTGTCCCAACCTGTTAAAAATATAATAATAAAAATGAAGTCAAAATTAGCCGACAGAGTCTAAACAAAAGTTGTAGAGCATAATCTCAGCTACGCGTGGATATAAAGAACGTAAAAAACGGAGTTCGTATGCAAAAGATATGAATTTATGAAGTTCGGAACACAAACTTCAAGGTCTGACTGAACTCACGACGTGAACATAGAAATTCACAACGTGAACTTGTTTAACGACACCTTTCTAGCCTAGAAGACACACGGCAAGCCTAGAAGGTGACTAGGATCATAGTCACGACGTGAACACTTATGGTTCACGACGTGAATGTCGAGTTTCAGCCCCTATAAATAGAAAGCAAGGCTGCTGTATTTTGTTTACAAACTCTACTTCCTCTCACTCTAAAACCCTTCTTTAGCCTACCTCTAACCCCCCGAAGTCCATGTATTATCCCCGGCGCCTGAAGCAAGTCTCGACGCCTCGAAGATCCCGAGAAAGAGATTTTTCGAGCCGAAACTTTGCCCATGAGAAACCCGTTTTTGAGAAAATATCCCGGTTTCCTCGAAGAATATTGTTTTAAGGGACGAAACGTTGTCCAATCGTCGTCTTATCAAGTGAGTGTATAGTCACTTTCATCTTACACATAGATATGAAGTATTTTATATAAAATACGTGCTATGTGTATATATGTTGTTTGTTTAATTGAGATGGATGTTGAATGAATATTTTATACAAGTTTTAAATTGTATATGTATTTTATATCTACAAATATGTTGGGGTAAAAATGGGTAGATGAAATAGTTGGTGTGTGATGAAAAATGAGTTGGATGATTAGAAGAAAGGTGATATAGATCATGAGATGAGGATAAGGGATGAAATATGAGAGAAACCCTTACCCAAACGTTGGCCCCCGTCATTCAGCAGAGTATGGATGACAACCATGAACTATTCTAGACGGTCCATGGAACACTAGCAGGCTCACAACCTGTAAGTGTGTGAACTATATGTTCATCAGTTGTACTCTAAAAACCCATTGACATGTATTGCAGGTGGATTCCCGTGAATAATATTGTCGATAAATGAGAGGTATGGACTTAACACATGTTGTATAAACCCCGATAGCTATAAACTTAGTGCCTGTTGTATAAACCCAAACGATGATGTGACTTCGTGTCTATTCCTTTGGTTACCTTGGTAGCTATGGACTTAGTGCCTGTTGTGTAAACCCTGACGACGATGTGACTTCGTGCCTATTCCTTAGTTGAATCCTTAGGAATGAGTGATAGATGATTCTTAGGGTAAATCCTTAAGAAATAAATAAGATAATGGGGTTGGATAATTAGGTTGATTGTTTGATGTTTAAGCATAATAAATTTATTTATTATGGGTTGAAAACCCTATATGCTCACCAGGCTCTCAAGCCTGACCCACTCAGTTTTCTATATTACAGATAGTGGAACAAGAGCATAGTTGGACGATGACGAAGGATTTTGAATTATAGGCCAGTAGATATAAATAAATTTTGTAGGGCCTATATGGTACTGTTTATGGTTTTCGTTTATATCGGAACATGACATCCCGAGGTTTTATAATACAATGAAAATTCATTTCTTTAAGAAATGCTTTAATAAATTTTTTATCATATTTTGTTTTGTGGACAAATTCCGCAACACCTTTTGAAAGACTACTCTGATTTTATTTTAAAAGCATAAAAGAAATCAGCCTTTTCTGGCCGAGAAATTTAGGGATGTCACAAGGGAAGAGTCTAATTTTTTTTCCAAGATATTCTTTTGTTTTAGAAGTGCAAATTCGAATTGGGAGGAAACAATCATATAAAATATCGTTGTATACTATGGAGATAATTGAAACTAAAGCCGAATACATCTTCTTCTTGGAGAAAACCCAAATGCCAACATTATTTGACCGATTCATAAATTAGGTTACTGATATAAGTGAAGAATTAACCATATATAAGAACACATTATTAATGATTATCAAACGTTGGATGACATGTGAGCAAAACCTGAAATAACCGGTCATAAAAACTGAATGTATAGAAAAACAACAATGACTTATTTTGGAACAAAAAAAATATTAAGACCTAAATATGTACAAAATGAAAACTGTATTACCATATTAAATTATATTTTCCGATTGAACTTGAAGTAATCAGTTAAAATGCTTGAATGTATAAACACGGACTTATTTTACGAAAAAAACTAAACTGAAAACTATATTATTATTTTCTTTAAAATAAATAAATAACGTAAAGCGATATTATATATTTATATCTTAATTAAAAAGTTATTTTATTTTGTGTGTGAAATAAAATAATAAGTAGGAAAAAGAAACATACAAAAATAGTATAGAAGTTCGAAGTTCGAAATTCGAAATTTTGTTTTTTACCTGCTCCCAAAAATCAATAGCGAAACCAAAATCCACACCCACACTCTCTACTCTAGTGAGAGAAAGTAGAGGCGAGGCGACGCTGGTTTAATGCTCCAATTCATGGTAACACACATCAAAATTTTGGATTTCAATCTCGTTTGTTTGCGTTCTCGTTAATTTTATCTGTGTCTTCAAAGATATTGTCTGTGTTTTCTTCCAGTTTAAATTTTGTTGCGGTTTTGCAAATTGACAAGGTAGGGTTTTAAGAGCGATTTATTGATCAGGTACATTTCCAGATCTGAAGCACACTTGTTAAAACCCTAGGTCGTCGTTTAATTCTGTTTTTCATAAGTTGAAGTTTGGCGCTGCTGCAGATCTGTGTTAGGTTAGAGACACATTGCTTTAATTTGATGCTTATGTTGCGTATGATATTTGCAATAGGCTTTAAATTGTCTTTTGTATCTCTACTTGTTACATAATTAAACGATAATCGTATTCTATAATACTTCAGTTCATGTTTTGGGCTTTTGGTTTTACTGACCAAACTTGTTTATATCTGATTATAGGTGAGATTTATGATTCTTTCCTTCTATTTTGTTAAGAATTCATTTATGTAATCCAGGGACTTTTGAGGTTGTTACTTGTTACACTTCAACAATGGGGAAATCTCCTGGAAAGTGGATGAAGACTGTTCTTTTTGGGAAGAAGTCATCAAAATCTACTCTCTCAAAAGTAAGTAAAAGTGTTAATTTACAGTTTACATCTGTTACTTGTAAAAGTAAAACACATATACATGCTGATTTGATGTCTTATTATTCTTGAAGGATGCTAGTTTAGACAAAAAGACCTCCATTACCCTCAACACACAATCAAATGATCTTGCTGCTGATTCTACTATCATATCAACACCAGTGTGCTACGTCAGCAACATAAATGGAGAAGAATCAGAGTTAGAGAAGAACTCCAGTTCCAGTGGCAACTTAATAAATGCTGCAAATGATGATGAGTTAATCAGACTAGAACAGGCTGCTACTAAGGCACAAGCAGCTTTCAGGGGATACTTGGTAAGGTTAATGCATATTAATTCACAAGAACATTGCAGGAAATAGCAATTTACTTCACTTCACTTACTAATATAGGCAATCTACTTTACTGGATAAAAAAAATAAAGTGAAAAATATGTTTTTTTTTCTTAAATCTTAGTAAGTGTGATACTTTTACTGATGTAAATATAACTCTGTGAAGGCTCGAAGGGCATTTTGGGCACTTAAAGGCATTATAAGGCTCCAAGCAGTTATCCGTGGACACTTGGTGAGGAGACAAGCTGTTGCAACTTTACATTGTATGCGTGCAATTGTTGAGTTTCAGGCAGTTGTTCGTGGTCAAATAGTCAGACTTTCCGGAAGCTTTCCTCAAATTCTTCAAAAACAAACTCCAGAAGAACATTTGGATTTGGTAACTCATTACTCTTAGGTTTAATGCAAGAAACAGCAACATACTTTTGTTGATATTTTTTATTAAAGAATTGTACTTTCACTTCTTTTTATTACAACATTATGCTTTGAAAAATCTACTTAATTATATTTATACCAATTTCAGTTAAATACAAAGCAATTTTCACATATATAATTGGGTAGATATTTCAAAGTATCCAATAAATGAAACTACATTGCTATTGCTTGTATTTTGACTAATTATACAACTAATAATCTGTTTGTATGTTTTATTAGCAGAAGGAAGAGGTTGACTTGCTTCAAACGTCCCTCAAATCAGAGAAGCTGTCAACAAATGCATTCGCTGTTAAGGTACTCTCAATTTTTATAAATAATAAACTCTTTTTTTTTTAATTAACCATTTTGACCTATTATCAAAATGGTTAATTTGGATAATTATATGAAACAATAATATTATGCAAAATTGCCCAAAATGTAATGGTTTTTCTGTAATTTACCCTGATCTCATTTATTAAATAAAGCACAATTTAAGACGTTGCTATTATGATTTTTTAAGAATTTGACATCTATACCCTTTTTCTGATAATTTCAGCTTGTTACTTCATTAAAGACCAAAATGCCCCTGAACATCCAATACGATCCAACCGAACCGAATTCAGTCACCAACTGGCTTTCCCGTTGGTCAACTACCCACTTCTGGGACCCACTTCCACCACTGAAAAAAAGAAAACCGATTAAATCACAATCAAAAAAATCAAAAACCCCCGAAAACAATCCATTAAATTCCTCACAAAACAAAATAAATCTGGAGTTAAATGGGAAGGAAAATGAGAAAACAAGGAGAAGAAAGTCTTTACCAGTAAAACAACATCATCATGTACCGAGTTACATGGCGGCAACCGAGTCAGCAAAGGCTAAGCTGAGAGCTCAGGCGGCGGCAAAGGTGGCGGAAGATGGCGGTGAAAATGGTTTTGTCAATGTCCGGCGGCATTCTCTTCCCTCCACCACCACCACCACCACCACCACCGCCGCCGGAAAACTTGGTTTGCAGTCGCCTCGTGTTCAGAAGCCTTTACAAGTTAATGTTAAAGGAGGGGGGAAAATTAATAAACCCCAAATTACCCCTGGTGGAGATGGTAAGGATATTTCATATTTGTTTCTTTGATTTATGATTATTTTAGTTGTTAATATGGCTAAATGCAAGAAATAGCAAGGGAAGTAAATTGCTATAAAAAGAAATCAACGAGCTAATTACAATTTTGGTCCCTGTACATTTTGATTTTCATTAATTACAGTTTTGGTCCTTGTAATTTTTAATTGATTATATTTACAGTTTTGGTCCTTATAATTTTTAGTTGATCATATTTACAGTTTTGGTCCCTATTCAGGAAATAGGATAACTACAATTTTGCTCCCTATACTTTTTTGTTTGCATTAATTACAAGTTTGGTCCCTATAATTGGCTAAATGCTATTTTGTGCATCTAACCCTTCATTGTTTTTTTTTTTTTTTACTTTCAGCAGGGTGGAAGAGGTGAGTGGAGAAATCTTGTTATTTGTTGTAGCTGGTATTTTTATTTTATATTTATTTAATTTAATTTTGGTTTTATGAGAGTTGTTAGTGAATGTTGTAATGTACAGTAGTAATGAAGCCAGACAAAAAAGTTGGTTTGTTTTATATTTTTAATTATTTATAGCCGCTTTTTAAAAGACCATAGATGTGTTTTTTTGCATTTGATTTTAGCGTCTTTGGAGTCTAATTTTGTTAACTTATGGATTGTTATATTGTCATGATTTCTTTTTTCTTTTAGGATTCCTAATGTGACTTACGTGTTTTTTGTTTTAGTACCCAACATTTTTGGTGTTTATAACTACAATGAGAAACATCTTATCCACATTCAATAAATGGTGTTTTATATATAGGGAAAATTTTGGAAAAGTTTTTACTTTTTTTGGCTTTCTATCTGAAAAGCTGTTACGATTTTTTTATGGAAAAGTTGGTGATGATTTGATTTTTGTATGTTTTTGTTTAATCTTTTATTTACATGTTAAAATCAGAGTTAGAGGTTACAAACTGATTATAAGGAAATTATTGTAAATATTTAAGTTAGTAATGTCTTTTAGTAGGTAAAAAAAGCTTAAGGGCGAGTTTATAAAGCTTTTGAGAATTTTTTGGAGTTTTTAGCTTTTAAAAAATTGAAAAAAAAGCTTTGGCTGATAATAGGAGATTTTAGCTTGAACCTAAAAGCTATTTCAAGTAGTTGTCAAGAGCTTTTAGGTTTAATTTAATTTTACAAATTTAAAAATTAACTATTTTTGTCAAACATTTCTATAAATATAAAAAGTAATTACCATTTACGAATTAGCAAATTCAAGTTACTAACTAATAGCTAGTTTTGCCAAACATGTCTTAGATAAGAAAAATTAGTGATTTTTCTTGGATAAAGAAATATATAGTGTATGAATTATTCTGAAATTTATCCTTTTTAAGTATTAAATACACTAGGAGTTTGACTGTTTTAACGATATTCTTATAAAATAATTATTATAATATTTACTGTCATAGTTTAATTACAGTATATTTTAATTAATCATATCATTGGAAAATGACACATGGAAAAATTCAGAAAGTGTGGGCCCCATGAGCTGGCCACCGGGGTGGAATATGCGCTGCAACCCATTTTGGACTTAACGGATATCTTCTTAATTTTTACCAAAAGGTAATTTTGGTATTTCAAGTGTATATAATTCGAGATTTAGACTTTGTTAATTTAGTTTAAATGGCTTTTTTGTTTGTTTGTAAATTTTCGACCATCATTCTTGTGTTTTGTTACATATAAAATATGTCTTCTTATAAGTTTCAAAATTCATAATACACTTACATCACGAAAATTCGAAACAAATAAGAAATAAGGAAACATATACATTGACAATTTTGGTTCTTTTGGATTGATCTTGTTTTGGTTTTAAAACAGTTTGAGCTTTATGAGACCGGTCATAGGGGGTTTTCGGGATGATCAGTACAACCCCTCAAATTTTACAGTATATTGTAGATTTTTTGGAAATTTTCCAGTGTAATGTAAAATTTTCAGCGAGCTACCCCTAAAATCATGTGTGCTGCCCCGAGATTTTGTCCCACGTCTGCCACTGCTCTTAACATTCCGTTCTTTCTCGGACCAGTCTAATACGGTCTGACATTTTTTGGATTGATTTTGGTCTTTTTTTCGGTATGATATCGTGGTTTTTAGCTTGCACCTTTTTTGATTCGGAATCGAGTTTTTTCAGTTCCTTTTTCTGATAGGTTTCAACCCCACGTTTATTTTCATTAGGTTTAATCACGTTATAAATAATTTCCCATATATGTAACAACACTTACATTTAAGATGCCAGAAATGTGTCAAGAACTCAAGATCGTGTTATAGGAGACAGGATAAGTCATGAGAAACTAATAGCCATGGCTGAGCCTGAGATCATTTCCATGTGAGTAAAGTATGATTATGTCCTCTTTGTAACTTATATATATTCACATAATTGTAAAGATTATCATTATGTATATGTAAATAATATACGATCTAAATTATGGGTTGAATGATGTGTAAAAGTGTAAACCACAACGGTTGAATAGTTGACTTAGTCTCGCCTTCTTTATCCTCTTCCATTTGTCCACATCGATGGTTGAATGAATAGTTGAATACTCATAATAATAATATTGTGTGATTATTGTTTTATTTTTTTTTTATTTTTAATTTTTTTAAAGATTTACAACTTTTCTTTTTACTATCCTAACGGGTTCCTCATACCCGACGATGATTCTTTCCCCCAAACTCGTTGGTGATTAAATAGGGTGGGGACATGGATGGGTAAAAGGACGGAGACTATTTTTCTCACAAAGTTCTCAAATATAGCTTTTTGAAAAACTATTTACGATAATTGACTGATAAATTATTGATGATTTTTTTTACAAAATTTTCAAATATATTAATTAATATACTCTCGTTTAAATTCTACATTTATATTTATTATTTAGTTTACTAGCTTGTTTTTGACAAACACAAATCTCTTTTTATTTTTTGTTAAAAAAAATAAATAAATATTAAAGTCTAAAAAATGGGCGTGAGTTTCTCACAGTCCCAAACTCCCACTCCAGATCTTCAAACTAGTTATCCTATATTTCTATATATATTCCCACCATCAGACCCCAAAAAGAAACCCAAAGTCCATTTCTTGAAATTAACTCTTTACACTTTCACCATTAATTTCCATCAATCTAATTTATCCTTTTCTATACCCAATTTAACGATGTACAAATCCCCAACTGTTTTCCACTGTTTCATCACCATTATCATCATCATCAACAGTTTTGTGTTGTTATCAAGAGGTGTGAGTGCCACAAAACATGAAGATATAGGGATTTATGAGCTCAACAATGGCCATTTTTCTGTCAAATTAACCAATTGGGGAGCAACCATTGTCTCTGTTTTTCTTCCTGACAAAAATGGTACACATTCTTGATTTACTTTCTCTCTCTTCTTTAAATCCCATAATCTTTGTTGGAATTGCTATCGGATTTTTGGGAATTTAATAATCATATTCTTGTTTATCTTAACGAAAATGGTACTAACACGCACTAAACTCACCTTTTTCTGTTTTTTTTCATGGAGTCCTTTTTGGGTCTTTCTTGAATTCCTAATGTTTTTTTGGTAATTTCTAATTGGTTTTGATAAAATCTACATTCATATATGTATTCAATTCTTGATTTTCATCCTAACTAGAATGTCACACACACACTAAACTCACCTTTTCTCTTTGTGTGTGTGTGTGTGTTTTATTTCCTTTGAATCTTTTTTGGTTGTTTCTTGAAATTCCCAGAATTCTTTTTGGCAATTCCTATGTATTTCGAGGAAATTAAGAATAATATATGTGTGTGTTTTCAGGGAAAGTCGAAGATGTGGTTCTTGGATATGACAATATCGATACATACAAGGTGAGATCTTTTGTTATGTTCTTATCTTTAAATTTCAATTCTTAAAGGGTACTAAAATTCGACTATAAATTGCCATATTTCCATTTTGATGTATATATGTTGGTGACATTTTTTTTGGAATAACTAATGGATATCAAATCACACTCATAATTTGGTTAGAGGCTTACTAATAATATGTTTTGATAATATTGAATGGAAATAAGATTCAAACATATCATCACCATTAATTATGAAGAGTTTTAGACTTTTAGTCATATGAACAAAAACAGGGAATTAAATGATGATCACGAATTTCTACACTTCAAATAAATGGAGATCACGACTTTTGACTATATGTATTTATCATGTTGGAAAATAAATAAAATAGTGATATAATATCTTTTTTGAATTATATATATAGAGAGAGGGAGTCCACATTTAAATTTTTGTTGAGATTTGATTTATTTTGTATAATAAGAAGATCATATCCCTTTTAAAATAATTAAGTTCAACATAAAATAAAATAATTATTTTATTAGGATTAAATTTAGATAATGATAACTAAAATCGACATACTAAACCTATCTTATTAGGGGAGAACATGGGTTGGTTTTGGTCTAAAACCGAACCCAAATCGTATATGTTTGTTTTTCAATTTGGTTTGTGGCTTTTTGGTTTGAAACGGTAGGTTTGTGGGTTCATGGTTTTTGGGTTCAGACCTATTGAGAATATGTTGCTATAAACAAAACTGTATCAAATTTAGATATACTAAAATAACTATTAACTACGCAATGATAAATGATAAAAGACCAAATGTATGTTGATGGAAAGTTGATAAGAATATAGTATTTTCTAGTGTCTAAGAGTCTTTTTAAATTTATTAAGGAGATTAAAAACTATGATACCTTTAAGTCTTTTTATTTAAAGTTGGTTTTGTTATCTTTATTATTTGAAGAAAGTTGATGCTGCTTTTAGTAGTCTTGAAGTTTGGTTCTTGCCATTTTGAGCCGAAGTCGACAAAAACATGTTTTGAGTGGTGGTTATCATTAATTTAAAAAGTTAATCACAAAAACATCAAAATAAAAGACACTCTTATCACATTGCAAGAAATAACATTGTGATTAGAAAGCATGAAATGCCCATAATAATGAAAGCAATAGACCTAGATTAGATATAAACCTCAATCACCACCTCTTCACCAAACACTTGTCTTTTACTATTTTTAAACAAGGGGTGTGAGACACGTTGGATAACGGGAAGAATAAACAGCTTAGTATGAGCTGAAATAGAAAGATTAAGTTCACTTTTATATGTTTTTTAAAAGGCGATTAGCATATTATATTTAATATATTTTTTTTGGTATAAATGGTGCAAATAATACGTAATCTTCAATCCTGTATTACTTTTACACCAAAAAATATTCATGTACATAATATTTTTTCTTTGAACTTATTTAGAATTTTATGAAAATGTGATTCTATTTATTAGATAGTCATAAATTTGTTTTGTATCTTTTTGTTTCAATAATTCTAGTAATTGTATTAATAAATAAATATAACCAAACAAATAATTCAAATTAAAGGTTACATTATTAAAACAAATATATTATTAAAGAAAGTTTTAAATTTATGGCATATTTAAATAAGTTATTAAAAACTTTTAAAAACATACATATATTCGAAATAATATTTACATTTAATACAATTTAAATAAACTAAATATATAAAATCAAATTTGAACATTAAATTTGGTGTTAACAAATTTGCGACACCAAATTTTGTGTAACACTAAAAAATAGTGTTAGGTTGGAACAAATATATATTTTTTTACACCAAAAATAAGGTTGGGTTTAAGATCCTTTAGCTAAAAGTTTGGATTCACTTCTCACCTAGAAAGATAAAACATAACCTAAATCGATTTATTTATTAAGAATTGCTACAACTAGTTTTATTATTGTCTTATACTTATACTCCAAACCAAAAACCATTTATTTTTTTTATATGTTTGGGAACTACAATAATCATATTAAGTTATTGATTTTTTTTTTGTTTTAATGTGACCAATGTATATAATGCCAAGAAACAAGTTGTGGTCAATCTAATCCTTCCATATCGCTTTAACACACATCTTCAAATTTGACTCGAAAAGTCCAACTTCTCTTGCGACAACTGATTTCTTTCGAATATTATTATTCAGCTTAGCTGTAAAATATTCCTTCTAATCTTATTACTCAAATAAATGGTTTAATTTAATAACTAAAATTATTACTTTAACAATATAGTTTTAATTTTTTTTAATGATTGTAGAATGATTCAACCTACTTTGGAGCTATTGTTGGACGTGTTGCTAATCGAATAGGAGGAGCTAAGTTCACGTTAAATGGGACTTCTTATAAGTTACATGCTAATGAGAAGGGAAACATTCTTCATGGTGTGGGATCACTATTCACTTCTATTTCTTGTTTATTTAATAAAAAAAATTATTTTTGTAAATATATATTGTGATTGTAATGTTCTTGCAAATATCAATATAAATATTTGCTAAAATGAAGAACAAAACTATAAAAAAAAACCATTATTTGACTAGACATTTAACAACTTGATCTATTTTTGGTTAATTATATATGAACACTAATTAGGAACTTGTTAAGTTGTTAATTACAAAATATCTTAAAATGTTAACAGTCGAAATAAAAAATCTTATTTTGAGTGAAACTATTTGAACAAATTCATAGTTTATAAAAACAAAACTTGAAATACAAAATATACAAAATTAATATTATAAAAGGCCTTCTGTTTGTTTTTTTTATTTTTTATTTGGCAATTTTTTTTCCATAAAAAACTATCAAGTTTGAGGTTTCTTTTTGGAAAAGAATTTTTTTTTTTGGAAAATAATATAAAGTTGAGACCTTACTCAGAAAAAATAGAAAAATACAAGTTTTTTTTTTTATTAAAAAAAAAGTTGAGACTTAATCGAAAAAAAATACAATATATAAAGTTATTATTATTATTATTATTATTATTATTATTATTATACATAAATAAAAATAAATTGCTATAAGTTACATCTATACTTTCTGATTATCGGACTTCTAATTTCAGGTGGCACTCCCGGGTTTAGCGACGTTGTTTGGAAGGTCAAAAAATATGAAAAAGATTGTGAATCGCCTTGTATTACCTTCACATACCACAGTTTTGATGGCGAACAAGGTCAAATCTCCTTATTCATTTCTTCCTCCATTAATCACAATTCACATTAACTTAATTCAATCTGATTCGATTCATTTTCTGACCTGAATCAGGGTTCCCCGGAGATCTCAAAGTAATGGTGACCTATTCACTCGTCGGCAACTACAAACTCCGCGTAAAAATGGAAGCAAAATCCCTAAACAAAGCAACGCCGGTGAATTTAGCACAACACACATACTGGAATCTCGGAGGCCACAACAGCGGCGATGTATTATCGCAAAAAATCAAAATCTTCGGGTCTCATATCACGCCGACAGACGACGAACTCATCCCCACCGGAAAAATTGTCTCTGTCAAAGGTACGCCCTACGATTTCCTCAAACCCTACACGATAAAAAGCAAAATCGGGGAACTTCCCGACGGCTATGACATCAATTACGTGCTGGACGGAGAAAAGGGGAAGAAGATGAAAGTCGTCGCCGTCGTGTGGGATGATAAGTCTGGTAGGTCGATGAAATTGACAACGGATGCGCCGGGGGTGCAGTTTTATACCGGGAATTATGTAAAAGATGTGAAGGGAAAAGGGGGGTGTGTGTATGAAGCGCATGCCGGATTGTGTTTGGAGACACAAGGATTTCCAGATGCTGTTAACCACCGGAATTTTCCGTCGCAGATTGTGAATCCCGGTGAGATTTATAAGCATAATATGTTGTTTTCATTCTCGATCAAGGATAGGAAAGATTTGGGATCGATATAAGAATCTTTTGGTTTACAGAAGGTGTTTGTAAGTTGTAACTGGTTTGGTTATCATAATTTTCAACTTGCGATCTTATTTCCCTTTTAACTTTTGGAAATTGACAACTCAATTTAGTTATATGATTATTTGTGATTATAATTATCATGATATAGTTTTTACATATTCTTTAGACAAAATTGTAAGAATGGTCATGTGGTATGTCCAAAATTACTACTTTGGGCTAAATAGGTTTGGACTAACACCAATAGTCAAAAGTATTCCATTTTGCTGGTGTTTTTGTCCAAATCAGTTTAAAAAATTTAAAAAATCTAAAAATAATGGATTTGCTATTTTCCATTTGTTTTTTGTTTTTGTTTTTGTTATTTAACTATTTTCTAACTAAAAAAACTTAAAAAATAAAATAAAATATAAATCTCTTTCTCTCTCTCTCTTTTGAAACCACCTAACATACAAGATTATCTCTCTCGGTCTACAGTTACGCCGAAAACCACCTCTTCACCGGAAACCATCGAAACTGAAGCCCTCCTTCGTCTTCTCTGGCTTAATCGTTTTCTTCGTCGAATCACAGCGCTGCCACCTACCGAGATCTGAAGAATTAGGGTTTTGGCAACTCCGGCTCCAATGACTTTGTCTTCTTCGATCTGGGTTACATCCACCGAGTTCGTCGTCTTCTCCGGCTTAATCCTCTTCTTCGTCTAATCACCAGCTTCATCTTCTCTATTGTTTCTTTAGATTTACCTCCATCGAAAACTAATATATCTCAGTCCACCACCACTGCCATCGAATGTACCAACACATTGGGATTACCATCTGCATCAAATGAAACTAAACTTGATGATAATACCTTCCAAAATCGCCAAATACGACACCAAACCACATAATCACCCCAAATAGAGATTGTCGGAAAAGACGTCGGTGTTCATCAAAATCGCCTTCCACCCCATCACTGGAGATGCTACCAGAACCCTAAATTTAACACCACCACCGCCATTATTTGGGATAAATCAATCGCAGGAAGTAATGACAGTGTCCATCACTCTCCTCCTCGTTGATCTCCGAATATCAGATCGATGGTCTGAACCTTCATCATCTAGGGTTCAAAATTCTAATCGATTCAACAAGCCTATTCTTGTTTTAATCGTGCAACCACCTCCATCATCGTCTCCACACCCTTGTTCTTCGAATTTGGTACCACCTGTAAGTTACAATCAGATTCAAGAGAACCATGTTTATCGTTCTCTTCTGTTTACGTCATCACCTTGTTCAGCGTATCACCAGACATGTGGACCGAGAGAAAGGGCAAGAGAGATCGGAGATTCGAGTTTTACCCATTTGAGGTTTGAGAGAGAGAGAGAGAGAGATAGAGAGAGAGAGAAAGAGATTTTATTTTATTTTATTTTGTTAATTTTTTTAGTTAGAAAATAATTAAATAACAAAAAGAAAAACAAAAAACAAATGGAAAAGGGCAAATCCGTTATTTTTAGATTTTTTAAACTGATTTGGACCAATATAACAGCAAAATGAAAACCGTTGGACTGTTGGTGCTAGTCCAAACCTGTTTGGCCCAAAGTAGCAATTTTGGACATACTACTAGGACCATTCTTGCAATTTTGTCTATTCTTTAATTCTAAAGTTTTTTTTTTTACAAAATTATTATTTAAATAGCAATTTATCTTGAAAAATGATATATTTTTACAATAAATAAATAAATAAATAAATAAATATTACAAGTATATTTATATAATTTTCTAGTTTTTTTTGAACCGGGAATCTAATCTACTACTAAATATCTAGATTATCGTCGTCATGTGGATCATTTATTGTCGTATAATTGGTTGTCATGTGGATCATTTATTGTCATATAACTGGTTACCGAAGCCGATGTTATTTGACTCGATGCTATTTTCTGTAATCACCAAAATTATTACTTCTTTCTTTTTTGTTTTCATATATGGTAAGAATAGACATGAAATTTTCCGTTTGTTCTTTGATTGGATAACGATTTTATGACTTCTTTATTTAGTTGACTGAAGTGGTATGATATATATGCCTATGAAGATGCATTTTTGAAAGAAAAACAATATATTTTCGTACAAGTGTTATTTTCTAGGAATATACCCTCATATTTTAATTTTAGCTTGTACTCGGACGATGGTATACTCATGGAAACATAATCGATTGTTATAGACTCAACCATGTTACCCGAATCGATTTTGAGATGTCATCAAGTGTGCCTACGTGTGTCTGTTATATTTTTTGAGATGAAAGGTTTATTTAGATGAAAGTTGCCGCCGTCATGTGGCTTGAGAAGTCGGGTAGGTCGATGAAATTGACAACGGATGTGCCGTGGGTGATTTTTATACCGGGAATTATATAGAAGATGTGAAGGGAAAATGGGGGTTTGTGTATGAAGCGCACGCCGAATTATGTTTGGAGATGTAGGAATTTCTAGATGCCGTTAATCACTGGAATTTTCTGTTGCAGATTGTCAATCCCGATGAGATTTATAAGCATAACATGTTGTTTCAAGGGGTAATTACTAATCTAGCCAAATTAAGGGAGTAATTAGCAAATTTTAGCCAAAAATTAGTAACTGGCCAAAAATAGCCCACGAAACCGTAGGTTTCGAGATTAGTCTACTGTTTCGCGTTTTCTATAAAAAAAATCATTTTTGCCATACAAAACCGTCGGTATTATAAAACCTATGGTTTCCCAAACCGTAGTCTACAGTTTTTGAGAAAAAGCTACGGTTTTTTTATCTACTATTTTGGCAGTTTTATCTACTGTTTTATCCAAAAAAACTACTGTTTTGTCCAAAAACCTACGGTTTTATATTTTTTTTTTCGATTTTTTTCAAAAACAATTTAACCACATATATAAATCCTACTCCTAATCACAAAGACGGTAAGATTTTGATGAAAAGTAGAAAAACCTGGTTGTTTTTTGGGTGCTCAATTGAGAGAAAAAAGTAGCCAAACCAAAGAAAACAATAGGTAAAATGACATAATCTGAAAAAAATTTCATTATATACTTTGGGCTAATGGTCACGAAAAAGGAAACGGGCCCTTGAAACAGTAGCCCATTTGCACAAAACAGTAGTTTCCGGCCTAAAACAGTAGTCAACGGCCTTGACCGTAGTCAGCCATAAGTTGGATGACTTGTCAAGTTATTTTTGGATTATTGACATGTTGTTGTAAATAACTGTTGTAAGGTATGTATTTAAATGTTTATGCTTTTGGTCTATTTATCGGAACATGACATCTCGAGTATTGTAATATAATGAAAAATACATTTCTTTAAGAAATGCTTTGGTAAATCTTATTTTATCATATTTTGTTTTGGGAACAAATTCCGCAACTCTTTTAATCAAAGGATTACTCTGAAATCATTTTAAAAGCATAAATTAAACCGGTATTTTCTGGTCGTGATTTTGGGGATGTCACAATTGTCATGTTAAATAGATATGCAGAGTAAAATTGTAATTCATAACAATTGGTATCAGATTGATGCGATCTGAAATAGAAGCATAGTTGTTTCAATCTGAACAATGATAAGAATGGTTACTTAAAGAGTAGACGGAACAGAAAGAAGTAATTGTGTTGTGCAATCAAAATTTTGTAATGTTTAAACTCAAATCGGATCACTAAAAGAAGATGTTCAAAAAGTAATGAAACCATCAGAGCTATTGATCTGCATTTCCGAAGATTTACCTTCAAAGTCGATGTACCTTCAAAATTGATGCATGTGGTGATTTTGGAAGGTGTAGACTTGATTTTAGCTTCAAAAACTTGATAAGAGGCAGCAAAGTTTTCTAAATTTTAAGGATTTAAAAGAGTGTGTGGGCAGTTTAATCAAGATTCAGAGGATTCGGTTTTGAAGTTTGGCGAGAACTTAAGGGACTTGGGTTTTAAATTTGGCCATAGGCTTTTGGTTAAGGAAGAAAGGCAAAATGGAAATTCATATATGTTTTTGGTTTGAGTAGAATTCTGGAAGTAGCTGATAGACAGACGGTTTCGAGGGTTCTGGAAGCAGTTGATGGGTGACGAGGGTTCAATGAAAAGTAGAGAAGTTTCTTTGTTCATAAACATGCTTTTGGAAAATCTCAATGTAACGACCCAATTTTCTCGTCCAAAAATTTCGTTTTTAAAACAGTACTTTAGAAAACATTAATAATTAAAAACATTGTTTGATCAAACCACATCACAACGTAAACCATGTCTAAAAGCCAAATCATACAGCCAATCGAAATATCAGAGTATAAATCCCAGAGGAATCTCGTAAGTGCGGAAACCAGTGTGTGTATGATGTGCCGCTACCGCGCCAGCTCCTTCCCCTTCGATGAAGAGGTACCTGAAACCAAAACTGTAAACTGTAAGCACAAAGCTTAGTGAGTTCCCCCATAATAGCCGGGAGATACGGGCCTCGCCCACACTCGTGAAGATACGGGCCCTGCCCACACTTCGCTAGCCGGGAGATACGGGCCTCGCCCACACTCTATTATCTGGGAGATACGGGCCTAGCCCACACTCCACTCTCGGAGAGATACGGGCCTTGCCCACACTCAACCGCTAACTCATAATATACAAGTATCACACAGACAATAAGTATAGACAACTCTATCATACCGACACATATATCATAATTAACTAAACCAAGAGATACGGGCTCGGCCCACACTCTAGTGCTAACATCTCGTCTACACGGGTCGGCCTTGGTGCCTTAGACCCGTTCCTACTGGAAGGAAACTCACCTCGAAATAGCTGCTGGTCTGTGTGGGAATTGACTGTCTGCTGCTGCTGCTCCGGAAATCCTCTGGCTATAATTCCCACAAAACACTCGATCAAACACCGCTAACTGACCCTCGGGTAAATTGACCATTTTACCCTTGATCAAGTTAAAAGTCAAAGCCAGAGTCATCTTTCAGTTGACCCAACTCGTCGAGTTGGCTCCCCAACTCGCCGAGTCCTTATCCAATCAATTGTCCTGCAACCCGTCTCTACTCGTCGAGTTGGGCGTTGACTCGACGAGTTCTCCTTCTAAACTGATATCCAAGTCCTTCATCCTACTCGCCGAGTTGTATGAACAACTCGCCGAGTTCATCTTCATCCGATGAACAATTTATGTTGTGACTCGCCGAGTTGTATGAACAACTCGCCGAGTCTGATCTTGATCTAAGAAGATTTCCTTGAACTCGCCGAGTCAGGGCGTTGACTCGCCGAGTTCCTTCATGGGTGAGTTTGGCTACCAACTCACCGAGTCCACCCAGGACTCACTACTCAACTCGACACAACGAAAAGGGGACAAACTCGGAGACTCGCGACCAGACTCGCCGAGTCAGATGAGCGACTCGCCGAGTCTGCTTCATGCAAAAGCCATATACGCGATTTTGCTCGAATCCAGTCCATGCCATTCATAGATCTGGGCTCCTAGGGCCTGGTTTACACGTAAAGTTTCCAACTTTACGTGTAGATCATCACCAATAAAGGTTCTAAGGCTCAAAGTGCACCAAAAGGGGTAGATCTAGGGCTTGTGTGCATTATGACTCCATAAAGGCAGTAGATCCAAGCTCCAGGGACTGAATAGGGTCTAGATCTAAAGGCTAACAACTTGAATTAACCAACAATGCACAACCAAGCTTGGGACATGGTTCAAGAAGGACTCTAATGGAGTAATAAGCATAGAAACAGAGGGAAAACGAGTTATACCTCAAAGAAATTACTGAGGGAACACGAAGATGCTTGGCTTCCTTCCCTTCCTCTTGATCTACTCCTCTTCCTTCTCAAAATCTTCAAGGAAACACACTAAAAGCCTCAAACTCACAAGAACAAGGGCTAGAATGTATGGAGAGCTTCTAAGGGTGAAGGGGGGCGGAGTTGGGGCGCAAATGGTCGTTTAAATAGGGTGCAAACCCTTGAAAATTAGGGTTTCATCAGACAGCGCGGACTCGCCGATTCGCCAACTTAACCGCGTCCCAAGTCTCGTCTCTACTCGGCGAGTCGGGCCTCCAACTCGCCGAGTCCAAGGCCAATAATACAAAATACTCAGATAAATCTTACATACCAGGAACCAGGTGCTACATTCAATATTTGTCTTCTTCTTAGCATTTCATCACAATGGTCTACCAAATTTAAAAGATGTGACAATCTTCTCCAGTTTTGAAAAGATTTTGCTAATGAAGAATTGATAATCCAAAAATGTTCAATTTTTTTTTTTCAAAATCCGATGAGAAACATGTCATAAAACTAGTCAATTGCCTCAACGCCTTTATATCTCATTTGTTTTGTGGCTGTCGAGACCTCGGATCATGTGATCATGTGTTTATTGCTTGTGAATTGGCTAGCAATGTTCGTAGATTGGTGTTCAAATGGCTTGATATATAGATGCATAGTTGGATTTCTAAGGAAGATATATATGATTGTTGTGGTGTTGTCAGAGGTTCTAAATAACGTAAGACGTGACTTGGCAGCAATGTCAAGCCTCAAGCTTTTTTTGAGTCATAACAAGCCACGTCGTTTGTAAAACGTGACTTAAAGCGGAAATTTGCGTATAACTAATAATTTTTTATATATTTTCTACTATTATTCACTTTTATATACATATATGACTTAAGGTGACATTTTGTCAAAGTTTGGTGGCAAATACAAGCATTTGAGTCATGACGCGCTATGGCGAGCTTTTTAGAACATTGGTCTCAGGTAATACAAATAATAAGAAAACAGTGGAAGCTATTGTTTTCATAACGATATGGACAATTTGGAGATTTTGGATCAATTTGGTTTTAGAGACAGCTTGTCCCAATGAGATGATATTTGATAATATTGTGGATACCTCGTTCAATTGGTTTGTAAATAGGAACCCTAAAGTTTCTACCAAGTGGAGTGAGTGGTTTAAAAACCCTTTACCTGCAATTTTCTATATCGTTGTTTCTTTCTTGCCTCAACGCCATTGGAAGTAGTAACATAGACATGAGTTTATGTCCAATCCGAGTCTAGGGTTAGGAAGAGAAATACAACAAGACCAAAGAAAGACAACATCAATGGTAAAAGTACAAAATTAGAATTTGAGTGACTCAAATGCTTTTTTGGACTTCATGTGGAAACTTCGTTCTGTCGTGTGTAAAAAATAAAGATTGGTTCATTACTCTTATTGCTACAAAATTCGCCTTCTATGGATTTGATTAATTGTAAAGGAGGTCTGAAAACTACAATCTCATGTGCCATTCATCTCGTCTATAAACCGACATTAACCAAGCTATAGCTTGATGAAAACAAACAATGAATAATATGAACTTTTCGTCTTTTTTAAAGATTTTGAAGTTCATAGGCTTGGTGGGTATACTCTTACTACCTCTCAATTTTTGTCTATCACCTTATCGCCACATCATTTTACCCTCACCCTTTCACTTCACTATTAGAAAATGGTCAATTCTCACTACCTCTCACTTTTATTTTTTATTTAATTAAATATATTAAAATGTAATTTAATAATTATGTAAAATTATTAATAATAATAATAATAATAATAAAAGAAAACTATTTCATTAATTAAAAAAAATACATTAATAAATTCAAACAAAACTAAAACATATTAAAATAGCATGTCACTCTTCATCATCGGTCATATTAAAATAGAATGAGAGTGATGAAGAGGAGAGTGAGAAGGCTATTGTTCGCAGGAAGAGGGTTGGGGTTAGTGAATCAAAATAGAAGAAAGATGATGAAAATGAGTCGGATTCAAAGGAGAGGAAGATCAAAGAAGAAGAGTGTTTAAGTGATAGTGATGATGATGTGAGTGGTAAGAAGAGGAAGAAAGAAAAGAGGAGAAAGGATTAGTTGTCCGACGACGACACCAACAATGATGATGATGGAGAACGTCGATTTGAAAAGAGAAAGAGAATGAGAAGCCATAGGCATTCAGAAGATGATTCAGACAGTTCTGAAAAAGAGACGAGTAGAAGGCATAGGAGGAAGAGTAAGAGTAAAAGGGCAGCTTTGTCTTCTGATTCAGATGGTAGCAGCTTTGAGGAGGATTCACGGGTTGGGAGGGACAAAAAAAGGAACAGAAAGTGATTGTTTCTTATCATCGAATGGAGTGTTATTGTTTGAAAAAGGTATCTATCAGTTGTTATCTTGTTTGAAACTAGTAGCGTTGGTTTGATGTATTTGATGATGAGTAGTCTATGATTGTATAAGTTATAACCAATCAACTTTTCTGTACTCATTCTTTCAGAGATTGAAAATGTGTGTGCTTGTTATATACCCCAATTTCTACTAGCGGTTTATACATTTTTTGTCATGTTTAATACATTGCTTAACATTATTTCATGTGCATAATTATGCATTGCACGATATTTCAGGATTGTATATACATTTAGGATATGGTCTTACTACAAGAAAATCAATGGCATTAGCATGTTTTCAAATACCTTACGAGGTCATGCAAATTATGCAAAGAAGTACAAAATAGGAGAGAAGATGCAGATCTTGGAGAAAAGCAATTGTTAATGGAAAGAAGTTTATGAAACTCAGTCTATATGTTTTATGGTGTTTACTTGAAAGACTAAAGCAACTCTATTAGACTACAAAAGTGAAGTGAGGTCCATAGATGCTATGGAGGATTAATCTGGTGTAGCTGCACCTTGGTTGAGTTCTGCAAATCTCAATCCAACACGCATGGAATGCTTCAAGAACTTCTCAGCACATCTCCTCACACATGTCTCCTCTTGCTTATCTAATGTTTTGCGTCTGAATGTATCCACACAATCTGTAAAGCATCTCTCCACAAGCGTGTTATACATTCTCAAACTGCAATCGAGAATTTTGTAATATTCAACTTATAATTTCAATTTCAAAGTTGATATGCATATCTATATCAAAAAGCATAAGAGGAAAAAGAAACGAAAATCTGAAGCAATATTGGGGATCAGAGGAGTATGAGTAACATAACATATGTATGATAGATGAATGAATCAGCAGATAAAGTTTATAGAGCAGTGAACCTGTCACGGATTTGAAGCTGGTCGATCATGGTGGCCATTCGAGCCTGATCCTCCGCTGGAAGATTCCCCAGATCTCCGAGCATACTTTTGTCCATTTGAGATTTGCTTCTTCTGTGACACAATCTACATATCATAAATAACAACAAAGATATCATCTTTTTGTATCGTTTAGCAAGGTACAAATCAGATTAACATGAAACGTAAACTCAATTTCACAAAATCATATAGCAAAATCAGAATCAAAATGTATATCAGACTCCACAAACATCAGATGAACAAAAATCAGAAGCAACAATCAGCTTCACAAAAATCAATTTCAGGAAATAACGAAGCTATCGTGTACAATATCATAAACTAAAGAATCTATATAGAATTTTTTTTCATGAGACTCCAAAAAATTAGATTTCAGGGAAAACAAAACAAACCTGATGATAGAGAAGGAAAATCCGACGAAGGCAGAATGAAGACTTCGATGGGACAGCAATTCCGGCGAAGGAAGGAGAAGCGCCGGAGACCGGTGATGGAGAGGGTAGAAGAAGTTGCGTCGATGGGGAGGTGGCGTCGATGCGTTTTAGGGTTGGGTGTTTGAAACCTGTATCACAAACTATTTACTACTATTTTTTTTGAACTGCAGGCTATAAAAGAAACAAGCGTTACACCCCGTTCCCTCCCTGCTTCAACTTAATGAGAGAATGAGAGAAAGGAAAGCAACTAATTGGAAATGAGAAATAAAAAAGGTTGGTGTTTTCGAGTTTTATTTGAGTAAAGTGGAAGGAAACAGGAGGATCATTTTCCTTTCTAACTTTCCTTCCAATTTTGGAGGATTTGGAAAGAAAGAACAAAATGATTCATTTTCTTTCTACTTCTCTCCAACTCGGGAACACGAAAGAAAATTTTGTTTTTCCTTCCTTTTTTTTTTTCGTGACTTTCTTTTCTCTTCTCTTCTTTTCTTTTGTTAAACTTGGGAACAAGACGTTAGAGACTAGCACAAGAAACTAGCCTAAAACAACAAAATTACAAAATCATACGTCGTTGGAGTCACAAGTTTCAATCTCTAACATCTTTTTTGTTTTTAAAAGTAAACATATTAAAAAAAACAAAACAATGGAATCAAATGACATATCCTTCCCATTCTTATTCTGAAAGACTAAGTAATTTCTAAAGCACCAAATAATCCACAATCCTGTCATTAACACCGTACACACCACCTCCTTATCTTGTCTTACATGCAGGCCTTGAATCCATTCTTGAGCTTCCAAAATGGTATTGAAATCAAAGTTTGGGAGTCCCAGCGCCATAAGAATCCGATTTCAAACCTGTTTAGCAATATCACATTGAAAAAACATGATCATTATGTTCCAACTGATCATCGCACATCAAACACCTAATAGAAGGTATGCTAATTCCTTTGTGCGAAAAATTTAGCCTTGTGGGCAATCTATCCATTGCTATTCTCCAAATCAAAATATTGACTTTTATAGGAACATATTTATTCCATTTCATAATCACTAGCATAACTGGTAAAGCCCCCACATCCAAAGCTTCTCTAAGAGAAGCTACAAAATACTCCCCCTCACCACCGAGATGCCTGCCCCACGAATCCTTATTCGAATTTAAATGAATTTGATGTATCTCCACTTGCAAATCTTGAAGCTGATCCATCTTAGCACCTGCGCAAACCTCACGACGCCATTCAAAACTCCACCGTGTGTCTATCCAAAAATCTTTCACCACTCCTTCTTTATTCAAAGATAAAGCATAAAGTCTATCATACTGCAGGCAAGATTGTAGAACTCGCTACTCGGTACCTGCTCGGCCGACTAGAGAGTAGCGAGTACTCGGGAGTACTCGGGGAGCACTCGGATTCGGTAATTCATGTAGAAATATTTTTTGGAAAATTATATATGTCAAAATCATAAGTTAAAATCATAATTTGATTGAAATATATAACTAAAATTAGATACATGTAAATACATAAAAACTGAAATACACATAATTGTCTAACTACTTGGATAATTACTGAAAATTTAAGATATATATGTAGTAATAATCACATGTTTGTGTTAAATAATAAATCATTAAGTGCATTATATTAATCTTGAAATTCTTGATTTTTTTCTCTTTTTATGACAATTTTGACCATTTGACCAAGTTTGACCGATTTTGACCGAGTAGACCCGAGTAAGACCGATTAGGCCCTGAGTTTGACCGAGTTTGTCCGATTTTTTACCGAGTTTGACCGATTTTGGCCGATTTTGACTAAATCCGAGTTTTTTGGCCGAGTTGACATTAATCACCTCGGTGGAGGGCCGATTCCGAGTAATCGGCCGAGTAGGCCGAGTTTTGCAACACTGACTGCAGGGGCGAGTGTACAGTATTATAAAGGGTGTCCATGGACACCCCTAAATCTCAAATTTTATTTACAAGATATAACGTAAATTCCATGGGACCCCTGTTGGGAAAAAGTCCGGACACCCTTGGATTAAGTAACACAAATGAATAAATAATACAATATTTTGATTTGATTTATCACATTTGTCAATCTCAATTTCTTGTTAATCTTTAAAACTTACAAAAAAAATTCAAGAGCAGTAAGTAAACAAAATATTTTTCAAATATATAATAAGAAAGAATATTGCAAGCTCAGATCGATCTATAAACTGTAAAGGGTAGAAAATTAGTAAAGTGGAAAAACAAAAACCTAAAAAATTATGATTTTTGAGTGCCCTTTGTCTTCCAAAAACCGAATTGGCCCCTTCAGGACGCCGTTGATTTTTTGGTGTCGCCGACAACAACGACTCCGACTGTCTCGATCTCTGGTGACCGCAGGTTGTCTTCAACATGTCTTGGGGTCATAGTTTTATATTACTGGTCGTCTCTCACTTGTTCTTCGCCACTCGTACCGGATACCATCCCCACCTTCATCCGACCGGACTGGACCATCTATCGCCGGCACTGCAACCAGAAACATGCATTGCTTCTCCTCTATTCAATTTATTTGGGTAAGTCTTTCTTTTCTTTCTTTTAGGACTTAAGGTTAAATTTCTTGTAGCAGTCAATATGGTCGATATGGACTGTAAAGCAATTAAAGAAAAAAAACATAGTCTACCTACAAACTAAAAAAGTCATAGTCTAAACCTATCATTGTTTTTGTGATCATATGTCAGGCATCAGATGCCTCTCTTATTGTTTTCTATAATGAACAGTTGTAATTATCAATTTAATTTACTTCACTAAAATTTTACTAAATAATACGTCTGACATATATAACGTAATAAAGCTTAAATGAAACAAAAAAGTCACTCTTCTTGTTAGGTAAAACGAACAATTATGATTATTATTTTATTATACTTTTTTTAAGTGATTTTTTATATATATTATTTGTTTAGATGCTTTATTTATATTATAGATATATAGTGATAGTGTATATGTATTTGTTTTTGATGATTTATATAGATTTGTAATTATTTATTTTATTATTTTTGGCATAATGCTAAAAATTTACATAAAAAGGTGAAAGAAGCTCTTTATGGTATGATCATGATACCAACGATGAATAACAAACACCTTGATCAAAGTATATCGACAAACCGACTCATAACCAAAATTTTCGACTCATCTATTTTATAATGGGACACACGTGAGTTTGAATCCTAGATTCGCCACTGATCATACTTCATCTTAAATCTTAGTTGATCCCGCCACTTATCCCGCCAAAACTGAATAAGACAACCATCACCCAATTTTCATATCATATTGCCTTTATCAACTTTACCTGTAGAATGTAATTTACTAATTAAAGAAATAATATTATTCCAAACCCTTGTCGATTTAATTCAGCCTTCTCACCCATTCAAACCAAATTGTTTGTCATTACACGCCCTTATAACTCTCGTCCAAAGAGCATTAGTATTAGTACAATATCGCCACTTCTATTTGTAAATCAAAGCATTGTTAAGGGCATCCAAACTTCCTACCCTAAGCCCACCATTCTCTTTATAGTTCAAAATTAAATCCCACTTTACCCAACTAATTTTACATTCCTGCACATCAGCCCCCCAAAAAAAACTTGGCTCGAATAGACTCCAACATGCTACACACTTTTATAGGCATCTTTAACAAATACATGTAGTATATCCCTCAGCTTCCCAAAACATATTTTATGAGAGTTAAACGACCCCCATACGAAAGCATTTTAACTTTTCAGTTAGACAATCTTTTTAAAAATCTATCAACTATGTTTTCACAAATAGGAACCCCAAGGTATTTAAAAGGGAAAGTAGTTGCATTACAAGCCGTGGATAAAACTTGGCATTAATGAAACTTCACCCCAACTCCTAACAAATTAGATTTGACTAGAGCCTAGACATCATATAAAAACATTTTATAATGGATAAGACTTTTTATTTTCCTCGTCCCACTCCCCCAAAAAGAGAGCATCATATGCATAGAATAAATAAGAAACCTACAACCCCATCAATCCTACTTTCGTAGCTCTGAAAATACCATTCGACACAACATCTTCCATAATAACATGCAAACCTTCCATTGCTATAATAAACAAGAAAGGAGACAATGTATCACCTTGTCTAAGCCCTCTAGCCAACTGAACTCATCAATAGTGGCACCATTTAAAATAACCAAAGATTTAGAAGAGACCAAGCATGCACGAATCCAACTTCGCCATTTGTCCGGGAACCTAAGAAAAAAATAATTCGATCTAAATACTCCCAACTCACGGAGTCATAAGCTATTTACTATTAGCCTGTTTTATTCATTCTATGAGAAAAATGCAGTCTAACTTGTTTCTTTACACCATGACCCTACTATATTTGTTGTTTGTCTATTATATTCATTTACTATTAGGCCCTGTTTGATATGCGTTTGACTGAGTCGGGTCAGGCATTTTGGCTGACTCGGTCATTTAAAAGCTGTTTGGTAAATCAAATTTTGCCATGGAAAGAAAGGTCTCGCTCGGTAAGAAGAAAACAACGGATTGACATATAAAGGGAGAAACGTTTCCTATTTTGCCCTTCCCTACGTTCCTTTTTCACGCCTCTGTCCCCACCGATCAGCTCATTCTCCTCTTCTCATCAGGTACGCCTTCTCCTATTTTCATCATGAAACCTATTTCCTGCCTCTGCACTATGCTTTTTCCTATCGGGGATTATCGCCTCCATTCTTCTTCTTTAATTGATTCATGAAATCATTTTTGAAATTGATTCATGATTCCGTTTTTGAAATTAATTGATATCGAACCATCTCCTTCAATCGTAGGTTCTCCATCTCGTTTTCACGTTTTTCCTTGAAATCGATTATTGAAATTAATTCTTTGATTCGATGGACATGAGTTTCCATCACAAAATGCCTCTTGCTGCTCTCTCAAATACTTGATACCTCTCATATTGTCGTTGGAGTCCAGACTTTCAGGTGACCATAATCACAAGGTTTTTCTTTTTTCTTGCATGTTTGTGGCCTATGGTTCCAAAAAAATTCATTTTTTTGAAAAAACATTGTTTTCCTTGGGGGCCTGAATGAGGTTACTGAAAAAGCTTTGAGATTGTGATGCTCTAAAGCTTTTTTTTGCTTTTAGTGTTGTATATTGGTGAACGTTGTCTGTATAAAATTGTTTTTAAACTCATTTTTGCTCCATAGGAATTAGTTGATCTAGACTAGTTCATTCATTTTTATGTCTTTGTTGTTTTGTTTATTTCATATTTCGCATAAATAAAATGTTTTTCTTTTTCTAGACTTGTAGTTTACTCATAATATTATTTTGCTTTATTTGGTTGATTAGTTCTATTCCTACCCATTCACTTCATCCTAGTGTGTTTGTTAGGGGTAGAAATGGAAAAATAGTTAATTAAATTGAGCTAAATATTGTTGGGAAATCTTTGGTAGTGGAAGGGCATTTTGGGTAATTTAGGTTAAATATATATGTTAATAGGTTTAGCTTAATGAAGGGTATATCATCTTTCTTTTTTTGAAATCTACACTTGTATCTTGTGAATAAGAATAATATTGTTGCTATATATTATTGATAAGTATATATTGTGTATGTTGGACTTTTGTTGCTCTATTGTATTTTTTTTGTATGTGTTTGGTTTGAAATCAAGTGTCTGTGTCTGATCAGATGTACAATCAAAGAGCAAAGTAAAATGGTCATTTTTTATCAACCAACACATTCAGTCAGATATGCAATCAAAACAAAATGGTTTAGTATTCGGTCAGGATTTCTTACCCAGACAGACAGACAGACATTTCTCAGTCATCACTTTGTCAATCAACAACTATTAAACAAGACCTTATTCTATTCAACATAATCTTTTGATTGTCTTTCACTTATATAGTCAATCAAAAAAGTTATGTTAAACACAAACAATAAATTAGATGTTATATTGCATACTAAAAAGAAAAAAAAACAAATATAAACAAATCAAGAGTTGATTAAATTTTGTGTTTTAATTTGTAAAAAAGAAAAAAAAATGTTTAAAGTCTATAAAAAAAGTATATAAATTTTTTATAAACAAACGTGTAAAAGAATATGTAAAATAAGTTATGTAATTTAGATTTGGAAAAAAAATTAAAAAAAAAAGTTTTTGTTTTTGTTTTAAAAAGACTTAGCGGGTGTTTGGATAAATAGTTTTTAACTTATTAATTTATTGCTTATTGTGGTAGGAATAAACATTTTTTTAAAATGTGTTTGGATTAGCTTATTACGGTGGGAATAAGCAATAAGCATTTTAAGTGTTTGGCAAATAAAACAGCTTATATGAGTAAAATGACCAATAAGCAATAAGCAATAAGCATTCCCCCCTTGCTTATTAAAATCAGCTTATTTAGCTTATTCTTACCGCAATAAGCTGATTTTTAAAGACTTATATCCACACACTTAAATTTGCTTATTGCGGTGGGATTGAGCAATAATCAATAAACAACTTATTTTTTCCATATCCAAACAACCCTTTACTTTAAAAAAAGTAATTTTCTAAAAGAAGTTAACAAAAGATTCTAAACATATTTATATCACGATCTATAAAATCCATTAAAATAAACCAAAGTTATAACTATAAGGTAATTATAAAATGGTTTTTTAACCAAATTTATAAAAAGAAAAAAAAACTTAAATTTAGTTGTAAAGTATAAAAACAAAAGTTTGAAAGGAGGCGGCTCCATAACAAATTAACAATGTAACATCAGAAAATGACCAAAAACAATAGGTGGTTTGAAGAAAATAACTAAGGAAAAACACATTTCAGAAAATGACCAAAAGATCCGCAGAGCACCCTCTGCGGATCTATTAAGCCCTCTGCGGATTTGCTACATCTCTGCGGATACCTCTGCGGAATGTAGTTTTTTTTTTAATTTTTTTAATTTTTGACCAAAGGATCCGCAGAGCACCCTCTGCGGATCTATTAAGCCCTCTGCGGATTTGCTACATCTCTGCGGAATGTAGTTTTTTTTTTAATTTTTTTTTGCGTTAATTTTAGTTTATTAATATTTTTTTTAAATACACTAATACATTATGTTATTATTATGTAAAAATTTGACAAAAAAAGGTTTTTTTTTTTTGCGTTAATTTTAGTTTATTTATATTGATTTTTTTTAAATACACTAATACAAACAAAATACATATAAATAACGTAATACAAACCGGTGCATATAAATAACCTAATTAAAATTATACAAATATTCCATGTTTTTTATAGGTTAGAAAAAATACCTTAAAAAACATAAACATACAACCCTCATAATAAACGAAAATGAACGCAAAAAAAATGAAAAAACGAAAAGAAAAATCAAAAAACAGCAATTCCGCAGAGGTGTACACAGATCCTCAGAGGTGTACACTGATCCGCAAAGGTGTATACTGATTTGCAGAGGTGTACACTGATCTGCAGAGGTGTACACAGATCCGCAAAGGTGTATACTGATTGTCTGATCCTCAGTGGTGTACATTGATCCGCAGATGTGTATAATGATCCGTAGAGATGTACACTGATCCACTGATAACAGTTATGTGGATTCCCAAACAGTTCTGTGGACTGATATTAAACATAAGTTCATTATTTTTAACCTCTTTTTGTCAATTTTTTTTACATAAAACATAAGGTATTAGTGTATTAAAAAAATTAATATTAATAAACGAAAACAAAAAATAGAAAAAACGAAAAAATAAAAATTAAAAAACTCAAGATCCGCAGAGGTGTTTCGGTTCCACATATGCAAACGTATTACATAAAACATTTCATTATTTTTAACATTTTTTTGTAGAATTTTTTACATAATAATCACATAAGGTATTAGTGTATTAAAAAAATTATATTAATAAACGAAAATGAAGTTTTTTAACAAAGATTCCGCAGAGCTGTAGAGGATCTGCAGAGCCTTCAATGAAGTTTATTTCAAAGTATGTTTATTATGAAGGTTATATGTTTATGTTTTTTAAAGTATGTTTTGTAATCTACTTAAAGTATGTTTATTATTCAGAATACCGGTGTGTGTAATTTTATAAAAAACATAGTGTATTTGTATAATTTTTATTAAACACATAACTTTTATAAACGGGTAATTAAATAAGAAAAATAAAAAACGAAAACAATATTTTTTTACATAATAATTTATATAGTACCTTATGTGATTAAAAAAATATAATAAATGAAAACAATAAAAACAATAAAAAAACAATAAAAAAAGAAAAAAAACCAAGATCGAGGTGTTCACATTCCGCAGAGGTGTTTATGATTCCGCAGAACCCCCTCTGCGGAACCTGTGGTAATTTTCTGAAATGTTCATTTTTGTGGTCATTTTCTTCAAACCTATCCTACATTTTGGTCATTTGCCGAATTTTCTCATGTAACATTAGTTGCTAAAAGAAAAATAAAACAGTAGAGATGGATGGATTGGAACCTAGTTTTGGAGGAAATGATTCTTAGTGTTAGGGAAAATGCTTTAGAAAGATTTTGGATTTATTTAGACAAAACAGCACGAATGGTCCTTATGGTTAGTTGAAAATTGTCACTTAGGTCCCAAAAAGTTTGGAATAACACCAAAGGTCTAAACTTTTCATTTTGTTGCGAGTTTGGTCCGATATTGTTTGCACTTTTTTATAAAGACGATTTTGCCCCTTATTATTTAATTTTTCATTTTTCTTTTATTACAACAATTAAAAATAAAAGAAAAATAAAATACTCTCTCTCTCTCTCTCTCTCTCTCTCTCTCTCTTAAAGTCTGTAACTCCATATTCTTTCATTTTCATATACACCGATGCACAACCACTTGCAAGAAGATGAAAATTGCCGATACACCACCATCAGTCGCCTTCGTCACCACCGTTAGCCACCATCGTCGTTTCCACAACAACCACCGTCAGATAACCTTCAAGAATGCGACCACCAACATCTTCTTCATGCCTTATTTTCTACGTTATCGGATCTAGAACACCACCCTCTACCTTCTCCGATATCGTCTACTGGAAACCATAAGTCGTCATCGTCTCTATTAGGGTTTTCACAGATCTTTACCTCCAACATAAGAAGCCATCGCCGAAAACCCTAGCTCTGATGAAATAGGATGTTGTTTTCAGATCGCCGCCCTTCTCTCCACCTCTTTAAGATCTGATAACCCTTCTCTCCCCCTCTCCCAGATCTGAAAAACCTTGTAAACCCGCCTCTATGATGTGTCATAGATCTGAAAACCATGTAAACCCACATTTGTGATGTAAACCCACCTCTGTGAGGACATCAGTCATGGCCACTGCAAAGAAATGGGTATTTGAATACAACTCGGAATCACTTTGTAATACTTTCTTTTATTTTTAATTCTTTTTAATTGTTGTAATAAAAGAAAATTATTATATTAAATAATCAAGGGCAAAATCGTCTTTATAAAAAAGTTCAAACAAAATCGGACCAAACTCGCAATAAAATAAAAAGTTTGGACCTCTTGTGCTAGTCCAAACTTTTTTGGATCAAAGTAACAATTTTCAGCTAACCACATGGACCATTCGTGCAGTTTAGTCTTTTATTTATATTTGGTTCCTTTATATATTTATACGAAATATATCATTTGATTTTTTGTTTGTCTATCAATAATTATTTGAGTAAATTACACGAATGGTCCTTATGGTTTGGGGTAATTTGCGTGTTTGGTCCCTAATAAATTTTTTTAACTCGGAAGGTTCCTATTATTTGTTTTTGTTGAGCGTCTGGTCCCTATTTTATCTAAAAAGACTGTTTTGCCCTTGATTTTTTAATTTATTTAAATAAACACACCCCCGATCTCACTTCCACTTCACCTTACCTTACCTTACACACATTATTTAAATTAATTAAAAAAATCAAGGGCAAAATAGTCTTTTTAGGTAAAACAGGGACTAAGCGCGCAACAAAGACAAACTGTAAGGACCTTCTGAGTTAAAAAAATAAATTAGAGACCAAATGTACAAATTACTCTAAACCATAGAGATCGTTCGTGTAATTTACTCTAAAAGCTTTTTGAGATATTGATTTATAACATCTTTTTATTTATTTATTGGGAAATCTCCAGAAAAATATCAATATTTACAGAAAAGTTACACTTTAGTCCTAAGATTTTTTTTTTGAATGAAAAGTCCCAAGATTTTTTTTTTGAACGGTTGAAACCGGTACCAAATTAATTTGGGACTATTTCGTAAACTAACCCAAAATATTATGATTTTTTTGTAAACAAAAATATTATGTATTTTCTCCAACAAGGAGTTAAAATACTTATGGTGGTGACAACAACAGTGGTAGCACTGGTTGTGACTTGTGATGGTGGTGGTAGTAGTGACGGTTGGTGGTCGGTTGGTTTTTTGATAAGTAAATGAGTATTTTTGTAATCTATCAATTTCCTTGATACAAAAGAATGTTTTCCATCAAACTTTAGAAGAAATCCACTTTCCTCCATATGGTGAATTTTATTTCATTTAAAAACTCTTTTCCTCCTTCTAAGTCCATCCAAACACATAAATTCAAATTAAAATCATTTTCCTCCGAATTTCATTCATTTCCTACCAACCAAAGACACCCTAATTATTCACGGTTGCAACAAGAACATGTTCTTTCGAAAGTCCTAAATCGGGATTGATGAGGCAGGTGTTACAATGCTCCCCTTAGATATTTAAATTTTGGGCAAACAAATATAATTTTTTTTAATATAGAACAAAAGAAAAGATTTAGACATTAGACTAAATTTATTATAACATATAGAACGATGATAACATTTAAATAAATAATTCAAACTGATTTTTTTTTTTAATTCTACTTCTCACATGATTATTAGTTTGTTACCCTGTAGAATTTGTTACATTTGTGCTTTTATTGCCAAAAAATTATTAAGATAATATAATAAAATGGTTGAGAACTAATCATATCATTTTAGATGTAAATCCCGTCAAGAAACGTACCCAGATTTTGAACCTAAGACCTCCATTATATATTTTCACCCTATCTTTCATATGCAACAAGATGAAGTTATGAAGTATATATTTATATATATAGTGATGTTTTTGTTTGTTACTAAAAGTTAACCAACTTCCCCTCTACCCAATCTATGAAGGAGGGATAAAGATTCCAAACAAAATGCATATGTTGCATGTTGTCATGGTCAACATCAATGGGAAAAACTTTATTCGAGTATATTATGATGAAGTAGTAGCATGTTCGTATTGTTCAAAATAGAGCAACAATATGTAGAATCCATGGCGTATGTGAATAGTGGAACTAGAACTGGAATTGCATCTCTGCTGAATATCCCAATGCGTCTAGATGAGCAGCCATGGCCTTGTTCATTGGTGGTGGCCCACACCTTAGAATCTGCATGTTTTTTTTTCTCTCACAATATAATTCTCATATTTTTTTTTTTAAAAAAAAAAAGTTGAAAACATGTTTGAATGGTACCTTGATATCGGGTGCAGGTGCGGGGCAGTGGGCTTGGATCATTTCTTTTGATACAAAACCAACTCCACCTGTCCATTCCTCTGGTGGCTGCAAAAAGGACAACACATGACATGATTGGGATTGAGACTGAGACTGATGTGAATGAGACAAAAATTAGGGTTTCATCTGAATACCTGATTTAGCACATAGTAGACTTGGAAACGCCCGGGGTATTTAGCTTCAAGTCCCTCAAGTTCTTCCTGAAATTAAAATCATCCAATCACTCAAATTTAAATAAGCCATGTTTATTTATAATTAATATGGACAACTCTTATAAATTACTCACCTTAAGAAGGATGTCATCATATGTGACATTAGCATATATGAGATGCACCTGGGTGTTGTCCTTTGGGTTTTCTAGTATAGCTCTAGCAACCTACATCCAAAAAAAAAATCACAAAAATATTAAACTATGATGTTTATATACATCATATATAGTTATACAACCTGTTGACATTAAAAAAAAAAAAAAAAAAACCTGAAACATTGGAGTGATTCCAGAGCCTCCAGCAAGCATTCCAAAAGCTCTCACCTCACCAGGTTGATACTTGAAACGCCCCTGGAATGGAATTTACAGAAATTAATTATAGATGGAAGTAAAATTCACTCTTTCTTTCTAACAATTGCAAACATTCTAGAAAAAGAAGATTTTATGTACCTTGGGTCCCCTTACAGACATATAGTCACCTTCACGCAGCTCTCTAAAGTAATGGGACATCCGACCTAGTGGATACATCTACACACAGACATATATATATATATATATATATATATATATATATATTTAAATACAACAAGATTAAAAATCAAAAAAGTGCATCAAATTTTAATATTGATGTGTACCTTAATAACTAACTCAAAATATCCCACATCAGTGTCAAGGGTGGTTGGGGTGTATGGTTTGATAACCTCTTCCCCTTGACTATCTTTACCCCTACAGTACAAAAACAAAACAAGGTAAATAATTGTACACTCACCACTTAAAGATAACATGTGATATATTTAGAGATTGAGTGAAGAAAATAAATAAATAAACCTGCAACTTATGTGTTGTCCAATAGGAAGGCCCAAGACCGAAGTAGGTGTAGGAAGCTCAAATCTGAACTTTGCAACATTATGGCTAAGCTGTGTGCGTTTCACAAGCTTGAATTCCTTAAAATTTTCAGGGTCTATGCTCCCTACTACTGACAACACAATAACAATACTTTCTTATTTAGTTTTACAGATGGAAACCATGGGAAATTGAAGCTTGGAAAATAATAGTTGCACGAGTAAGTTAAATTGTTTGACATGGAAATATAAACACCTTTGCTTTTCTTTGAGGTATATAAATAGGCTGCAGTTGCAACAACAGCAACAATGGCAACAGCAATTCCAACCTGGATCTCCTTTGCTTCCAAGAATTCCATTGCTTGAGAAGGAGGTGAAGAGTTGGTTGTTTTTCTTATCTACTCAGATCAATTTTATCTGAAAGATGTCACACCAAAAAACAGAATTTTAATGGTTTGATAATAAGCCAAATTTATAGCAGTTTTAGGAGAATCATAAGAAAAATGAGTCTTCTCCCTAAGCAGTAATATGCTGTTTCTTGTCCATAACCATTTCCAAAATAAATGGAATTGTTTTTTATGAAAAAAATAAAATAAGCAAATAAATAAGTGTGATAGCATGCAGCAAATAACCTCCTAAAGCTATAACTTATACAATGTAAAATAGTATTAGTTATGGTTGAGTTGTAAACATGTTTATGAGGAAAAAGCAGCCAAAACACAATCGCAATGACTTACATTGCGGTTATTTGAAACGGAAACAGAAAACAAACAAGAATATACAAAAGGAAAATAGAATGACTTGGAATTTTGAAGATCATAATTGCAGATTATGAGAGATATATATTGATTGAAACCAAATAAGAGTGTATGATGATCAATGCATGATCTGTATGTGTCTCCTTGGGTCTTTTGCGCTATTCAATCTCAGGAACTCGAAACGCAGATTTTTTATACTATATAAACCTCCATTTTTGTTACCTTTGCAACTTCTGAATTAGTTTGATGGAAAGAGATTTGCTTCTTCTGTGACACAATCTTACATATCATAAATAACAACAAAGATATCAACTTTTGTATCATAGTGCAATGTACAAATCAGATTAACATAAAACATAAGCTCAATTTCACAAAATCATAAATAACAAAATCAGAATCAACATGTATATCAGACTCCACAAACATCTGAATTAACAATCAGCTTCGCAAAATCAATTTCAGGAAATCACGAAGCTATCATGTATAATATCATAAACTAAAGAATCTATCTAGAATTTTTTTCATGAGACTCCAAAAAATTAGATTTCAGGGAAAACAAAACAAACCTGGTGATGGGAAACTCCGACGAAGACACAATGAAGACTTCGATGGACAGCAGTTCCGGCAAAGGAAGGAGAAGCGCCGGAGACCGGTGATGGAGAGGGTGGAAGAAGTTGCGTCGATCTCGGTGGCGTCGTATTACAGAGGATGCGTTTTAGGGTTGGTGTTTGAAACCTGTATCACAAACTATTTACTCCGGCAGTTGCCTAAAAGTCAAAATAGGTCTGTGAAGAGACTTTTTTTTCGCAATAACCAAAGCTTTACTTCTAAGGCTACCATTCTGCTCACGAGTTCAACTTTAACGAGAGAAACGAAAGTAAATTGTTTTTCCGAGTTTTATTAAAGGAGAGAAGTGGAAAAAAGTGGAGGAAAATAGGAGGATCACTTTCCCTTCTAATTTTCCTTCCGATTTGAATGGATTTGAAAAGAAATAACAAAATGATTCATTTTACTTCCATTTCTCTCTAACTTGGGAACATAAAAGAAAATTTTGTTTTCCTTTCCCTTCTCTTCTTTTTTCTAATGACTTTCTTTTCTCTTCTCTTCTTTTCTTTTGTTAAACTAGGGAACGAGGCGTAAGAGTATGGTCACACCCAATCTACTCAAAAAGTGATGTCACATCAGCGTCACCTCACCTCTACTACAAACTCACTACCAACCCACTAGCCATTGGAAATGGTTACCACTCCACATCATTTTTTTTTTGACAATATTAGATTAAATTAAAAAAAAAGTAATTCAAATAAAACAAACATTAAAAAAATCCTAAAGTTACTTATTTATCCTAAATTACTTTGAAAAAACACACAACATGACAACTAAAACATAAATATGAGAACCTAATCCTCATACTTAGCACGGACACGTTGTTGGATTTTGAGAAATGTCGCGAGATTTTCGGGGTCGAGATCCGGTAGGGGCTTTGAGTTTATGATTTGAAGATCGGTAAGAGCGATTTTTTGGCGACGAGATTCCTCCGTGGATTCATATTTTCTTTCTAGAAAACTTAAAGTTTTATCTATGGATTCGACAACCCGTCGTCGCTAGTTGCGGTTGCTTTCCCGCTTGAAGACGCCACCCGTTTTGCTTTGTCCCTTCTCGGTGGTCGACGGAGTTGGACTTCAGGTGGACCCTCTCCCTCGGCAACATCGACGTCATCATTGAGGTCTAGCCCAAAACCCGCGTCCGATTCAGAAGTTCTTGTTCTTTTGTTGGAGCCGGTGTCGAGTCCAAATGTGATGTCTCCGGATTAAGGACCCATTTTGGACCTTGATGGCAAACTTCCCATGCTTTTTGGTGACCAAATGGTTTACCGTTGTTGGTCACTTTGAATTGGTAACACGCGGTTGATAAAATGTTGAAATCGTTGGAACCACTTTTATGCATATTTTTTAGATTTTCAAATATGCCATTGAACTTTGTGCAAATCGCGCGAAGATCACACCATTTTCCATTGACCGTGTCGTAGGACCGATCCATTTCCCTTCCAAGTAGCGCGTGAAAGTGGTCCAAAACACGATTCCAAAAACTTTCTCTAGATTGCGCGTTGCTTCTCCTCGAGTTACAAGATATGATAATCCAAGCTTTTGCTAAAGCTTCTTATTCTTCGTTCCAAGCCGTTGTTTTCTTTTTCCTTTTTCCTTTTGGTTGCCTTCTTCGAGATGGTTGTGGTGTTTCTTGGACCATCTCATCGTCGTTGTCAAGGTTGACGGTTTGGGATTGAGTTAATAGGGCTTGAGATGATTGTGTTTGGAGTTGTGGAGAAACTTGTTGTTGAAAGCCTTGGAATTGGGGAATGAATTGAAGTTGAGTGAATTGTTGTTGTGGTTGTTCTTGTTGGAAGAATTGTGGGTTGTATGGAAGGTTAGTGAATAAAAGTTGTTGTTGGATTGGAGAATTCAACAATTGCATATATGCTTGATAATCACTTGGAGTGGGTGGAGTATTTTGGTTTGGATCCATTTTTTGGAAGAAAAGTGAAAGAAAGTAGAAGTATTTTTTTGATTTGGAAGTGTAAATGTGAAAGTGTAGGTGAAAGTGTAGTGTGTGTGTGTATATATATATATATATATATATATATATATATATATATATATATATTCTTAATAAAAGATTCATTTAAGCTAGACATGTCCCCCTTATAAACCCCTGTTTTGCCACGTGGCAAGTTCTCCACCATTTTGCTCAATTGTTTTCCCGCTCTTTTGCTCATCTGCATTGTATACCTTTAAAATCGACGATATATCCCTTTAAATCAGCACTTCCATTTTGACTATTTTATCTTTTACCAAAATATCTGCAATAAAAATCAACTTTATTTATGTAAACAAATCAAAATGCATTTAATCCCTAAAATTTGGTTGGTTTGTTTTCTGCCAACGATTTTGAAGCCTGATCACCTTTACCAAGTTCTTTAAAATCTATCAAATCCCTAAAAATCATCAATAATATATCGAAACTAATGTAATTTTCGTAACAATTATGGCATTTTAAATCTTCTCCATTTAAAACAATATATTGCGTCTCATTCCTCTACATATATTTATATGTATTGCTTGAAAAAAGGTCTATTTATTTTCTGCCATTGAATTTGATATCATTCTTTGCTACTCTGCTCTGCTCTACTGGTTTCTTCAAGCTTAGTAATATGTTCTTTTTCTATTATTCTTGTGTTATAATATTATGATAGTCATGTATTTTTGCACAAACTAATTTGTCCCTCCCTTTGATAATAGACCTGCTTCAAATATGACAATCGTGATTTTCTGTAAATCATGTTTTTCTATTATTGTTGTTTTTCTAATGTTTTGTGTAGGCCTTAACAATACTCTTTGTAAGCTATTTAAAACACATTATCAACTTGTGAATTTTTTTAAAACTACGATGTTATGGTTTGTATATTTTTGTGATAAAATACTAAAAAATATATTATTACCTTCCTACATAGATACTTGTTGTGGTGACTGACCTTCATTTCCTTGATGTGCTTTTCTCCTACAATCACAAGAACCGGTACCTAAACAATACAATTTATACAAATAAAAACTAAAGTATAATGACCATTATTGTAACTTTTTATAAAATAGTGACCATTTAAAACTTATTAAGATAGTGACTATTTTGTTACAAGACAAGGACCATTTTTTTATATTAGTTAACATGTAAAGATTAGTTATAACAATTACAACACATACAGGTTATAACTTATAATGATTATAACACATAACATACATTCATTAAATAGCCTATTTTGGAGAATATAGCCATAATTGTTAAACTTGTACGAGTCATGAGTTGACTCGTACGATTCGAGCCATTTGATACCCAAAACGGTTCAACTCGTAAGGTGACTTGTTTTTTGTCTAACTCGTAAAAAAATTTCGGGTCAAGTACCGACTCAGGCCGAGTCGAGTTGGCTCGTAAATCGGACGAGTCATGAAACATATGACTTACTTTTGTTTATCCAATGGTTAAAGTTATTATCCGGTGGTTAAAACTATTATCCAGCTATATGATGGGTTTTATGGAGATAGAAGTCAACGTGTAAAAAGCTATTGTCCTTTTTTTCTTAAACTGAACTTCATGTCTTCTCCATCTTTTCTTAAACTGAACTTCTTGTCTCTTCTTTCTTTTTTCCTATACTTCTTCATTTCCTAAGTCTTCTTTAGTTCTTCTCTTTACCTGCGATACTTCTTCTTGACATTTCTTACGATCTTCTTAACTTTTCCTGCAATTCTCCTTCACTCCTTCATCACTTCACAATCCTTCATCAGTTAACAGGTAAGGTTTTTTCCTCTTTTTCAATTTTTTTGTATAAGATTATGATATTGAATGTGAATAAATTTGTTGAATCAGTTTTTTTTATCTCAAAGATTCAAATTTTCTAGGCCAAAAAGAGTCCCCAGGGGTATTTTCGGATTATATTGTTTTTTAAACTTATGTGAGTTAGTTCAGGAAGCTAACTCTTTCCCATAAACTTTTTATTAACTTGTTCTCATTTTTTGTCTTCCCTGTTGTTGTCTATGTTCTTTATATGTTCAAATATTATATGCGTTCTTGTTTTCTTTCTTCCCTGTTATCTATGTTCTTTCTCTGTTCAAATATTACCTGTGTGCAATTTTATTTTATTTTGATCAGGTTCTTTTTAGTAATGTGATTATCTTTGATCAAGTTCTTTCGTTTGTAGAGTTTAATTATGCCAAAAGGAAAGGCAAAACCAGACATCACGTAGGGACATTGTACTAAAGTAAACCCAAAAAATAGAGTTAGATTGCAATGCAATTATTGCAATAAACACATACTTCATAGGCCACTTCACGCCGCGGGATATTTTCTTAATCCTAGGTATATATTTTTATTATTTCACTAGCATTTATTATATATGACTAAACACATACTTTCTTTTATTTTATAAACTAGTCTTCATTTCGAGGAGAACTTTAATGCTGATAAAGAAGTCAAATGTGGATTGTATGATGTCATTGAAACTTGAAAGGATGTATGATAGGTCAACAATGGTGACAATTCATGAACAACTTGTAAAGTTCAATGAGAGCATCGGGATGTTTGGGATATCCACAGCCGTGTTAATAAGGAAGAAAATGCAACCTGGTAACTTTTAGGAAAAATATAACCTAGTAAAATATACAATAATTACATTATTATTTATTACTCATTTGTTCTATTAAATTGTAGCTAAATGGTGGTCAAGTTATGGAGATGAGTGCCCAAAACTTCAACATCTTGTTATTCGTGTCTTGAGCCTTACATGTAGTGCCACCGGATGTGAGAGAAACTAGAGCACTTTTGACCATATACACTCCAAGAAGAGGAACCGTTTGGAACAACAAAGGTTGAATGCATTGGTGTTTGTGAAATATAACATCAACCTTGATACACGACTTCAAAAGAGAAAATAAAGAGGGGAGACTTATGATCCAATATGTTTGTCGGACATGGAGTCGGATGATGAATGGATTACTGAAAAGGAGGATGTATGTCTCCCTAAAGATATATCATGGATGGATGTTCATGAATGTTTTAAATAGGATGAGGGAACTAGTACTAATAAAAGGAAGAGATGTAAATTATATAAAGGGATGATTACATATTATAATATTAATAAGTATCAAGTTTAATAAATTCAAGGTTTATTTGTAGGACCAAGGAACCTAAACAAAGTGACTAATGTTAAAGACAAAGCTAAAAGCCAACTTGTTGACTTAGATGATGAGGATGAGGGAGATGATATTGGTTTCCATGAGACAACGGTGGTTGAAGATGAAGATGATGATGACCACTTTTATCCCTAAAGTTTAGTTTTATGATTTATACACACCAAGTCTTTTTGTCATTTGCTTTGTTACTAAATCACTAGTTATTTTTTGATACTTTATGACATGTATTACCCTAACTAGTGAATTTGTAACATATTAGTAAATGTGCTTAAATATTCGGCTTATATTTTGTTGACACATGATGTTATATATATATATATATATATATATATATATATATATATATATATATATATATATATATATATAACTTTAGTGTCATGACTCTTACGAAGCGAGTCACGAGACGAGTCACGAGTTAAAATTTAGGATTTCGAGTCACGAGTTAACAACTATGAATATAGCAATCTACTTTCTATATGTAAATCTGAGTACTCGACACAAAAAGAGGATTGATATGTATTCCCATTTGATTCTTTCATGCCATTCAATTTCTACTTTCCAGCAAAATCTTAAAATTTTGACAAATTTGCCCTTACCACTTGTATCATGTAGCATTGAGGAAGCATAAAGATTAAAAAGATTATTTTCAATCCCATTTCAGTTGTTGCAAAATTTTTAAAAGTTATTGCCTTCAATTGTTTCATTTTAGTTTGTTTATTTTTTTACTTATTACATAACAAACAATAGGTAATATTGTTTTGTAATTTGATTGAAGGTTAAAGGATTATGATATTCAAATCAATGAAACCTGAAATGAAAGTTTAATCTCCTAAAAATAAATTTAAAAGCACTTTAATAATGTATCAAATTGGAGGTTAAAGCCGAGTTAAATTTAATTAAAATAATTTTAAAAAAATGACTTTTTAGAAAAGGCCATAATGGTCATTTCTGTTTAAAATAAATAATGGGAGTTTTTTAAACTTGAGTATAAAATAATGGGTTTTAATATACGTGTTATGAAAATCAAGTAAGATCGGATGATATTGTGCAATAAAAAGAATGAATGGAAAAAAGGATAATTTGGTCCTTTCATGGTTGTTACCATAAGTGACAGTTTGATGATTCTCTTCACCTTGCAATCTGAAAGTCTTTTTTATATCTTCAAGAGAAACACTAAAATCTATACACAATGCTATAATTTCCAATTGTTCAAATTGCATTCAACTTCATTAAAATATCAATATATATATATATATATATATATATATATATATATATATATATATATATATATATATGTATAAGAAAAAAAATTATTTTACCATTTTCACCAAAGTATATTGTTGTAAACAACACAAGTATTTTGATCATAAACCTTTTAAGATATGAAAAAAGGCCTGCAAAATGGTTAGTAAACTGCACAACTTGTCACCAAATTAATGGTGTCAAAAATACTTAAGTTACATCCATTTTTATATTCATAAGAAAAATCACTTTTTGCAAATGAACTTTTGCACAATTTTTTATCATTGATAACATGTCTATTCTTTTCCAGTAAAAAATTAAAAAAAAAATGAACAATATTTTAACATTTTCACCTTCAATAAGGAACGTATAAACCAATGTTTTAAAACCCGAGTTTTTAGTTGATCCGGTGTAATGACCGGTTCACGGGTCAACCGGTTCAACCGGTTGAACCGCCGGGTCAACCTGGTTTATGTTGTTTTTCTATTTTCATATATTTTTACTTTCCTGCATTCTACATACACATATAATATCAATAATTTGATGCCAACAAAGTAAACCTGGAAATTCGTGTATCCGTGTCATGAAAACGTGTCAGCCACGAATTTGACACGATATGATTACACGATGAGAAATAAGCTTTATCTAAATTTTAAGATGTATTCATGTCGTGTATTCATGTCGTGTCGTGTCTCTCACAGATTCGTGTCTTCGTGTCTAAAATTGTCAGGTCTGAAACAAAGTTTACTTTCCTGCATACGGTAAACTAACCAAATCTGTCACAACTAAAACCTTGAAACAATGATCAATTAACCATAAATGAATTGTAAACTAACAAAATTTATCACCTTTTTCAAAAGAAAACATGTTTCATAAGAAAAGCTAATCGGAAACTATAAAAGAAAAGAACTTGATTTCACAGTCAATTGGAGAAGAAAAGAAAACAAATTTATCACCTAATTTCACAGTCAATTGATTTCACAGTCAAAAGAAAACTGATTTCATAACCACAACTAATCAAAATTGGATGATTGGACGGATTGGAGTAAGTGGATTAGTAATAGAGGGGGAAACTGATTTCATAACACCAACTATTCAAAATCGTTGTTTTGCTTCTCTTCACAGCTAATCAAAATCGATGTTTTGCAAGAAAAAAAGAAACATGAAAAGTCGTTGTTTTGCAGGGAAAAGAAGAAACATGAAAACTCACCTGGAGAAGAGAAGAGTCGAGTTTCTTTCTTCAGCTCGCTGCTGATGTCGCTGCTTGCATTCTTCTTCAGCTCATTGCTTTCGTTTCCCAGAGAAGAGAAGAGCCGACTTTGTTTTGCCTGGAGCGATCTCACTTAATTAACAAAGCCCTAATAAACGGGCCAATCCGGGTTTCACCGGTTCGAAATACCCGGTTCAACCGTGGTTCAAGTTAAACCCGGCCGGTTCGATCCGGTCGGTAATTTTACAAAAGCCCGTTCTAATTTGACCCGCTTTCTATCATGGGTCATGGTCCAACCGGTTGAACCGGCCGGGTCGACCCGGGTTTTAAAACATTGGTATAAACTCAAATAAGTCATGTTTATATCAAATTACAATTAATCGTTCTACTTCTACAAATATAAATATTAGAAGCCTCTTTTCTAACATTTTCAATGGTACACATTTGTCTATACATATTTTTTAAATATATACTTGACATTTATATAAATTATTACAATTCCTAACCTTCTAATTTATATTATTATTTTTTTTTCAATTTTAATAATAACAATCAAACATCCCTACCTATTAACAAACATCATTCAGTGTTTACTACTCAAACACCGGCATTACATCCAACAATTGTTCGAATATCATTCAAATTTCTTTATCAACCAAGTTAATAACATGAAAGCGTCAATTAGAAAGGAAATGAAAAAATTAACAATGATCATATTATTCAAAATATTGGTCGTGGTATATCAAAAGGTAATCATAATTCTTTTAATTTTAATATTTTTCATTTTGTATTGTTCAATATACTGATAATTTTTATATTTATCATATTCAATATATTATTTGGATCATGGACACCATATTATTATATGTGAAATATACGATGCAAAATTTTGGAGATATGAATCTCTAAAAGGGAAAAAGGGAATACATCTTATTTATTCCATATGTTGTGTTTATGACAAAGTTGAGCTACTAGTTTTAAAAGAAGCACCGTTATTTACATCAATGAGTGAAAATTTGATTCATCCATTGTCAGAGGCAACACTTCATATATATTTAGACTTAGCTGTCAAAATTATCATAGTAAGTAAAGTTTTCTACCTGTAGATTGATCAATACAAAAATTCAAATAGATTGACAAGTTTCGGGTATATAATTACACTTAACTATGACAACCCGAAATTTCTATTATGTACAACCCTTCAATTCAATAGAAGTCAAAAAAGTTGCTGCTAAGTTTCAAACTTTTTGGAACAAATTTGAGTATTTTAGGATTTACACTTCGGGTGATGTTAGGAGAGAGGATGCCCTAGGGTGTTGTGCAACACTGTTACTCCAAAACTCTAAGAAATTAGAGTTTACTGCCTAAATAAAATATTTTCTGCCAAAAACCCTAAATCTGGGGGTATATATAGGACTATTTGTCATTATTTTCACTTTTTCCAAATTCTAAAGATCCAAATCCATTTCTCTCTCAAGTATCATCCGAAAGTTTTTCAAGATCTTCAATCTAGTAAGTGATTCTAGCTTTCTTAAGTGATTATAAGCCTTAATCTAGTGTTTTAAGACACTTCTAACTGTGAAATCATTCCAAAAGGTTGATTCTTCCATTTCCACCAAGAACACACACTAGTGTTCTTGGACTTTTGGCTCATTTCAAGCTTCTATATTGTAAGTGTTTCTATCCTAGAGTATCATATTGCTTAGTATACGTCCTTACATCAAGAAAATCACAAGAAAACACCAAGGTTAAAGGTGTTTACGGTCCAAGAACACCTTGGGCCGTAAACCCTTCTTAAGGGGTCAAAATGGCCCTAGTCCCTTCACAAGCTTAGGAAACTAGTCTAGATTTTATTTCTTGATATGTTTGGGACTTGAAAACATCAAAAGAACATAAATAATATGTGTTTACGGCTGCAAACACATGGAGAAGTGGTCCATGGGCCGTAAACTACATATAGGGGTGATTTGATGCCACAAACACTTCCATAGGCTTATACTTCAATGAAGAATTGCTTCAAGGGACTTACAAGGCTTCAAAAAAACTCATGGTCAAGAAGACATGAGTTTACGGCCGTAAACCCATGAGTTTACGACTGTAAACTCAATGGGTTATGGTCTTTAGGGAGTAAACTCATATTAGGGGTTCCCTTGAACCCTAAACTCAATAGCCTTGTCCTACAATACTTAGATGCACACCTTAGCACTTATAACACTTATATAAAGTGTTTATCATATCCTAGGATGTCTTAAATTTGTTAATTAGTTGTTTAAAGACTAATTGGGTACATATATGTACTACTATATGTTAACTAGGATCCTTGTGTGTGTACAAGTCTTCACTTGACACTTAGCATCCTACGTTAGTCAATACATCCAAACCATCAACTACAGGTGAGTTCATACCCCCTTAAATTAACCTTTTAAATGTTTCTAAATGTTTTTAAATGCTTTAGGGGGGGAGGGGAATACAAGTTAAATCATGTTTAGTTATTATATCAATCACATGTGATTAATAACTAGCATGCAAATGGATTTACTATACGTTAACTGTTTTACCAAATAGATTTCTTCAAACGACTTTCTTAAACGTTTTTATATTTTTAAAACTCTTTATCAAACTACTTTATACACAGTATGTTTCTTTTCAAACTATGTTACAAATGTGTTTCAAACAAAGGTTTTCTTTATACTTAAACTGTTTATTCAAACAAAATGCTTTCAAATTGTTTTATAAACTAACATCAAGTCAATCTTTTCTTAGGATATTAATCTTTTTCAAAGGTTTTACAAAAATCCTTTTATGCTATTATATTACCAAATGCATGCCTGTATATGTATAGTTATATAAGTAATGTTTAAAGGACTTAGGAAGGCTAATTCACTCTATTTCCTTTTCCTCATTGGGATGTGGCTATGGGGTATCAGTTATCCGTCCGAATGACATCTAAATATTAGTTATATATCATATATACATATGTAGACATAAAAGTGCCTTCAGTCAGTTCGGTACCTTTGGCTAGCAAAGGTATACCTTCGTTGATACTTGTACATTACTAGTAACTATTATAGGTATAGTTAGGAGATACTACTTGTTATTCCTATTATAAGGAATTACACCAGAGTCAGTTCATTCATGAGTCTATACTAAATGATATATGAAGGGATACACTTACATGGATACACTTACTTGGATACCTTTACATAGATACTTTGTTAAAAGCATGCCTGTATATGTATAGTTATATAAGTAATGTTTAAAGGACTTAGGAAGGTTGACCCGCTTTATTTCCTTTTCCTCATTGGGATGTGGTCTGGTAGGGTATCGGGTATCCGTCCGAAGGTCGTCTAAATATTAGTTATATATCATGTGTACATATACGGACATAATAGTTCTAGTCAGTCAGTTCAGTACCTTTGGGTAGCAAGGGTATACGTTCTTATATCCCTAGTAAGCTATTATAGGTATAGTTTGGTCTTATATATGATTTGGTAATAAATATGGATTTCGACCTAGCGATTCATTGCGGAAGTCACCAATAGTTCCAAATGTAGAATAGGGACTACCAATCATATTATTACTTACTTACAGCGGGTCTCGTGAGAAGACTACTTACTTACTAGACGAGACTAACCATTCCGGCACCCAACTGTTAGCAACAGAGGTAATGAACATCTATGGATGCCTACGGTTAATACTTATATTAGGGTACCTTTACGGGACTAACCATTCCTACACCCTGCTGTTAGCTACAGAGGAAAATGAACATCTACCGACGTCCAAGGTTATTACTATTTCGGCAGTCGCGATGTCGGGTTGATCCTAATACAAAAGGATAAACACTTACATGGCTATATTTTTCCTATTACTTTTATTTTGTGATACATTCACGTAAGCAATGAGGTAGACTATATATATATATATATATATATATATATATATATATATATATATATATATATATATATATATATATATATATTGTTAATAGTAGTCATACAAGGGAAAAACCATCTTTGTTACTTTCAAAAAAGTTAGGTCTTGGTAGAAGATTTCATCTATACTAATAGGAATCATAGGGATTTCTAGGGTTTTTCAAACGCTTTCCATTACTTACAAACAATCCACACTTGTACGAACTTTCTTTCAAGACAATGCCTAGACTTTCATTACAAGTTTTACAAATCAAAGACACATTAATACTTATGAATTCACAAGCTTTTTGGCTGATACTCGCTTTCAAAATACCCTATATTCTCAGGTCACAATTAGACAGGTACGACGACCAGGTTTTGTGAAGACGGAGCAGTTCAGACTCGCCTTTTATTTTGATTTTTCATTATGTTGTCTTATACTATGAAAGAACACACTTGTAACTAAAATTATACTATTAATGCAATGGATGATGTTGTTGCTTGTTTACTACTTTGCATTGTTGTGATACATTACATGACGTCCTCCGCCCCAGAACGTTTCCGCCGTTCCGGTTTTGGGGTGTGACATTAACTTTACTAATTCAATTCACTTCATTTAATTATTTATTTATACTAATATCAAAATATATTTTTATAATCTTGTGGTGGACCAAATAACGTTTCTATATCAACTTATGGTTCAAATAACAGTTCCCCATCAACTTCTGGTTCAAACCAGTGTGATGTTATAGTTTGAACTAATCATTGTATCATTATAAACTTATAAACAAAACATCCATCTTCATAAATTAATAAATTATTTCTTATCATTGGTCAATCATTATCTTATTATTTATTTATAGTTTTTTTTATTTTCTTATCCGTGGTACCCACGGGTTATAACATAGTATATATATATATATATATATATATATATATATATATATATATATGTAAAAGATGTTATTAAATTTTTTTTGTTTAATATGCAAACAGTTAAAAAAAGAAACGTTAGACTCTCTCTCTCTCTCTCCCTTTCATTGGTTGTCTTTGTCCGTGATACGCACCACGCCACAAGGCACCTACGCGCACCTGGGGCGGTGTTCACACGTAGGTGACCTTGCCACATCAGCCCCACGCGTAGCCACCATAACTCTGTACCGTTCAACCTAATATCTCCGTCTAAAATCACAGTTGATTATTCTATTTACTTACTTACCCCTCAAAATATATCAAGTTTTCAATTTAAACCTTTATACTTTATATGATTAAACTTTACCGTTACTATATTAATTTTATTTATTAAAAGGTTAACAATTAACAACTTTGTATTATCCAAACCATTTTTATTTAACTAAAAATAAAAGGGGCAATTACTGATCTAGCCAAATTAAGGAAGTGATTAACAATTTTTAGGCAAAAATTAGTAAATGTCCAAATATAGCTCACGAAACCGTAGGTTTCTATATTCGTCTATTGTTTCGTGTTTTGTATAATTTTTTTTTTCATTTCTAAGATACAAAACCGTAGGTTTTTTAAAACCTACGGTTTCCTCTCGTTTTAGCTACGGTTTTCCAAACCGTAGCCTACGGTTTTGAGAAAAAAATACGGTTTTTTTAAGTCTACTGTTTTGGGGTTTAATCTACTGTTTTGTCAAAAAAGATACGGTTTTAATTTTTTTCCTAATATAGAGTATTAAAAATGAAAAATTATTTTTTTAAAATAATTCTACATCTTATAAACACTCGTTTTAATACTCTATATCAAAAAAAAAATTTAAAACCGTAGCTTTTTTTACAAAACAATAGATTAAACCCCAAAACAGTATACTTTAAAAAAAACCGTATTTTTTCCCAAAACCGTAGGCTACGGTTTGGAAAACCGTAGCTAAAACCACTGTTTTGAAAACCGGACCGGACCGGCCGGTTCAACCGGTCCAACCGGGAACCGGTAGGGTCACCGGTTTTTTAAGGCCAAAAAACCGTTTGCAAATGAACCGGCTAAAACCCGCGGTTCAACCAAAAACCGGTTTGGTCGAACCGGATAAAACCGGAACTTTAGAAAAGTAAAAAAAATTATATAAGGTCACTTCAAAGCCAAAACTTCAAAGACTGACAAGGGGACCCACTGTTTTCAATTGTGAGATCTAGGTCTGATAACCGATGCCTATTATTCATTTGGGATAATGACTTGATAGAGTAAGATACTTTTTGAAATGTACACATTTAGTCCTTATTCTTTATTTTTTGTAAAATAAACCCTTATACTTTATTAATATGTACACATTAGGTCCTTTTCACCGGATTCTACAGGTTTTGTTGACGTGGAAGGGTTTATTTTACAAAAAAAAAGGAATAAGGACTAAATGTGTACATTTCAAAAAGTATCTTACCCTATGAAGCCATTTTCCCTTTCTTTTATTTTGTTGAAATGAAATACCCAGATGGCATCCACATATCCACAACGAGATTTTTCCAACTTTTATTCATCATGAAAAAGAGGGAGAACCCCGATCTCCGACGACTGTTTTGTGTGTTCCTACACATCACTGGTAGTAAGGAGGAATGATGGCAAAAACAACAAGGTCGAAGGGGGAGGCAGGAGGAAGTAGAGACGGTAGTTGGCGGCAAGGAGCTGCTCTAGTAGCCATCGTCGATTCTTTCTTCTTTTTTCTGGCAAGATATCTCAAAGATGGAGGCAAAGAGAGACATATCGGAGAAACACAACATGTAAAGGGTGTTTGGTTGTTGCTGTTCGACCGGAAGGAAGAGAGACGAGAAAGAGAAGGGTCACCGCTCTTTTCTTGTTGCTGGAGGATCACCCACCTCTGGTGACTAAGCTAATTAATTGCTATTTAGTGCCACTTGTGCTTCCACATCAGCAAAACCTATAGAATCCGGTGAAAATGACCTAATGTGTACATATTAATAAAGTATAAGGGTTTATTTTACAAAAAAAAAAAAGAATAATGACTAAATATGTACAATTCAAAAAGTATCTTACCCTATCAAGTCATTTTCCCTAAAAGAAAATTCGTATATGACCGGTATACCGGGTATAACCGGTCACAAGGATTGCATTGTTACAAAAAATAAAGTATAAGGGTTTATTTTACAAGAAAAAAAGAATAAGGACTAAATGTGTACATTTCAAAAAGTATCTTACCCTATCAAGTCATTTTCCCTGTTCCTTTTATAAAACTCCTAAGACCTCACGCTTTTGTTTTTAGACGGTGTGGGAACTGGGAATTAGGATATAGCCATCAACACTCATTTTCTCCCTTATGTGATACAATCTAATATTTTTTATTTTTTCATTACTTAGAGACATACGAACAAAGATTATTAGAAATGGATGTTTAATCTTAAAAGTGCAAAAGATTATAAGAAACGATGTCTAATCTTAAAAGTTCAAAAGCGTAACATATATATATATATATATATATATATATATATATACACACACACACACACACACACACACACGGTTTTTCTGGTTTTCGGGACCGGTCCGACCGGTCAGACCAGTTGAACCATTGAACCTTTATGACTACCGGTTCGATGTCCGGTCCGGTTTTCAAAACCTTGGTTAAAATGAGAGAAAACTGTAGGTTTTAAAAAACCTACGGTTTCGTATCTTAGAAATGAAAAAAAAAACGTATTTTTTTTTCCCAAAACCGTAGCTAAAACGAGAGGAAACCGTAAGTTTTAAAAAACCTACCGTTTTGTATCTTAGAAATGAAAAAAAATATATACAAAACACGAAAGAATACACGAATTAACACAAAAGAGTAGTCAACGCCGTTGACCCGTTGACCGTAGTCAACTATAGGTTGACTACTCTTTTGTGGGCTACTTTTGGCTAAGAGGTTTTTTTTTTGCTATTATTTGATAAATAATTAACAATTATGGTTAGATTTGTATTTTCTCTAATATAAAATACTTTATCTAATAAAGTTTTAATTAATATATCATTTAACATTTTTATTTTTAAATTTAGAGTTGTTTGCCAAAATATAAAATAAACAAAACCAATACATATCCAACTAAGTTATATTATTATAAGTTATATTATTATAATGTAACTAATATTTTTTTTCCGTACCATGCTAAATCTGAAAGCATGACGACGTATCAACTCATATATCTATCTCTCTTTTGAAGACTAAGTCGATCGTCAACACGTAGCTCCGGGACACTCTCGTAGAGCACGACCAACAATTAATTTTTAATACATCTTTGAAGTTAATTGTTGTTTTTTGTTTTTTTTATTAGTTTGTAACTTTTAAACTAAATATCGGTTTGATTTTTAACTTTTATAAAAATTTGGAATTTTTAAATAAACCGTAGGTGCCTAAACAACAACAATTTTGAAAAATTCTTTATATAAAGTCACTACTATAATGAATACCAGTATCCTTTTCATTTTTATGATTTTTGAAGATTTTTTTTTTGCTTTTATAAAAGAAAATAATAATAATTTTTCCTAAATTTCAATGTTTATGCTTATTTTATAAAGGATTAAATGTTAAAAAGTTTGGGTTTTTCGGATTTTTTTTCTTACAAGAAAAAATTATGATTGAAATACGAATGTTTTAATTTATTTAATTGCCGAAAAAAAAAACATATATATATATATATATATATATATATATATATATATATATATAACACAAAGGATTGTAAATGAAATATTTTAAAGTTAACAAGAATTAATACATAAAATTAAATATAGAATAAAAGACCTAAAATGTAATTCTATTAATAATGGGTTGAGCATTGTCGGAGATTTTATTGCCACGTTTTAATGATTTTTAAATTATTAATCGTGGTTTATTATTAGTGGTTTTGACTGTGTCAATGGTTTTGACCTATAATGAGTGGGTATTAACAATAATTTTGTTTCTTTACACCATGACCCTACTATATTTGTTGTTTATTTAGTATATTCATTTACTATTAGTTTGTTCTTTTTTTTTTTATTGTCTATCATTTATATATAAAAAAAAATTATGTTAAACACAAACAACAAATTATATATATATATATATATATATATATATATATATATATATATATATATATATATATAAATAAACAAACAAAATCAAGAGTTGATTAAATTTTGTGTTTTAATTTTTTTACTAAAAATTGTGTTTTATTATGTAAAAACGAAAAATAAATGTTCAAAGTCTATAAAAAAGTTTTTAAATTTTTGATAAACAAACGTACAAAAGAATATGTAAAATAAGTTGTGTAATTATATTTGAAAAAGAAAATAAAAAAAAAGTTTTAATTTTTGTTTTAAAAAGTCTTGCTTAAAAAAAAGTAAATTTCTAAAAGAAGTTAACGAAAGATTCTAAACATATTTATATCACATCTATAAAATTCATTAAAATGGATAAATGTTATAACTTAAAAATGAGGTAATTATTAAAAAGTTTTTTAATCAAATTTATGAAAAAAATTAAATTTAGTTGTAATTTATAAAATAAAAGTTTGAAAGGGGGCTGCAGCATAACAGTACTTGCTAAAAGAAAAATAAAGAAGTAGAGATGGATGGATTCCAACCTAGTTTAGGAGGAAAGGATTATTAATGTCAGGGAAAATGAAAATTAACTTTGATTTTGTTAATATTTGTTTATATTTTTATATTTTTATACGCAATATATCATTTAATTTATTGTTTGTGTTCATATCAATAATTATTTTGTTTTTCTAAAGATTAATATAAAAAGCTTTTTGAGATATTGATTTATTACATCTTTTTATTGATTTATTTATTTTATATACATTTGTCCTTACAGCGAGCGACTTAAAATACTGGAATAGCAAACACAGGAATGGCTACTCTATCGCCTTCTTCTCCCCCTTCTTCCCCATTAATCACGATTACAGGTTCTCTCGAGGTTGCTCTTCGTTTATCTTTGTGCAATTAGTTACTCGATCATTGGATTATGCATTTAATCATGTTATTTATTGTCCTTAGGCAAATCGACGACTCGTAGATTAATCAATTGTGCTGTCAGAAGCAACTGTGGTAAGCGCATTTCACGATTTAGGAGCGGCACTGTTGTAACAATGTCGACGGAGAAGAAGAAGAAGAAGGAGGTATGGATATGGACGGAGAACAAGCAGGTTATGACGGCAGCTGTTGAAAGGGGTTGGACCACGTTCATCTTCTCTTCTATTCATCGCCAGCTCGCTACTGATTGGTCTTGTAAGTCTACTGATACTGTTAGTTACTTGCTTCTAAAGGGAGATACCCTCGGGACTTCAGTTGTTATGTAGGAAATTTTCATAATTATATGGATCGATTTGTTTTTATATGGATTTTCCTCTCAAAAGCTTAATCGGATGCCCCTAAATAGCTTTCAGCGTAGGTTAGATCATAGACGCTAGCAACGCATTATCCATTTTAGCTTAATTTCTTTAGAAGCTTTTATAGGATTCACCGTGAGTTATTGATTGCTAAACCTTTCTGTCATGTTGTAAATCTTCCCATTCCTTTTCAACATCTACATTGACATTTCCCACAATCACATATTGCGAGAAGTTATGAACATATGAATGTGGTAAATTCCAAGAAACGATTTTCATCCATCCTGATTTCATCGTTTCTACATGCAGCAATAGCATTGATAAATCCCATCTTCATTGAAGACAAGAGTCTTTTTGACAACAAGGCTAAATTGGTTGCCACAATTTCTGAAATATCATCTCCCCAAGAATTGGAGCAACTCCAGCCAGCTTATGAGCATGCAGATAACATTATTGTTGATCTATTGGATTGGCAGGTATATATGCATCATCCCTTTCATTCTTATTCTATATGTCATCAGCAATATTGCAGACAATTTATGTCATTTACACTTGTTAATTTTATATGCTTTATACAAACATATATTAGTATAACAGGTCTATATGGAAGCTTAAAGATCTTAAGAGTTATCCTTACTTATTTTGTTATCACTTATGTTTTTTCAGGTGATTCCTGCAGAGAACATTGTTGCAGCATTTCATGGCACTCACAAAACAGTCTTTGCCATCTCAAAAGGTCTCTCAGAATCTCAAATTTTCTTGGAGGTAAACCTTATAAACCAAAAGTTGCTATTCTTACAAAAAGATGTGCAAATTTTCAAAACAATTCACATTGTAATTATCTGATATTATTTGCCTTTTGTAGGCATTGGAGCAAGGTTTAGGGGGAGTAGTTTTGAAAACTGAAGATGTTGAAACTGTCCTTGAGCTAAAGGTACATTTTTTTAATACCCATAAAGTCTCTATAATTCATACTTTCTTACATAATTCATATTAATATCAGGAATATCTTGATAAAAGAAATAAAGAAGGCAGCCTATTGGATTTGACCAAAGCTACCATTACTCGAGTTCAAACGACTGGAATGGGAGATAGAGTTTGTGTTGATCTTTGCAGCCTCATGAGACCCGGTGAAGGCCTTTTGGTACTCTCAATCATTCTTTCTGATAAATGACATAACAAAACAGAACATAACAGGTTATGTTATACTGCATGACATTATCTGATCTGACATGACATGATATCAGATGGTTAGACATGTATTGTATTTGGCAGTCATGACATGACATGTTATGATGCGACAGAACATAACATGACATGACTTGGCATTCAGTACTGTATAGTCTCAATCTCTCATTTGTGGAAAAGACATTAATGCCCTTATCCTTATGGATGTAGGTTGGATCTTTTGCAAGAGGATTATTCCTTGTTCACTCAGAATGCCTAGAGTCAAACTACATTGCCAGCAGACCTTTCCGAGTTAACGCAGTGAGTTTCTATTTCGGAGGTATTTTATTATATAAATTATATATAAGTTACCATTTTTCTAGTTATATAAAAAACTTATTTCTTGGGAATATTTTCAGGGGCCAGTGCATGCTTACGTGGCAGTTCCAGGTGGCAAAACATGCTACCTTTCAGAGCTGAAAGCAGGGAAAGAGGTTCTTGTTGTTGATCAAAGTGGCATACAAAGAACAGCTGTAGTTGGACGTGTAAAAATCGAGACACGACCTTTAATCATTGTTGATGCAAAGGTTTAATAATTTCATCTCAAATAGTTGGTGGAATGCTGACATGGCAATATATTTTTTTAACTGTTTAAAATATGTATAACAACAGGTTGATTCTGACAAGGAAACTTGTTACAGCATTCTTCTACAGAATGCAGAGACTGTTGGATTTGTACCTCCTATAAAAGGTGTGTATTTTTGAGGTTTGTTTTATATATATATATATATATATATATATATATATATATATATATATATATATATATATATATATATATATATATATATATATATATATATATATATATATTATATTGATTTGGTGACAGGTGGAGGAAATGAAGCAACAGCAATTCCAGTGACGTCACTAAAGATTGGTGATCAAGTGTTGGTGAGAGTACAAGGTGGTGCTAGGCATACTGGTATAGAAATACAAGAGTTCATTATTGAAAAATGAATTTCATTTAATTTTGTCATGAAGTTTCATATATTTGGTCTTTTATAAGTGGTTGGAGTTTTAACGAAAACGATATATCTTAAAAATATATTGAGAGTTTTATACATTGTTTAAAATTGGTGCGTAGGATATTGACATTTAGGAAAACTACTGACAGAGTCTTGTCAAACTCCACCACCTCTCCATCTCTTTCGAATGACACAAAAGACTTCTCCCCTTCTTCCTGTTAATTGTGACAAGTGTTTTCTTTGATGTTGAGTTTTGTGTTGTGAAATAGTGTCGTTTTGTACTTTTTTTTGGGAAAAATGAGTGGAACATGTGTATGAGATTCTATAAATTCCCGATTTATTCTTCCATGGCAATTTTGTAACGTGAATAGCATGTGGAATGCAATAAACTCGTGAACCTGTCCTAAAGAATGTTTCACGAGCGGATGTACCTTTGTGCGAATGATTTAAGGGGTAAATAAGTTGGTGGAGACGGGAAATAACCTTTAAACAACCTATGAGCAATGATGAACTACAGCAAAATTTGTGCTTACGAGTTGCCATCAAACCAAGAAGAATGAGCTTGAAACTAGAAATAATGGGAATGCCAAGGATTAGGAACGCCTTAATCATTCTTATTAGCCAAAACTGATTAAAGTAATGATGAGCAAGCATCTCATGATTCCAAAGATTTGGGAAATAGTATCTATTTTTTTGTTTGGTTTGATGACAACTCATATGGAGACAAGTTGTTATCCAAAAAGTTGATAGTTATTCCTATAACTTTGAACATGTTGGATATTAATGAAATATGTTAGGAAACTTTTGTAACATATACAAATTCATGTTGATGAATAATATATTTTTGGGAGTTATTTAACCAACATAATATATGGATAAACAAATAATGTTTTAGCAAAAATACAACAAAAAATATATTTAATTAGGATGAACATTTGACGCAATAGAACCTTACCATTGGGAAAAAAAACCGGAACCGGCCCCATCCCCTTGACTGGACTGGAATTACATATTATCGGGACGGTTCCTGGTTATGAGATATCCACTTCTTTTGTTTCGTAGGCTAAACCTTGGTCTGGAACTGAGAACTGAAACTGATATCCCCTTAACCGGTCTGGTCTTGGTCCTATATTCCTTGTGTATTTCGGTTCTCAGGTATTCAGTTTTTTGCTCTGGATCGGAACCGGTGCTCGTCCCAAATTCTAACATATAGGATACACCTATAGATAGTCATTCATGACAAATTGGAACTCCTAAAGGTCACACAAGGCTTTAGCTATTATGGTCTCACAATGATCCACAATTAGTTGTAGGTGAGTTAGAATTAAGTTCATGATATTATCCGCGAATGTAATTCATCTTGATAATGGTGGTGGTGGCACATGTGCGACATTGACTCTCTAGTCTCATTGCAATACAAAAACTCTCTCGTAGCCATGGCAATCAAGAGGTGTGTGATGATGTTAAGGACTAATTGTTGAGTCCTCGATGGTCGCAACCCGTAATGACTAATGAGCCATTTATAAAACCAATATGATCTAAAACATGGTTAAACTAGGACATAACAACTATCAACTAAATTGCATTCAGCGCACTCTATTTTGGGGGACCATTTTTGGGACTTTGCAATTCACAATTGGACTTAATTTCAAACTTGGTGATTATTATTGATATTCTTAAAAAAATTTAGAAAAAATTATCATTTTGGTAATTATCATAAAAAATAAATCAATTCAAAGGGGAACTCCCAAATTTTGTTTTATACTTGCTTTGTTGCTCCCAGTCTCCCAAAAACTATATGCAAAACAAAATACACCTCCAGGACCATCTATATTGGTAAAATGTCATCATTCTTATATATGTGTCATGTTAGTTTTCGTAATTGAACTCTATATCGTGTGCAATGTCTAACAATCTTTCAGAAATATTTATTGGCATATCAACATCTATTTTATATTTTAATTAAATTTTTAGTTATTTTAAATAATAAATATTTACTAATAAGTATATAACTAATATAAATAATAATATACTATTTTCATAAAAAATAATATAAAATGATCAAAAGATACTAACTGATATTGCAAAGGTCGTTGGAGAATTGAAATTTGGAAGGCCTTTTGTTGGTTTGAGTGGCATGGCACACGTCACTTAGAACGGGGGATGGAAATGATAAAAACCACCGTTGTGGTTGCTCGGAGAGAAAATAGAGGCGAAGTTGGCTTCATGCTTCGATTCAAGGTATCATTTCGATCATAATTTTGACTTCAATCTCTATATTCTGGATAATTTCTTCCGGTTTTCTACTAGTTGAATTCTGTTGTGGTTTTGCAGCTTGATAAGGTAGGGTTTTAAATGCGATTTGTTGATCAGGTACGTTTCTCGATCTGAAGTTAACTGGTTAGAACCCTAGGTCGTCGTGTAATTTTGCATTTGATTGGTTGAAGTTTGGTTCGGTAGCAGATCTGTGCTAGGCTATTGATACATTGCTTTAATTTGATGCTTATGCTGTGTGTCGTTTTCGCAATTGCCTTTTAGCTGTCTCTGATTTGCATTTATACTTACTATGAAATAAAATGATAACCGTTCTCTTATAATTACTTAAGTTCTTAATTCATGTTTGAGACTTTCGGTTTTCATTACATATAGACCATGATAATATCTAACACAAGTGAATTTGTTCATATTAGATTAATGATATATTAAATATGAGTACTTGAGTATTGACTTGAGCATAGTTATCTTTTTGCACTGAATCATACTGCTTTTGGAACGTTGTTTCTGATCTTTTCATGAACATTGTGAGAATTTTGACTCGTTACTTGTTGGTCATGTTGACATGCTGTACAAGTGATGGAAAAAGAACTTGAATGAGAAAAATGTTTTATGGAATTCATTTATGGAATCCAGGGACTTTTGAGTTTTGAGGTTACACTGTTTCCAACTTCAATCTTTAACAATGGGAAAATCTCCTGGAAAGTGGGTCAAGACTGTGCATTTTGGGAAGAAGTCATCAAAATCTAATCTCTCAAAAGTAAGTAAATTACATTTGTGTCTATCACTTATATTCAAGTAAGCATACTCTATGGATTATTGACCTAATCATTTATTTGATCCTGTATTATTGAAGGATGCTACTTCAGACAAAAAGACATCAATCACTATCAACTCACAATCAAATGATTTTATTGCTGATTCTCCTGTGATATCAAGTCCAATGCGCAATGTCATCACACATTTAGAAAAGGGCTCCAGTGACAACTTAATCTATGATAGTGCTGCAAATGATGATGAGCTAGAGCAGGCTGCTACTAAGGTGCAGGCAGCTTTCAGGGGATACTCGGTATGCTTCTGGAACTCGATAAAATGTATTCTAAAAGATCATTTTAGGAAAATGTACTTCACTCCTTTTACCAATATAGGCAATGTACTTCATTTTTCACCCATTATACTTAGATTTCTTACCAATAATAGAACTATGTAACCCACAATAGAAACTCTTGTGAGTGTCCTAAGAGTAAGGAGGTGAGATTCCATAAGAGAGGTCTTGGGATGGCGTATACCCTTTTTTTTATCATCATTTTTTGTTTTATGTCTTATGTAATAAGTGTGATACATTTACTAATATTAATATCTCCGTGAAGGCTCGAAGGGCATTTTGGTCACTCAAAGGCATTATATGGCTTCAAGCAGTTGTTCGTGGTCAAATAGTCAGGCTTTCCGGAAGTTGTCCTCAAATGCTTCAAAAAAGACATCTACAAGAACATTTGGTAACTCATCCTTTTTGTTTAGTTCTATTTAATTATCGCTCTTCTCATACAATATCTTCCCCCTTTTTTGACTTCAATTTGTTCCATTACACATCTTTACTAATATTGTCTGTATTGGAATTAGGATTCCTACAGTTGTGTAATATTTTTATAGTACAGTTTTGTAATACAAGGAAACAAAATTGGATGCAAAACAAGTATATATAAAAGTATATTACTTTTTTATGTATTCAACCTTAAATTCATGGATAAAATAAAACAATTTTATATAATTTGGGACACATACAAAAAAGTATATGCATTAATAACCAGCTATTCAGTATCCATATTTGATCACTCTAGAATTTTTTGTCAATCAAAGATACCTAAACTCTTTGTGTTGTACATAATGATTTAAAGTTTTTAAGGGAGTTTATATGAACAAAAAGAAAATCCAGAGTGACCAAATACGAACACAACTTATAGTCATGTGTAGCTGTCCACATTAAGTGTTGAACCCACTAAGCCTATTAAGTAAAAAAGAAACAACAACTCATTTTTATTATTAGCCTTTTGTAGGAAGTGGAGCAAGGTTTAGAGGGAGTAGATTTAAAAGCTGAAGATGTTGAAGCTGTCTTTGAGCTAAAGGTACATTTTTATAATACCCATAAAGTCTCTAGTGAGTCATGGTTTCTTACATAGTTCATATTATCAGGATTATCTTGATGAAAGAAATAAAGAAGTCAACATATTGGGTTTGACCAAAGCTACCATTACTAGAGTTCAAATGTGTGGAATGGGAGATAGAGTTTGTGTTGATCTTTGTAGTCTCATGAGACCTGGTGAAGGCCTTTTGGTACTCTCAATACATCTTTCTTGTAATTAATTATCTTGATACTGAACAAAACAGACTGTACTACATTTGACGTCATACAAGACATGACATGACAAGTGATAACAGGCTGTACTGTATTTGGCATGTATATGATATTGACATAACAGGTTGTACTGATTGAAAAGGACAAGACAAGACATGTTTTACTGCTTTTAGTATGCATTGGACACATATTGATGTTAGTGGGACCAAAAATTGTAATTTTTTGTGTCACACAAAAAGGTGGGACGGGGACTCACTCTCCATCTCTGGCATATGAAAAAAGACGATAATACCCTTCTCATACTCATCATCTAAAAATATCCCTAGAAGACAAAAGACATGAATGCCCTCATCCTTATCTTGTAGGTTGGATCTTTTGCAAGAGGATTATTCCTTGTCCACTCAGATTGCCTAGAGTCAAAATCAAATTACATTGCCAGCTGGCCTTTCCGAGTTAACGCAGTGAGTGTTTATTTTCTGAGGTATTTTATCATATTAATCATGCCATTACTGATTTTCTAGTTATAGAAGCTTATTTCTTTTTTGAGTATTAACTGGATACATTTTTTTAATGTATAATGATGGCGTGTCAACATTTTCAGGGGCCAGTGCATGCTTATGTGGCGATTCCAGGTGGCAAAACTTGCTATCTTTCAGAACTGAAGGCAGGGAAAGAGATTCTTGTTGTTGATCAAAGTGGTATACAAAGAACAGCTGTAGTTGGACGTGTAAAGATAGAGACACGACCATTAATCATTGTTGATGCAAAGGTTTGTTTGTTTTCCATTATTTTATTGATTGTCACTTAACTGTTCTCTTTAGTGATTAAACCTTTATTTTATTTTTTTTACCTTTAAGAAAAAACATTTTTTTCCAGGTTATTGTTATGTACTTTTGTAGGTTGTCCTTTTTTGAATTTTAACCTTTTTCAAAACCAGGTAACTTGAAAAAATGGTCAAATATAGTATAATTGCCCTGTCATAAATAAATTCAAAATGGGAGAAATACAGAAAATCACTTTTTTTATCAACTCAAAACTTCGTTTTTCACAATAATAAGCTCCTTTTTTTCGACGAAATTGGTCTTTCAAAAATGTTTTCTTGAGAAAAAATCATGATTTTTTTTAAAAAAAAAAATGAACAATCCCGTATCACTAAAAAAAATCTTGATATTTTTTTGGCCATTACGAATTGATGGCTATTTTAGGGAATTTATGAACTTTTTGGCAAATTAAAGAAATTGGCTATATTTGTCTTTTTTTTTTTCTCTATGTTTTTAAATGGTCAAAAAAGGATAATGGGTTAATCACTATAGAATATAGAATATGTAGTTAAGTGGTCAAATCCATAAAAGGATCAAAACTTTTCTGTATTTTGATAATCACTATAGAATATGTAGTTAAGTGGTTAAATCCATAAAATGATAAAAACTTTTATGTATTTTGTCATATCCCAAAAATTATAAGAAAAAATAATCAAAAGTGGCTGAATCTTTCTTCGAAATTTATAATGACAGGTTGATTCACATAAGGAAACTTCTTACACCATTCTTCTACAGAATTCAAAGACTGTCGGACTTGTAGCTCCTACAAAAGGTTCGTAATTTTTAAGGTTGGGTTTATAGTAATAATATGATATATATATATATATATATATATATATATATATATATATATATATATATATATATATATATATATATATAATATAATATATTGATTTGGTGACAGGTGGAGGAAATGAAGCAACAGCAATTCCAGTGACGTCACTAAAGGTTGGTGATGAAGTGTTCGTGAGAGTACAAGGAAGTGCTAGGCATACTGGTATAGAAATTCAAGAATTCACTCTTGAAAAATAATTCTGTTTTTTTTTTCCTATTTTTCTTGTAATCTTGACACACAATTTTCATAATGAATAGGTTGCTTAAACAATACCGATTTTCTTAAGGCAATCTAAAGGTGCGAAATTGGCATGTCAAAAACGAATTGGGTCAAAAATCAAAGTTGATACTTCTTTTGGAATTAGTCAACTATGGTTGTGTTGATCTGCAATGAAAGTCATGATAAAAAAAAATTAGTGTAAAAAATTTCACTAAAATCACTTGACTTTGATATATATATATATATTTTATGACCACTTCAACATGCATCAAAGTGATCGACATAGAAAAAAGTATATAAAACCTTGGTGACATTCGTTAATGAAAGTGAAATATAATGGTTAAACACAAAATAACCAAAAGATAATTATTTTAGAGAAAAGTACAAATTTAGCCAAATACACTAATTATTTTGTGGAAAATAACAAAAAAAAAAACCAAAATTGCATTTTTAGCCACTAAAATCACAGATGCGTATAATCCATCTGTGACTTCGCCATGCCATCTGCGAACGTAATCCATCTGCAATTTCGTCATGCCATCTGCGAACGTACAGACGTGTTTTAGTCGCTTGTACGTTCGCAGATTTTTTTTTCGCTGTATGTCCATCAGCGATTTCCTCTCCTATTCACCTACGATTTTGTGACTTTTTTTTGTTTTGTTTTTTTTACTACGAAATTGATAGGGTTTGACTGCGAAACAACCTTATTATATATAAACTTTTTCAAAAAATTATCATTTGACTATGAAATTGATATGTTTGAAGAAATCGTCCATGAGGGCTCTAAGGAAATCGTAGAGAAAAAATTTCTCTAAAAAAGATAGTGAACAATGAAAAAAAAACATTTTTATACAAAAATCTACGAAATCACAGATGGAATTAACAAAATCGCAAATGGACTGTTCCATCTGCGAATGTACAAGTGACTAAAGCATAGATGTGCTTTAGGCACTTGTATATTCGCAGATGGAAATGCGAAATCGCAGATGAGCTTAATCCATCTGCGATTTTAAGGGCTAATTTTGTAATTTGGGTTTTTTTTTTTTGTTATTTTCCACAAAGTAATTAATATATTTGGCTAAATTTGTAATTTTCTCATTATTTTATCCAATTTATTTTAATTATTATGAAAAAAAAAAGACTAGTTTGCCAATTTTTGGTTTTACCGAAGATTGTTTACATAAATGTCCTAACAAAAAGTTGAGAAAAGCTTATTGAAATTGTTAAAAATACATTGTTGTTTGTTTATGAATTAATATCGAAATGATGACTTAACAAGTTAAATTGGCTAAAAATATCAAGACATTAAGGTTGTGTTTAGTTACGGAAAAACAATTTTCATTTTCCGTTTTTTGTTTTCCCTTTTCGATTTTCGTTTTCCGTTTTCATTTTTCATTGAAAAATTTAGAAAACGTGTTTAGTTAAACTTATTTATTTTTCATTTTCAGTTTTAAGAAATTAGAAAACGTGTTTAGATGTGTATTTTTCTATCGGTTTTCATTTTTAGAAAACGGTAGCGGTGATAGGGTGTGGGTGGGGGCAGTGACGGTAGCGGGTCGGCGGCGGTGGTGGTGGCGGCGGCAATTGTGTCAGTGGTGGTGATGGCGGCGGCAACGATGGTGGTGGTGATGGTGATGGTAGGTCGGTGATTGTGGTGGTGGTGTTGGGTGGGTGGGGGTACGAGTGTGTGTTTGTGTGTGTATGTGTGTGTTTGTGGGGGTAGGTGTGGGTTTGTGTGTGTGTCTGTGAGGATGGGGGTAGGTGTGGGTTTGTGTGTGTGTGGGTGCATTGGTGGGTATGTATGTGTGCGTTTGTGGGTGTGGGTGGGTATGTTTGTGGGTGTGGGTGGGTATGTTTGTGGGTTGGTGTGTGTGTGTGTGTGTGCGGGTGGGTGTATGGGGGGTGGGTATGTATGTGTGTGTGGGTGGGGGGTGTTAAGGTGTGGGTAGGTAGAGGTGGATGGGGTGGGAGTGGGTGTGTGTTTATATTTTAGAAAAAATTTGGAATTAGAAAAATATGGAAAACAATGATTATCAGTTTTCAAAAAATTTTCATCCTCTTTGTAATTTTAGAAAACGGAAAATTTTCATTTTCCGTGAAAAATTTAGAAAAATAGACGAACTAAACGCGTTTCAAAAGTCTTATTTTTCTTGGAAAATTTTTGCGGAAAATGGCCTATTTTTCCACAGCTAAACGCACCCTAACCCTTTAACTATTTGCTCTTCTTTTTCCTCTTAACTGCTCTAATGTTTAAATTTATGAATATTTGGTTAAAAGTTAAAACTATGAATATTGAAAATGTTTTCTTGAAATGTAATATTAATTCAAGTGTGTGCTCTCTTTTTTTCAGATTTGAATCTAGATTTGATGATTCAAGTGTCGTCTGTTTACAAATGGAATTATGAATAATACCAAGGAGTAGATTAAATTTATTGTTTTAAGTAACATTTTAAACATACATAGATTACATATATAACTTTGGAAATATTCAGCAATAAACTTTTAGCTTAAACAAAAAACTGTAGATTTAAATACTTTATTTAAAAAATAATAATAATAATTAAAAGGAACTTTTTAATTTTTTTGATTTATAATTAACTTGAAAAACTAATAAATATTGTTTGCAAGATTTTCTAATTCCAATTTTTTACGCTCAACTTGTCCAAATAATTTACACACATTTAAGATTTTAACTCGTTAACTACCTGTCCAAATAATTTACACACATTTAAGATTTTAACTCGTTAACTACCTGTCCATATTGCCATCTATACAGCTTATAAGTTATAAACTGCACGTAATTAAACAGAACAAAAAAATACGCTCAAATAAAGATTTTTTTGGATATCTTTCAAAATGCGCGCTTTCAATTTCAACATTGAAAATTCAAACAAGAAAATATAACTTTGATCAAAACAAACACAAACAAAACCACCAACAATCCATCAAAACCAGAAAATTTCACAGATTCGCCACATCACCAACACCTATCTTCCAGGTTTCGGAGATCGATAAGCCTGATTCTGATGATACGGCGAGTTTGAAATCGACAAACTCCTACCCCCCTGCCCTTTCCCCCCACCATTCCCAATTCCATTCCCATTCCCATTTCCATTTCCATTCCGACTTCCAGTCCTTTCCGATTGCATCGCCTGAAAATATGGAGACGAACACGCCATATCTTTCAAATTCGGGAGCGGTTTCAGCGCTTCATGAACTTCACTCATCAGCGGTCTCGCTTTCGGGTCGCGGCTCAGACACAACGTCGCCAACTGCGCCGCCTTCTGAGCGCCGCGTATCGAGAATCTTCCTTCGAGCCGCGGATCGATTAATCGGTAGAACCGTCTTCTTTCTCCTAAATATGGACGGGCCCACTCCACGAGGTTGTGTTCTCCGTTGGGTCGGTTTTTATCCATGGATCTTCGACCCGTTATCATCTCCAGTAGAACTACCCCGAAACTGTACACGTCGCTCTTTGATGTTAAATGTCCTGAAATTTTATCCATCGGCTTTGTGAATTGTAAATTAGTTGGAAAAAAGAAATGACCTTTCTACCCTTGAATTGGAAAGCAAGATTTTTTTTTCTTGCTTGGGTAGAGTAATTTGAAAATGTTATCTGATTGCAGCATTGTGCTTTCGATTTCTTCTTATTGGGACATTGTACTTTAAAAAGTAAAAAATAGCAATGTACTTTTGCTTATTTGTGTATTATATAGCATCCTACTTTTGTTTTTTTTTTTCTATTAGGACATTATGCTTTCAATTTTTCTTATTAGGACATTATATTACATAGCATCCTGACTATAACATTGTATTTTCAATTTTCTTCTTATTAGGACATACTATGAAAAATCTAAAACAGAAGCATACTTTCGTTTATTTGTGTATTATAACATTGTACTTTTCAATTTTCTTCTTATCAGAACACGATACTTCGAAAATCTAAAATAGCAACAGACTTTCTATTACCACATTTTACTTTCATTTTCTTTTTATTATATAGGCATTGTACTTTACCTAAATATAGCATTCTAATTTCAATATTTTTTTTATTAGGAGATTTATACTTTGAAAAGACTACCCAACTGTAGCACTGAAAATTGTTTTGTATATATATATATATATATATATATATATATATATATATATATATATAATAAACAAAATCAATAAAAGTAGGTTGCTATTTCTTGCTTATAACCCTTGAAGGAAAATAACACACCTGTCATGACATACTCAGGGGCAGCATAACCATATGTACCCATCACACGAGTCGACACGTGGGTCTTATCGCCTTCCGGACCGTCTTTCGCAAGTCCAAAATCAGAAAGTTTTGCATTATAGTCCTGAAAATAAGTCATGACGGTCACAATAAGACTATTGTTGTACTGTGTTTGGTGTGCATTAGACTGATACTGATAATACTGTGTGTCTGATGTCAATGGGACAAAAACTACAAATTTTTGTTTTCTATCTCACTCCCACCTAAAAAGGTGGGCTTTTTTTTGTCTTTTTGTCCCCCACCCAAAAAGGTGGTGGGACAACAACTCTAGACTCCTACAAATTTCTTGTCGGTGCAAGTGCAAAAAAACATAAATGCCCTCCTCATCCTTTCTAGAATACTAATGTCAATGGAACAAAAGCAAAAAAGTGGATTTTTGTCTTGTCACATCCAAAAAGGTGACTCATGCCATAACAATTTCTTGTCTATGTGAAAAGACGTAAATGCCCTTCTCATCCTTGTTATAGAAATTAATCAAAAAAGGTGTAGTTAGGAATTTAAAGAGCCACAAACCGCATCGAGTAAAATATTTGATGTTTTAAAATCACGATAAATAACGGGTCTTTCTGCTTCCTCGTGAAGAAAAGCAAGACCCTTTGCAGCACCAAGTGCGATTTTCATCCTCATTGCCCATGGAAGTGGCAACGACCCTATAAAATTCAAGAAAATGTTTAAGACTTTCTATTAATAGAAAGAACCACAACATAGAATAAAAAACACGACATACTTCTGAACAAATGATTTTCCAAGCTTCCACGTGGCATAAACTCATAAACAAGCAGCCTTTGGTCATCCTCGATGCAATAACCAATTAATTTAACCAAATTTGGATGTAGGAGGTCTCCAAGAAAGTTAACTTCCGCCTATCACAAACCAAAAAGAATATATAAAAAAAGTCAACCATATTATCATTAAATACACATGGTTTCGTATCAGTTTGGGTAATATTTTAGGGATAATCACAAATACAACCATCATATACTCTTTATATTTAACAATTAGATCGCCTTTTGGTCCATGTACTTTACTTAAAATCACAAGTTTGGTCCACTCTTTGAAATCTTCACGATGTTATCCTTAAGTTTGCATGTTGTTGCGGATTTGGTCCATGTGCTTTACTCAAAATTACAAGTTTGGTCCAATTTAAGACTTGCATTTCATTGTAAGAGCCTAAATTCACCACAAAATGAAAACTTAAAGACGACTTCAAGAAAATTTCAAAAATTGGACGAAATTTATAATTTACTCATAAAAAAAAATCATATCCCTATATTTCATCTCCAAAAGGTCAAATAGTTAAAACCTAAAAACTTGATGGGTCAAACCGACCCGTTTTGATCCATTATCCAACCCACCAATTTCCCCACCTCTACTTTCCATAAGCTAAAAATATAATTTAAAAAATTAGGGTTAGAATTACATACGAGCCATTCTTTGTGACCTTGTAGACCATCATGGTTAAGGGTCTTGACTGCTACGGTCAAACCGGTGCCCGGTTTGACCGGGGCAGTTCCATTCTCATTGATCCATCCTTTAAAAACACAACCAAATCCACCCTCACCAAGTAAACTCTCTGGCCTAAAATTCCTTGTTGCAGATTTAAGTTCACTGAAATTAAACTTTCTAAGTTGAGAAGCAATTTTAAGTTCTTCTGTTATGTTCAAAGTCGATGTATTGCTTTCCTCATTGCTAGTTGTTGAAGATGATGCACATGGAACAACCGGTTGATCTGTACTTGTGTCATTTGTTGATTTACTTTCCGCTGTTTCACATTTAAAAAAAAAAGTTAATGAATTCAATCGGTTATTTAAGAGTTTAATTAATATATGCAACATACATACGCTTTTTTTACCAATAGAATCAATATATTGCTATTATTGGTAAGAAATAAAAGTATGTTGCTATGATAGGTAAGGAATTGTAAATTCCTTCTTATTATGTGTAAAGAAACCTACGTATGTTGCTATTATAGCTTTACATATTGTTGTTATAGGTATACAAAACACAAGTATGTTAATATTATAAATAAAGAAATGCAAGTATTTTGGTATTATGAGTAAAAAAATAAAGCGCATTGTGTAAATTGGAAAAAAAAAAAAAAAAGAGTAAAGTAAGTTGCTATTATAGGCAAGGAATAGTAAATTAGTGTGTTTGTTGTTATTATGTGTAAAGAAATGTAAGTATGTTGTTACTATGGGATTACATGTGATCGATAAAAAAAATGTGAGAAAAAAAGTACATTGTATATTGGTAAAAGAGTAAATTTGTTGCTATTTCGTGTAGTTTTTTTTTACCGATTTTTGAAAATACTAGAACTCGTGTGGAAAACATGTTACTATTTCTTTTTATTGTCGTAGGGAACATGATATGTTTGTTAGTAATACGTTTTAAAATGGTCAAAGAAACAATCGAAACATGAAACATGTGTTTCTACTTAAAAAAGAAACCAAAATACGCGTCAAAATCAAACAAAATTCAAAAGTGAGAAGCAATCTTTCCTTTTTGGTCATACCACAAATAAAGAGAGACACTTTCCCTTTAATTTTGTTCCCCATTGAGAAATGTATTTCTATTTTTGGGCACTAAGCCATTTTGAAAGTGGTTATGTGATATTGAATAATCGGATATGATTAAAAACATCAATGGTGATAGTGTATGGATATGCTTTTGCTACTTGAAGGTGTAAGAAACACTTTTGATGGTGTTCTTATTTTTAATTTTAATTACTATATTATAAGTGATTTGATCTACCATTTGACACTCTCTTTTGTTGCAACTAGTACCAAAACATTCATTTGACCCTTGAAAAAATCATTTTAACAACTTAAAATTATGCAGATATTTAGTACAGAATAATAATATGTTTTTCCATATCTACATATTGAAAAGAGTTTACAAACTTAAAATTGCATTTTAATGAATGAAAAACTTCAAAAGAAGGAGAGTATCGAAAGACAATCTACCTAGAAGCAAATGCAAGATTTCATTAACATAAACACAAATACACCACAACGACAAGAAATTAAAGCTAACAAAGATTCAATTATGCAAATATTTAGCAATGAATTAAATTACTGAATTCGAGTCTTGAAAAATTACCATATTGAGTGCTACTGCCGCTAATAGAGCTCTCAACTTTAGACCTTGAAGATATGCATCTTCCAAAGAATCTGAACTTAATCCAACACCCTGTTTCATTAACCTCGTCTTCTTTCTTCTTGCTTTCCTTCAATTTATCCACATTTAAAACCCTAGTTTTAATAGAATCAGGACCCACACCCATTTTTTCTTCAAAAACCCTAGATTTCAATTTCTCAACCACAAACCCCTTTAAATAATTAAAAAAGAATCACAACCCATCATGAGCTAAACCACACTCCATATACACCCCCAATTCAAACACTCTAAGCTCATCAAGATACAAAGCATCAAGCTTTTCCATTATTCACAAAAGGGTGTGTTCTTGAAAAACGGTAAAGCACAAAGGAAGTGAACCCCAGATCAGAAATCGGGTCGAATTTTTAAAAATGGGGTGGGGATCGATTTACCCAGATCATAAAATGACATGCAAAGACAATGGCGCCGAGAAATACGAGAGATTCATGGACGAAAAACTTTCAAGAACCCTAATTTCAAGAAGCCACAGGGGCAAACAGTTGAGAGTCAAAAATGTAGTCCGGATATTCCCACACCCACACACACTCACACACACACTATTTTTTTCTTGATAGAGACAGGGCGAAAGGGAAGAGGGGGTAAGACATAAAAGATATAGAATTTAGATATGTAGATATGAGTATATGTGGTAAAGAAAAAGTTTTTTTCTCAAGAAAAGAGGAGACGACAGGGCCAGTTATCGAGGCCAAGTAAGAAAAACAAGATGAGAGAGACGAAAGGAGGGTATTTGTGTCGCTCTGTGCGTTTCGCGTGAAAAGCAAAGCAAGGAAGAGGGAGAATAACATGTAAATGTATGGTGACTCGAATATAATATTACTCTATTACTACTATTTAGGTGTAAAATTAAGTCTACATGTTTGAAATTACATCCTAGGATATAATTTTTTATATTCTAAAATAAATATGCTTATTATTTAAAATTTAGCTTACAATAAAAAAATGTATTCTTCATATAAGTTTTTAGTTTTTACAGGTAAGTTCGTAGCAAAATTATATTATACGACCAAATCATATAACTTAGTTATTGGTGGTTAATGAATTTTTTTTCCAACTCCATTAAAATTAATTAAACTTTCATAATAAAATTTTATAGTTATTAATCAGTTATTTTAAATAAATCTTTTTAAATAAACTATTAATTATTAATTAAGATATATATATATATATATATATATATATATATATATATATATATATATATCAAAATTTTAAAGTTATTATAACTTCAAATTTAACATATAATTAAAAAATATAAATTTGAATTTTGAAGTGAGTTGCCTAATATATATAAATGACAAATGACATAATATTAATGACAGTGTTGTATTAGAATGACGCTTGGCAAATGGAGGTTAAAACTATTTTTTATTAGAATAGAGATGAGAAAATAACATTATAGCACAATAAACTTTTGGTTTTTGTCCCAAAATGATCATTAAAATATTTTTTTTATGTAATAGGTCGGTTAATATACAAAATTGATGTTAATTACACCACTTTTAGCAAGGAAATAGGGTAAGTTGGTTTCCTTGCTTACCTGGTAATTAGAAACAACATAATAAGATATTTCGCTGCCACGTATCAGTGTAAATGAGAGTAAAAGCTTGTCTTCTTCGTTTTCATTCCGTTATTCAAAAACTTTGAGAATTAACTAAGTTTTCAACTTCTCTAGAGAATGAACTCAATAAGCAGCCAAGTAGTAGCAATGTCAGCCTCGAACCCCGTTTGCGCTTTATCCTATAGTGGAACTCAACTATAAAGGGGGTATTTATTTAGCATCCTTTCTCTTATAATCATGGTGTCAAATACACATTCAGAGATCATGATTTTGCTGGTATGACATACTTTGAGTGTATTACCTAGCTCGAACGTTTCATACAAGTAGATTGTAAGAAGTTGTACAACTGTGAGCCATGTAATAATCCCTTTTTTGTTTGGCATTATGTCTGTTGCAAATGATAGGGACTATACAAGTTCCATTTTTGATGCTTATCGAACCGATGGTCAAATATCCTTTTATGTGGACCATGTTGATGAAGGAATAGAGAATTTGTTTAAAATTGAGAGAGAAGATGATTCCCATTATTATTGTATTATTGGTAGGGAAAACGAAAAGGACATTGGTTGTAACATCCCAAAATTTAAGACCAAAAATTTTGTTTTCAATTAAGTAATTCATAAAAATGATAGTTTGAAAACATATATAGTGTCATCCCATATCATAATCAAAAACCAATATCTCAATAACCAAAACGTGTCATAAGAAAAGAATCATCAGAGTACAATTCCCAAAGATCTCATGCAGGGAAAATCATAGTATGATGTGTTGCGATCATGCCGACTCTTTTCCTTTCGAAGAAGAAGTACTTGAAACCAAAACTGAAAACCGTAAGCACGAAGCTTAGTGAGTTCCCCCATCATACCACATACCATATAATAAACATACCGCCTAGCATATTCGGGTACTGGCCTACCCCTTCGGTCTCTTTCAACCGGTACTGCCTAGCATATCAGGGTGCTAGCCTACCCATTCGGTCTCTTCCAATCGGTAACTGCCTAGCATATCTGGGTGTTGGCCTACCCATTTGGTCTCTTTCAACCGGTAACTGCCTATCATATCTGGGTGTTGGCCTACCCACTCGGTCTCTTTCAACCGGTTACGGGGTCTATTTTACCCCTACCACTACTACATAATATCCTAGCATCTAAGCACATAAATCACATACTGCCTAGCATATATGGGTGTTGGCCTACCCTTTCAGCCTCTTTCGACCGGTTACGGGGTCTACTTCACCCCTACCACAACCACGTAATAACATAGCATACAAGCACGTAAGCCTCAACAAATATTGGCATACCAAACAATTATCACAAAGAAAATCATATCTACTGTAAACAACTATTAGTGGGCCGACATTGGTGCCTTCGACCCACTCATACCGGGAAGGTAACTCACCTACTCCTCGGATGGCTCGGGACTCCTCTCCTTAAAGAATAACAAGTTCCCTAGTTAGTTATTGGGCCCAAGTATGACTCCCTTATGGCCCAACTTCTAATTCATGTCCCAAGGTAAGGTCCCCTAGTCCTTGCCCTAATGGGCCTTTTCCCCCAAGGTCCAACCCATAATCAATTTAAGGCCCAAGTCCATTCCCTTAAGCTTTAAAGCCCAATAAAGCCCAATATCATAAATCCCAGTCCTAGGCCTAGAGGCCTTACTTGACAGTGGTTCATGAGGCCCAACAAATTCAGGCCCAATCTCCCAAGGCCCAAAAACCCATGTTAACCACTCTGCATGCATACGCACAGCGTACCTGGCACGTACCCATGATGTACGCTGGCTTTGACCAGAAGCGGGAAGCTAACATGAAACACGCAACGTACTAGGGGCTACGCCCGACATTCCTTCCAGTCACCCTAAAATCCTTCTTTTGACTTAATCCATTAAGTCCCAATGTCTAGAACGTAGATCTAGGCTCCTAACAACATCCTTAACCATAAAGTTATGAACTTTATGCTTTTGTATGCATGGATGGGGATTAAGACACCCATTAAGTCTATAAGCTCGCTTTGTGGCCACCTATCACTTGCATGGTTAGGGCTAAAACATCAAGATCTGATTTTTATGGTCCTAAATGCTTCCAAGAGCTCAAAAGGACATCTCTTATGGATAAATTCTTCCAAAACTCAAGAGACCTCAAATATGGGACCAAATGTGACATAAAACACCCTAAGACTACATTTAAGCATGAAATGGTCAAGGTTGGAGCTTGATACCTCAAATGAGTAAGAAAAGATGCCAAACATCTAGATCTACAAGCTCTCTTCAAGTCCTTGCTCCTTCTTTAAACTCCTTGCTCTTCAAAACTACCAAAACAAAACCAAAGTGCTCAAAGTAAGCTCAAGATACATGCAATGGAGTTAGGGTTCAAGTTGGGCACTGTGAGGACATGGGAGGCTGAGAGAATAAGGGTTTGGAGAATTATAAGTTGCTTAAATAGGGTGAAAACCCTAAAACTTAGGGTTTATGGTCTGCACTTGTACGACACGCGTAATCTTTGGTACGCGATGCGTACGTGAAAGACATGTGTGATCATCCCTTGTTAGTACGTTGCGCGTACACAGGGTGGTACGCCCAGCGTACGACACCCTGAAGCCCACTTAGTAAGGATCCAATGGATCCAAGCCCAATCAATATAAAATAATTAACTCAATAAATATATAGATAATACCTTGGAGAATTACATAGCGTTACAATTCTCCCCCACTTGAAGCAAACTTCGTCCTTGAAGTCTGCTGCGGCTGGAAATAGCTTCGGGTAGTGCTCCCTTATCTTATTTTCCGGCTCCCTCGTCCATTCTGAGCCCTTGCGGTATTGTTACTGCACCTTGACCAACTCTACCATCTTGTTCCTCAGATCCTTCGTCTTCCTGTCGATAATGGCTCTCAGCTGTCATCCACCTAAATGTCCTCCTAAGGAACCACCACGGAATCATCGGCTATGCACTTCCGCAGCTGCGAAACATGAAAGGTGTTATGGATCTGTTTAAGCTCTTCCGGAAGTTCCAACCGATATGTCACGTTGTCCACCCGGGCTGTAACCCTGAAAGGTCCGATATTCCTGGGGCCCAGCTTGCCCTGTTTTCTGAAGCGAATGACACCTTTCCAAGGTGACACCTTCAGAAGGACCATATCCCCGACTTGAAACTCCAAGTCCGATCGACGTCTGTCGACGTAGCTCTTCTACCGACTCTGGGTCATTTGGAGTCTACTCTGGACTTGCTGGATCATTTCTGTCGGCTTGATTACCATTTTGGTACTCCCTATGACCCTCTTCCCAACTTCACCCCAACATACCGGGGTCCTGCACTTCCTCCCATAAAGCATCTCAAAGGGAGGTCAGTCAATACTGGCGTGGGAGCTATTATTATAGGAAAAATCTGCCAAAGGAACGTAGATATCCTAATTACCACCAAAGTCTAGAACGCACTCCATCAGTATATCCTCCAAAGTCTAAATGGTCCGCTCGCTTTGACCATCCGTCTGTGGGTGGAATGTCGTGCTGAAGTGCATACGAGTGCCTAACTCGTCATGAAACGTCTTCCAAAATCTGGAAGTGAACCGCACATCCCTGTCAGAAATCACAGAAACCGCCACCCCATGTCGAGCTACTACCTCCTTAATATAGATGTCTGCCAGCTTCTCGATAGAAATACTCTCCTGGATCGGTATGAAGTGGGCACTCTTGGTCAATCGATTCACGATGACCCAGATAGAATCTACCCCACGTGCGGTCGTGGGAAGCTTTGTGATGAAATCCATAGTGATGTCTTCCCATTTCCACACTGGAATCTCTAATGGTCGCGTCTTGCCATGAGGTCGCTGATGCTTGGCCTTGACTTTCCTGTAAGTCAAGCATCGCTCCACATACCAAGCTATGTCTCGCTTCATGCATGGCCACTAATAATCAGGGTGAAGATCCTAATACATCTTTGTTACCCTGGGATGAATGGAGAATATCGACTTGTGCACCTCCTCCATCAGAACCTGACGTACACCTCCCTATTAAGGAACCCAGACCCTACGATGCAGGGTCAACAATCCACGACTATCATAGTCGAATGAAGCTACCCGCCCTATGATCCGCTCATACTTTCAATGCTCCTCCTTCATTCCCTCGATTTGAGCCTCCCAAATCCGCTCCAGAAGCGAAGTAATCACTATCATCCTCAGGCAAATATCCTGAATCGGAGTCGCGACCGCCTTGCGGGTGAGTGCATCAGCCACCACATTGGCCTTCCTCAGGTGGTAGAGGATCTCGCAATCGTAATCCTTCACCACATCCAACCAACGTTGTTGTCTCATGTTTAGATTTGGATGATCCAGCAAATATCTCAAGCTCTTGTGGTCCGTGTAGATAATACAACAGGCCTCATAGAGGTAATGTCACCAAATATTGAGGGCAAAAACAATTGCCCCCAACTCTAGGTCGTGTGTCAGGTAATTCGCCTCGTGAGGCTTCAGCTGCCTCGAGGCGTAAGCGATGACACCCCCTCTCTGCATCAATATTATGCCTAAGCCCGTGATAGATGCGTCACAATACACTACAAAATCCTTAACGTCCTCCGGCAGAGTCAATATCGGTGCCTTGCACAACTTCTGCCTCAAAGTCTCGAAAGTCGCCTGCTGCTCAGGCCCCCTAGCGAAAAGTCACCGACTTCTTGGTTAATCGGGTCAGTGGAACAACAATCTTGGAGAAATCCTGGATGAATCTCCGATAATAACCCGCCAGACCAAGAAAACTCAGAATCTTAGATGGAGACCTTGGAACCTCCCATCTCATCACAGCCTCTACCTTGGCCGGATCAACCAGTATATCGTTCTGGTTGACGAGGTGTCCCAGAAACTGCACCTCGCACAACCAAAACTTGCACTTGGAGAACTTTGCAAAAAGTTTCTCCCTCCTCAGTGTCTCCAGCACCTCCCTCAGGTGCTCCTCGTTCTGATCCTGAGTCTTGGAATACACCAAGATGTCATCGATAAAAACTATCACATACCGATCCAACATCGGTCTACACATGTGGTTCATGAGATCCATGAACGCGGCAGGAGCATTAGTAAGCTCAAACGGCATCACCACGAACTCATAGTGACCATAGCAAGTCTAAAAGGTCGTCTTATACAAAATCGTTGTCTCTGACTCGCATCTGGTGGTAGCCTGATCATAGATCAATCTTGGAGAACCAAGATGCACCCTGAAGCTGGTCAAATATGTCATCAATACTCTGGAGGGGATAACGGTTCTTCACCATTACCTTTTTCAACTCTCGATAAGCTATACACATCCGATGTGCCCCTCATTCTTCTTCACAAACAAGATCGGGGCTCCCCATGGCGAACTGCTTGGCCTGATAAATCTCTTGTCTAACAGTTCCTGCAGCCGTGTAGACAACTCCTGCATCTCGGGAGGAGCCAACCGATATGGTGCCTTGGATATTGGAGCCGCACTAGGAACTAGGTCAATCCTGAACTCTACCTGCCTCTCCGGAGGTACCCCAAGCAAATACTCTGGGAACACGTTTGGGTACTCCTGTACGATCGGTACATCGTGTATAGTCGCCTTATCCTTCTCCCAGGTATCCATGACATAGGCGACGTAACCTGCGCAACCCTGCTGAAGGTAACATCTTGCCCTCGCTGTCAAACACGAAGTCGGTCCACGTTGCGGCCTCTCGCCCTGAATCACTAACCATCCCCCACTTGGGGTCCTAACTTGCACTAGATTCTGCTCGCAGTCGATCACTATCCCATTGGGGCTCAACCAGTCCATACCCACGATAACCTTATTCCCTCGCAGGGGAATAAGGACCAAATCCACAAAGTACTACTCATCGAACAACTGCAGTGTACATCCTCGATGAACGCTCGCGACGTGAATGGTCCTATCATATGCAATCTCTACATCAAGGGGAGAGTCTAGCTCCCCTGGAGCTCCAACAAATTGCTTGTTAAGCGCGAGCGAGACAAAGGATTGGGTAGCCCCTGAGTCAAATAATACCATCACTGGGATACCTTTCACATGGAACGATCCTAAAACAATATACATAGAATGTAAATATCGAAACTGCCATAAAATAAAAACTAGGGAGAAGAAACATACCCGTCACCACATCTGGTACGACACGTGCCTTCTCGGCGGTCAGTTGGAAGGCTCGACTCCTCACCACAGGAGCATCTAACTTGCCCTGGTGGCCATTTGTGATCCACAGGGTCGCTGGAGTTGGCGCCACCACTAGCGCTCTTGATACCAATCTCAGGCAGTTGGCCTTTTTATGGCCTCGCTGATTGTAGTGAAAACAAAGCATGTCTGATGTCTGAATGGTGGGGCTAGGGGCAGTACAATCCCTGCTAAAGTCACCCAACTTGTCGCACTATAGGAGCATGACCCTCTACTCTGCACACTCCCTCATGCGTCTTGCCGCATTTCCCACAGCGGCTCCAACCCTGCTGGCCCTTCGACCTCGAGTCGAATCCCTTGGGTTTCTTCACCGAAACCCCAGTCGTCTAACCAATCTCCGCCTTCCTCTTCCTGATGTGCTCTATATCAATCTCCATCGTGCCCTGGCTATCCAATCATCCAAAGTCGGGCACGCCGAATAGCTGACATATTTACGAATGTCAGCTCTCAACATATCGTGGTATCGAGTTTTCTTCATCTCCTCGTCAGCCACGTACTGGGGCACCAACAAGGCCCTATCCCTGAACTTGGCGGTAATCTCTGCCACCATCTCCTTAGTTTTTCTTATATCCAAAAACTCCCTGGCCAGCTATTGAACCTCCACAGCTGGCACAAACTCTGCCCAAAACTTAGACACAAAATCCGACCAAGTCATGGCCTCAATGGCTGGTGCTCCCAAAGTATCACCGACTGCCTCCCACTAGTCTCTAGCTCACTCCCTCAAACACCCAGCATCGAATCTGACCTTTGATACCTCAAGGCATAAGCTCGTCACCTATGCAGACTCAATGTCTGTGATCCATCGCCTAGCCACAATGGGGTCTTTCACCCCATAGAAGTCTGGTGCTCCGCATCCCATGAAATCCTTGAAGGAGAGCGTACGAGTCCCTGACTTTCCAGGTGCCATGTCACTCCTGAACGCCCTAAGGTGATCCTCCATCAGCTCAATGACACCCTCCTTGATCGACCCAAAAATCATAGGGGTCGACTCAAGGATGCCTGTCGTAATCTCGAATGCAATGAACAAGTGCAATCCATCATCAACTGGTTCGGAACCTGTACCCGAACCTGACCCAGATCCTGAGCCCCCTGCCTAATGACGCATCACCACCATTCTGAAACAAAACACACAATCATCAGGGTCATACATAACATCGAGAGGTCTCACACTCTGCCACCTTGGTTCCCCGCAACTTTCCAAGAGTCGAGTATGGATCCTATACTTTCAGTAGTACGAGCCCATACTAGCTTCCACATCTATCCGTACTTTCCTCCTGGTTTGCCTTGGTTTACCAAAGTCGCTTCCTATCCATGTATACGATTCACAATCGAATGCAATGAACAAGTGCAATCCATCATCAACTGGTTCGGAACCTGTACCCGAACCTGACCCAGATCTTGAGCCCCTTGCTCAATGACGCATCACCACCATTCTGAAACAAAACACACAATCATCAGGGTCATACATAACATCGAGAGGTCTCACACTCTGCCACTCTTGGTTCCCCGAAACTTTCCAAGAGTCGAGTATGGATCCTATACTTTCAGTAGTACGAGCCCATACTAGCTTCCACATCTATCCGTACTTTCCTCCTGGTTTGCCTTGGTTTACCAAAGTCGCTTCCTATCCATGTATACGATTCACAATCGAATAAATCATGTCACTAATCTCATCCCAGGCTTTCCCTAGGGTAATCTCTGACCCACTCTCCACCATCGGCTGCATAATAAGTCCCTGTTATCTCTCCCTAACTAGCTCACAATACCATTACATATTACTAAGACCAGATAATTCTTCGAATGAGAGGTCCTACCCTACAATGTTTGGACTCAGACAAGAGCTGCGAAATAGGGCCAGACCTAACCTTCTGAAATTATTTAGTCCTTGTAATATGTTGTTGGATTAGGTGTCTAAGCCCATAACTATAATTGGTAGGTACTTGAATTGATAGCATCACAGTCCTTTTGGGTTGCCCTTAAACCTAGCAACCGGACAAGGAAATTATGAAAGGAGAGATATTGATTTATTATAAGATTAATAAATTAATATAAATGATTTATTAATATGTTAAAAGATTAATATATTGATTAGAAATCATAATGTATAATTAATAGTTAGCCAGAAATTAATTAGAATTAATTTTGGGGTTAACTGTATTAATTATAAAGTGCAGGGACTAGTTTGTAATTATCTAATAGTTGAATGGAAGGCTCCAGAACCTCCTTGGAAGGGGGTGGACGAAATCTATAGGGGAAACCCTAATGATTTCGTCCAAGGGGGCTTAGATAAGACCCTTGGGTTTGCTTAGGCCTAAGCAAAGGAGCATTAGGGTTTTCCCTAAACCCTAGATCCCTCAACTATATAAGGAGCCCCCCCAGCTCCTAAAATCGGTGACTCCTTCTTTGAAGAAAACCTAGGGCCGAAAATTGCATACTCTCTACCCTCTCTCCTTCAAGTTTCCTTCTTGCTAGTTCTTGGGTGTGATTTCATTAGAGGCATTACATTTGTGGTGCTAGGCTTCCAAGAAGATCAAGTTCAAGAGGATTATCAATTGTTTACTATAACAATTGAAAGGTATGTAACTCTTAAACCCTAGTTAGTTATTTTCGAAAATAGCCTCTCTCCTCTAGGGTTCTTGTTTGCAATTCAAAGTTATATGTTCAATAGTTAAAACATAGATCCAAGTAGGTTGCATGTGAACTTAGGAATTGTTTTTCTAGTTTATTTGTTTTACCTAAAACCCATCATATGCGTATTTGTTTACTAGTTGATTAAAGATAACTAGAACTCCTGAAAGCACAAAGCAAGTAGTATTCGAGCATGGAGTAACCAAAACCAGGCATATCCTAAACAGACCATCATATCACTGACTAATCAGTACTAGCATATAGTTGAATAAGCACATACAGTAGGCATACAAGGCATCCCTCCTAGATCCTTAGCCCTAATCTAGCATGTAGTTCAATAAGCACATACAGTAGGCATATAAGGCATCCTTCGTAGATCTTTAGCCCTAATCTAGCATGCACTTCACATATTCACACTTCATATCATAATATAACATGTATGGGTATCTTTGGGGAAACTTACTTGAGCCCGACCGATTACACACATCACACTCCTTGTTCTTTATAAAAAACCCATAATCTTAATTTTAGAAAATTATTTTTCTTGTAAAAATCTCTCAAACCCTCGATTTGAGTTTAGACATACCCGGCCGATTGCACAAATCACACTCCTTGTTCTTTATAAAGGCCCTCTCCCTGAACTTGGAGGTAATCTCCGCCACCGTCTCTATAGTTTGTCTACAAGCTACAACCAAGAGGTATTCATCTAACTTGTTTTATGTTGTAAATCTCTAAATTGTATGCTAGTTAGGGTTCATGCTTTGGATAAATGAAAATTTCATGTATAACTTGATAAAAATTAGATCCAAAGCATTAGGTTGTATGTGCACCTTAGGATTGTTATAGTACTCAAAACCCGTCAGTGGTATCAGAGCCTAGGGTGTTTTCTGTTATATTGATGCATTGGTTAATTGTTCAAAGTTAAAGCAAATTGAAATCTGCTCTCTGACTGGTGGACTCGATGAGTCCTATGAAGGAACTCGACGAGTCCATTGCCTGACCCGACGAGTTGGATCATCTGTTGGTAGATTTTCGGGGTTTTTTTGGCCAGAATTGGAGTAGGATCATTACCACAAACTATTTTGACTGATAAAAATCGTTTTTGTTATGATAAGGTAATGATTATTCTCATCCAATTGAAGGATAATTGTCAAATTTTGAGATAATTACTTGTTTATGTGATATATTAATTATTTGTAGTATTTGATGTGAATTATGTTTCTATATGAAATTAGATTATGTCAAATTTTTTGATATAGATAAATCATATGATTAATTTTATTGTTTTCAAATTTAATCTAAGAGGTTTTGAAAAGTTTTAAAACTTGCCCTTAAGTTTTGGAATTTAAAATTTGATTGAAAAGTTTTGATTTTGAAATATTTAAATTCTAAAACCTAGAGTTTAAAAAGTTTAAAAATCAACCCTTAACTGTTATAATATTAATAAGAGTAAATTACTGAAATCGTCCCTGTGGTTTGGTCAAAATTGCACGTTTGGTCCCTAACTTTTTTTTGCACTCGGATCATCCATGTGGTTTGCTTTTGTTGCGTTTTTCGTCCCTATGGTTTGGTAAAAGTTGCATGTTTGGTCCCTAACTCTATGTATGTAAGGGATGAAAAATGCAACAAAATCAAACCACAGGGACGAAAAACGCAACAAAATCAAACCACAGGGACGATCCGAGTGCAAAAAAAGTTAGGGACCAAACGTGCAATTTTGACCAAACCACAGGGACTATTTGAGTAATTTACTCTATTAATAACTTAATACTTATATATATATATATATATATATATATATATATATATGTATGTATAAGATACTCAGTCTTACCGTTAGTAGGCCTCATTCACGAAATTGGTCTATATAGGGGGTATAAGGAAATTGCCTATAAAATGGCGATTGAATGGGTGTTCACTCTCTCCCACCGCTTCCTTGACTAGTGGAGGGTCGTTAGCCAAACGCGTAGGATAGGACATTACTTCTCATTAAAAATTATAATGATAATTATAAAAGTAACTAAATGTTTTTCTAAATTCCCAATCTTAGTTACTTTAGGAAAAATGTGAAAATGGTGCTATTCCATGAAATTGCACTTTGTACCTTTCCAAGTCGTTAGTGGAGCGTGTGTGGTTTACTGACACACTAATTTGGACTAACAAGGGTGGCAAATGGTAGCTCGATGGTTGTCATAGATCAATGGAGTGTGTGTGATTCACCGACACATTGATTAGGTGATAAATGACATCAAGAGTACCACACATATTTGCATGGTTATTCACATCTTGTTTGTGATCCTCGGTATCCCAATCACATACTTGAAGGGCATAATCGAGATTAAACATGCCATTGAAAGGTTCAATGAATCTCAAAGATCTAGGATTTTCATAAAACTTAATTCTTTTAAATTTTGGTTTTAGGTGGTGAAAATTGGTAAATCATCATTTACCTACCTTCAAATAATTCGTAATTAGATTACGACATCCCATTTCTAAGTTGTGAATTATTGTGTTTGGGTCCTAGCCTTAATATTTCATTTGGGTGTTATATTAAGGAATTTCTATCTAATGAAACTTGTCTTTCTTTTTCAGATGTCTACCTCAAAAAACGCTTCAAACTCAAACTCTTCCGGCTCTTTCTCCCTCACGAACTTATGTGGGGGGTCATTTTCGATGGGTCGAATTTCAACGACTGGATTCGAAACATTCGCATGGCCATTTGCTACGAGGAAAAGGAATATGTCCTCGACAAAGAGCTAAAGGAGATTGATGAAGAAACTGCTACTCCTGAGCAACTAGCTGAGTATAGGGCTCATGGGAAGGACGCCACAAAGGTGTTGTACATCATGCTAGCCACTATGACTTATGAGCTTTAGAAGTCCTACGAGGACTTCTGGCCTTTCGAGATGCACTAAGACTTGATGGAAAGGTACCATCAGAGTGCTCGACAAGAAAGGTATGAAATCATTTCCTCCATGATAAAAACAAAAATGAAGGATGGAGAATCCATCACGGTCTACTTGAAAAAGATGCAAAGATATGTGGATCGCTTGCTAAAGTTGAATGTCAATTTTGAAGAAGAGTTGGCTATTGACATTATCCTACACTCATTGCCTCCTTGTTAAGATCAGTTTAGAATGACTTATCATATAAACAAGGAGGAAGTCACTCTAAGCAAGTTTCAAGGCCTACTAAGAACCGCTGAAAGTAGTTTAAAGGCAAATTTGTTGTACCCACTCCTATTGCTGTTGCCCTAGTTCTGGCAATTGGACATGGGAAGGGAAAGAAGAGGAAAGCTTCCTCAAAGAATCACAAGGGAAAGTCTCATGATGGATCCTCTTTGTTGGGAATTAGAGTTGCGTCATTGCATCTTATTTAGTAGCTCATTTATGTAAACGGGCTTGGGCTTTTCCAGTCGTCATTTATTAGGGTTAGAATATTTAAGGTGCATGCATGCACCGTGTCTCATAACTTTGGCAATATTCTTGTAACCCTAATCACACCTCTACAGTAGCAATTCTTAATCGAGTTCTTCTGAGGCCGTGGCTTATAATCATTAAGCATAATTTGAATCATTGTCTTGCTCTTGTTCTTAATATGTTTTGAATCTAATCGATCTTTCAAGGTTTATTATCCTAACAATTGGTATCAGAGAAGGAGATTGTGTAATCTATACGCATCTCTTATGTTTATAAAGTCATTAGGGTTTCCGTTAATATTGGATTTGGTTCAGCCGTCATCACAGTTTCATTGACATTAATCTATGATCTTAATATTACCCTAAAAGTACATCAGTTTACACGTCTGATTCTTAACAGGTCTCAAAAAGTATATCATCATGCAACACGACGATTCTCACATCAACTGCATCAACCTTTCTAGCAACATTGGATCGACCACTAGGATCCCAATTCTTTTCCCCAATGAATATGAAGTATGGGCACTTCACTTCGAAGATTACGTTCTTGGTCTAGAAGACAATGCATATATGATATGGGAGCCCATCGCTCTTGGGGCATTTGTTCACACTGGAACCAGAAGAGTCATTAAAACTCAATCTGAGAAAGACAAAATGATTAGCAATGTTAAGGCAATGAGAATCATTCAATTTGCTTTGCCGCCTGACACTTTTCGACTAGTTAGTTCGTGTGACACAGCCAAAGCCATCTGGGATAGGCTTAAGGAACTCTACTCTATAGATGCGGATCTTGAGCACTCCACACAAACACTCTTGCTTTCAGAGTTTGGTGCCTTTACACAGAAGTCTAAAGAGAGTTTGAGACAAACTTTCAATCGTTACAATCATCTTCTAAGTAGGATGATGTAACATGGCATTAGACATGAAGTTATTGAACAAAAGGTCACGTTCATGAATTGGCTTAGATCTGAGTGGATGGCGATAGTGTCAACAGTCAAGGCGCATGAGTAGTTCAAGAATTATACTTTTGCAAAGCTTGTTGGAATCCTGAAGTCACATGAAAATGAGGTGACATAAGAAGCGAAAGTTGTATTTGGGATGGAATCTTTGGCCCTCGTTGCGAAGGGAAAAAAAGTACCAGAGGATGGTTCAGAATCTAATGTTTCTTATTGTGAGCTTACAAATGAAGAGATTGCATTGATGGTGTCAAATCTGAAGCGATTCGCAAAGAAGAAGTTTCCTTCCAACAAGAACCGAAATTGGTAAGGAAGCTACAGTTTTGAGAAGGTAAAAGAGGAGAGTGCGAATTGCTCACAAAAGGAAGAGGAAAAGAAGCTTACTAGTGACTCTGGCTATGATTGTAACTACTGTCATGGCAAAAATCACTTGGCCAAAGAGTGGATGCTACGAAGGTTGAATGAAAAGAAGGAAGGAGAAGACGATGAGACTTATCATCTCCGAAAGCTTGAGGAGATAAAGAAGAAAAATAACTCTGATAATTCAATACCTGCTTTAATTATGCAGGAACAAGAAGCTGATGATGAATTTGGTAGGGTGGAAGTCTGGTCCACGGATTATGAAGATGTGGAGGTTCGCAGGTCAACTCATGAGAGAAGTTTCATAGCGAAAGAAGAAGATTTGCATTCTGGAGGAAGATGTTTCATGGTGACAAATGATGTGTCACAGATGCGAGGATACGCCAATGATAGTGGACGTGGAAGTGATAGTTTTTTCGCTGCAAAACCAGTTTTTGAGCAAATCAACGAATGCGATCTGATGGTTAACAAGGTAAACTCTAATCTTGAATCTCTTAATATACCTATGTAAAGATAAGAAACTGAACTAAATGAATTTAAATTCACATTTTCTAGTTTGAAACAAACTCGCTTGACAAATTCTAACCTAATCGATCAAATCAGCAGGGTTTCGTCAAAAAGTGAGGAGAGACGTATATGGATAGAGAAGATTGAGTATGATTTAGCTAAGTCTAGGGATGAGTTAATTTACTTGCAACAAGACAATTTAATGCTTTTGAAACAACATAATAGTTTTTGCTTGATTGCGAAAAGGCTTTATCTTAATATTACTCAATTGCATCTTGATTGTGAGATTGGTCAAAAGCTCCATAAGATGATATTGCCATTCCTTGAATTAAAGGAAGACGAAATTGATGCTGACTGTTATAAGTGAGAATCCATCATCTCATCTGATGAAACTTCAAAAGCTTACAAGACTGGTCTGGACAAAATTGAATCATTTATTAAGTCAAAAGACCACAAGAACATGCTAAAACAGCTTTTGGATGAAAATGACAAAATGCGAATTAAATCTGACATTGTGCAGAAGATTGACTCATTGAGTATAAAGTTGAGTTCAGATAACAAATTTAATGTGGATAACACATCTGAATTTGACGATGACAGTGATATGAGTGAAATATCTGTAAAGGATGAGGTTGATTACTCAGAGTTTGTTAAAAATGAACCTGATGTTGGGGAGTCCTAGTTTTTGAAAATTCTGTTGAATTCGCACGACTTTCTGAAAATAATCCAAATGTCTTAAAAGAAATTGCGACTTTTTTCCAAAAGTCCAAACTGTCCCTAATCAGGTTTTCAAAATCAATGGGGTAAATAAGAATCAAACAGTCGAATTAACGTACTTAGTTGAAGAAGACAACGTAGATGGATGTGATAAGTACTTTTGGTCAAGTCCTATTGATAATTCTAACGAAATAGTTGGTCTCTTAGAAAGGACCTCATGGAGAGTAAAAGGAAGATATGTAGCAGAACCTTTAAAAAAGGTCAATTCCAGCTATAAGAAAGGAAGTCCCAGTGGAACTAAGAGTGTTACTAGCGACACATCTTCAGTACAAAACAAAACTCCAACAAGAAAGCCAAGAGCGAAAGCTAACATTCATAAATCGTCAGAACAGTTCGTAGCACAGAGACATCAAAGGAACGCAAGATACAACAAAAATCTCAAGGAAAGAAAACAATTATGGCAATCCAAAAATACCAACTTCGTTCGCATTGAAAAACCTCTTAATCAAAATGCGAAAGTAGCATCAAATGTGAACCCAAAGAGCTCTTCGCGAAGTCAGTTTCGTAGTCTAAAGGATTCTAAACAATTTTTTTTTCAAAAACCTATTCTTTCAAAGCCAAAAGCCCTGGGGAGAATCCAAATCCTCACAACTCATAAACCAAATATGCTTCATATCCTGTCAAGACATCGAAGGATGTTAAGGGACAAGGAAAGCTGATTTCGGATCATCAAGCTCCAATCAAGAAGCCTGAAACTAACACAAAAGATACTAACCTAAAAGATAAGAGGATGAAGGTTTTTAAAATTACAAGGAAATATAACACCACCTTAATAAAACGAACCTATATGGTTGATCTTGCAATTACTTACCCTCTTTCAATAAAAGGCTCACAAGGACCCAAACAACTTTAGTTTCCTAAATCTGCTTAATTTTTGCAAGTAATTCATGATGAACAGTTTGACACTAAATGATATATCGACAGTGGTTGTTCGCGCCACATGACAGGAAAAATGGAGGAACTACGAGAGTATAGAGAACTGAAAAATGGTGGAAGAGTGAAGTTTGGAAATAACTCACTTGGAGAAATTAAAGGTTATAGAATGATAACAAATGGCGAATTCGCAATTCATAAGGTTGCTTATGTCGAGGGTCTACAACACAATCTTATAAGTGTTTTGTAGTTGGTCGTTGGCACAGGATTAAAGTCTCATTTGACGAAGAAGGTTCTGAGATCATAGAAAAGAAAACCAAAGCAGTCTTCTAAAGTCTAAATGCAAAGGCGAGATGTATCTGTTGAACTTAAATCCGTTACAAGGGAAGCCAACCATTTGCCTTCTAATGAAAGCTCCTGCAGACGATAGTTGGCTATGGCATAGAAGACTTTCGCACCTTAAATTCAAAGATATCAACAAGCTTGTTGTTGGTGATCATGTGCGAGGGCTTCCTCTCCTAAAGTACGAAAAGGATCATCTTTGTGCTGCATGTAAAATGGGAAAGAAAAGCATGAAAAGTCATCCAACGGTGGTGAATACGAAAGTCATTGAGCCACTCGAACTTTTGCACATTGATCTTTGTGGTTCGTTTGCGATCGAAAGTATTGGTGGTAATAAGTATATTCTTGTTATTATAGATTATTTTTCTCGTTTCACTTGGGTTTATTTTCTTAAATAGAAATCTGAAGCCACTCCCAAGCTCAAAGACTTCATAAAGCAGATTGAATTACAACTGCGAAAGCTAGTTTGCAATATTCATAGTGGAAATGGGTTGGAACTCAAAAACCAGAAGTTTGAAGAATTTCTGACCTCGAAAGGAGTGTCGCATAAATTTTTGGCTCCATACAGTCCACAACAAAACGGAGTCGTTGAAAGGCGAAATTGATCATATTGTGAGGTTGTAAGAACCATGCTCTCATTTGCGAATCTGCCACTATATTTCTAGGCTGATGCGATTGGGACAACTTGTTTCACCCAAAACCATTCAATTCTTAATAAACGATTTTCTATCACTCCCTATGAAATCATAGACAAACGAAAATCTAACGTAAAGTTTTTCCATGTTTTTTGGTTCCAGGTGCTTCATCTTTAATTCTAATGAACAAAGGAACAAATTCGATGTGAAAGCTAACGAAGGTATCTTCTTGGGATATTCGTTGACCTCTAAGGCATATAGGGTTCTCAAAAAATGATCAAACGAATAGAAGAAACCTATTATGTCACGTTCGACGACAACTACTTAAAGAGGACTCAAGCGAATGACAGTCAATCAAAAGAGATCTTTCCTAAACCAAGCCCAACTACGATTCCACTATCCAATCTCTATGAATAATTCATGCTACTATTCGATGAGCTAGAGAAGGCTATCTCTTCCGAATCTAATACGGGTTACAATAAGGTTGATGAATTAAAGAAGATAATTGACGACGCTGCGAATGATATGCATAAAGAGAAACAAAGTGTGTATGGCCTACATGACACAAACGCTACATTACATGGGGAGAGTTCTGAATCACCTTCCAATGCAACTTTTCAGGGGGAGCACTCTAATCCACAAGAGACTCACGAAATTTCACTCCAGGGGGAGAATCCAACACCTGATGAAGAGACATTCACATCATTCGAGGGGGAGAAAGATAATATGAATGATGATTCGGATGTACCGAATGATGATTCGGATATACAATCAGAATTTGAGGACATAAATGCTGAATTGGATCCTTCTTATGATCCTGATTATCCTTTTCTGGCTAAATAAACTAGAGATCATCCAAAAACACAGGTTATAGGCGAATCCTTTTTAGGAGTTCTTACAAGAGCACAACAAAAGGCGAATCAAACTGCTTTATTCTCCAAAGTAGAGTATTGCATGTTTAATTCATTCATGTCCAAAGTCGAGCCCAAAAATGTTCAGATTGCTTTGGATCATTCAGATTGGGTACAAGAGATGTAGGAGGAGCTCAATGAATTCGAATGAAACAAAGTCTGGATACTGATTCGTACTCCAAAGGATGCAACTATTGTAGGGTTAAAGTGAGTGTTTCGCAACAAGCTTGATAAAGAGGGAAATGTTATATGAAACAAAGCACGACTGGTTGTAAAGAGGTATTGTCAAGAAGAAGGCATTGATTACGAAGATATCTTCGCACCCGTTGCTAGGCTAGAATCCATTCGCATTTTTCTGGCTTATGCGGCACATAAGAATTTTGAAGTATACCAGATGGACGTCAAATGTGCACTCCTGAATGGGGTACTTGAAGAGACAGTGTATGTGGAGCAACCACCTGGCTTCATAAATGTGAAGTATCCTAATCACTATTACATTCTATACAAAACAGTCTATGGTCTGAAACAAGCTCCAAGGGCCTGGTACAAAACTCTCACTCGTTTCTTAAAAATGTCCAAATTTAAACAAGGTTCGGTGGACCTAACCTTCTTTCGCAAGAAAGAGGGTGACCACTTAATGATTGTCCAAATCTACGTTGATGACATTATCTTCGGATCAACTAACCCCAGCTTAACAGCTGAATTCCGAAAGCTAATGGAAACGAAATTTGAGATGAGTTCAATGGGCTAATTAACTTTTTCCTTGGATTAAACATAAGCCAGGAATGTATACTTGGAATGGTGGGATATTCAAAAACGAATGTTCAAATGGCATTCAGAACAAAACTAACACCATCTCTGGAAAAACCAGCTGCTAATATGACCTTTTATTGTTAGATTATCAGTTCATTGATGTATTTAACAACTAGTCGACCAAATATTATGTTTTATGTTTGTTATTGTGCTAGGTTCCAAGCGAATCCTCGCGAACCCCACATGGTAGATGTCAAGAACATATTCAGCATTTTCGGACACTGATCTAGGAGGATGCGGCCTGGATAGAAAGAGTACAACGGGAGGATGCGAATTCTTGGATGGCAAGCTCATAAGTTGGCAGTCGAAAAAGCAAAATTGCCTATCCCTCTCAATTGTTAAAGCAGAGTACATAGCTTCAACCTCATGCACTTCACAAGTCATTTGGATTCAAAGCCAACTTTATGACTATGGTTTGAATATGAAACAAATAGCCTTTTACTGTGACTCCGAAAGTGCCATTCGCATTGTCACAATCCAGTGCAATACTCAAAAACGAAACACATAGCACTGAGATATCATTTTATCAAGGATCATGTGGAAAATGGTAATGTTGAAATACACTTCGTAAGATCTGCTAATCAGTTAGATAACATATTCATTAAAGCCTTACCTGAACCTACCTTCCATCGGATTCTTCAAGGATTGGGAATGATAGAAGATGAATCTGTTCCAAAACCACTTTCACTTTCATAATGACCCTTTCGTTTTTTGTTGTACTTTCGCACTCGTAGTCTAGAGCATGTCACGCGAATTGGTGTGAACGCTCGCAGTAATTCGCAGTCATCTTTTGTTTCGCGAATCGGTGTGAACGCTCATAGTAATTCGAGCCCTTGTTTATCCTATGACTTCATGCGGAAGCTCTACATATCTCATGATCAACTATTCATTCGTGGTCTGGAGCATTTTATATCCTTTTGTACATTATGTATATATATATATATATATATATATATATATATATATATATATATATATATATATATATATATATATATATTTTTTTTTTTTACTTAATGGTTTTGTTTTAATTATGTTTTATAAACTTTATTTTTATTTATTTTATATTTTCAAGAATATCAAAATACAAAAATATTTTACTTCTTTTTATTTTTATTTATTCAAAAAAAAGTTGTTCTGTTTATATTTCTTTCGTTAAATATTTGTGCAAATTTGAAGGCAAAATATTTACTTTTCAATCACGAATGATGGGGCATGTATAAATTTCTTGATCTATGTACTAGATAAGTGTCCCTAGAAGCATGTTGCTGCATGTTGTCTGAAGCCTCGACAACTTTATGTTGAAGCCTTAATGAATCGATTATACCAATCGTTTCTTCCTATCTAGGCTACGAATTCACATAATTCATGAGCTACCTTACTCTTCTCAAATTGAGTAAAGAGTTAGCTGCTCGTTCATATTTGCATAACAGAGGTACATTCGTTTCCTTGGAACCAACTCATACTTTTCTCCATCACTTTCTCTTTCATGATCGTAACCCTTGAGATTCTCAAAAATTACCAATGAGGTTTATGGTTACACAACATCTGTGTTAATGATCTTAGTTTTGTTCAACCACGAACTGAGTGAAACCCAAAATTCAACACACTTATTTGAAGGCATTAACGAAAATCCAACAATTAATGTTATAGATTTTTCACCAAGGAATTAACTAAAATCTACTTTCATGGACTGTACCAAGAAATCTATTTTTCTTTTGCGAGATCTTAATGAAATATTTTAGAACTAAGACGTTTCTACTCAAAAGATCCAATTTTTTTTTTTGAGATTTCTGCATCTATCCAAGTTACTAAAATAATTCCAAAGCTACTTGTTCAACTGACTACACTGGTCACACGAGTACTTCATCCCAACGTTCGTAGTTATATCAAGTTTCGGAGTTTGGTTGACACAAAAGACACCTGGTAAGCCTATGGAAACGATGCCTTTCACTGTTTCTTAATAAACAGGTGATCGTAATTTAACGGGGAACCACATAGACACTTCTTAGTCTCTCTTGACTTCGAAGGAAGAGATCTTTGCCCAGGATCCACTGTATCGTGTCTTAAAATAGACATCACTAAAATCCCACATATACTTTGCTTTATTTCATTATCTTTGTCACAATCTAGCACGAAGATCCTTGTGATTTTCCAAAAGTCTGGTTCGTGGTACTTACCCTCATTTTCAGTTTTGCAGTTCCACTCAAGTTTACTTAAAGGCAAAAGTTCGTATCTTAATGCAAAAGGTGGTATACACTTAAATGCAAAAGGGAGAAACTGATGCAACACTCTAGTGGATAAGGATTCAAATGGGCGCGTGAAAATTTGAACCAACGTTTCCTTTACCACCGCCTGACACACGTTTCTGACATAACAGTTGTCAAATCATGCTTTTGCAGGCGACTTTTCAGTGCCTGATACAATCATCTCTCTGGATTTCTCTCACCAAACAAACGGTAGAAAGAGTTTTTATGCTACATCTGCCCTTACCACTCACAAATACTCGCAAAGAATTTTGGCGATCTTCATCATCTACTGTTCATCATCTTCATCTTTAAGCAATTATCAATGGCGGGATCTTCTGAAACTCCTTCTATTCAAGAACAATCAGGGCATTCATCTCTTCTCACTATCAAGCAAAACCAAAACTTGATTCTGGATCTCGATCCTCTCAAGTACGACAACTTCATGTTACCGATTGTTGAGTGCTTGAAATACGCACCATTGGTTAAAGCTTTGAGAACTTGTGAGATTGTTCCATTGTCTCCTCTCTCCAAGGCGTACTTATCTGCTTGATACATCAAGGAAGAACAAAGAATCATGTTCGAAGTTCTTGACAGGAAAACCTCAATCACTATGTCCCGATTTTGTTCCTTCTTAGGGATTGAGTTGACTACTGATATGGTAGACCCCGATTCCATCACTATCGCTGCCATTATGGAGATGTTCTACCAAATGGGTTACAAAGAAGCCCTAACCTCCATCTCCAAGTTTAGAAAACCTAATCTGCCGCCTCAATGGAATGGGCTTTTTACTTTACTATTCAAGAGCTTCTCTGAGTGTGTGATTGGCTCTGACTGCGCCAACAAATTGTTCATGACCATCATGTATGGTATCTACACATGGGAAAACATCGACTTTGGGGAATTTCTTTGGACTAAATTAGTCCAAAGTACTCATTCTTCAAACCGACACAGTGAGATTTCATGTGCTCGATTCTAGAAGATTGTTGTTCAAAGGGTAATTGAGAGGCTTAAACTTCCGGTGATGCGAGATTCATTCATGTATGCTATTTCGATCTTTCACACTATGAATTTCATCATCGCTGACAACTTAAAATTTTCGTTCGTGGGTTCCATTCCTGAAGCCATCTTTTGTTCTGTTTTTGTTGCTAGCAAGATTCTCGAGACTTACAGGAAACTTCCAATTTCAAGCTTTCGTCCTTTGACTAATGAGATGTGAGCGATATTAGCAGACGCTGATAATCCTAAGAAAGGAGGAAAGAAGAAAACTCGGAAAGAAGGTACTTTAACAACAGCTGCAACCCCCAAGAAACAAGAGGAAAAAGCTGGCTCATCTGCACCATCTCCTCCTCCAGCCAAGAAGTGAAAGATCAAGAAAGCCACTCTTAAGCCCAGATCTCCAACTCCCAGTGAAAGCAAACATTCGCAGTCTAACACTCACTCAGACATTCGCATTGAAAGGGACAAGCCTATCCAAACTGAGGATGCTACTACAACATCTATTTCTGAGGTTTCACAGCCTATTTCCACAAACCCCAAGGTAATCTTTTTGATTCCCGTCTCCGTTCCTATTATTGATGACTTCTTTGAGAATACATCTATTCCCTCTCCTACTGTTACCGTTTTTACACCGATTACCATTGAACCATGTCCCCCTGTTAGTTCGCAAGTTCAAACCATTCTTGCTTCTTCCACTCCTATGTCCACTGACTCTACTGCCACCACCTCAACCACGAACATGACCAGTGAACCTCTTGTTACTATCAACACATCTGATGCGGGGGTAGGAGCTTCAGGTTTAACTGCAGGTCATTCAACACCTCCAATTTCTATTTTGAGACAAGATGATTCAGATACCTTTTTCAAAGGAGATGGGATTGATTTTAAATCTTTTCAGTTCAATCCATTCCGAGTTCAGGATGATAGTGATGATGATGCTCCTGTTACTCAAAGACAGTTCAAGGCTATCAATGCGAAGCTAGATTCGCTAAGGCAACAGTTGAGGCCTTTTTCCAGTCGATGAAAAAAGAACATCAGGCCAATATGGATAAAGCGAATCAAGCGGTTTTTGACTCGACTGCTATATGCAAAGGGGTGCTTGAGAAGGTTGAAAAACTCATCTCTGATGCTCAGACCTTTATGAAGACTTTACAAACATGTGCTGAGACAAATACCTCCAAGGCGAATGAGGCAATAGTGTGTCTTCGCACCTCACTACAAAATGAAAAAGAAGCCCATGTGCAGGTTCACACTGATCTGCAAACAGATAGCACTGAGTTTCGGACGTCACTCTCTTCAAAAATTGATAAGCTTCGTGAAGATCTGGCAGTTGAAAGCGGCATTATGGACGAACTAGCTGCCAAAACAACGAAAGTCCAAGTTCAGGCTGCTAAACTCGCCCACGCAAACAAAGAGATTAAGGATCTTAAGTCCGAACGAGCTGTTATTAAAAGCATTGTTGGAGATGTTAATGCTTTGCTCTCCAATATTCTTGATGCTCATGATCCTATACTTACAATCTCTATTCGAAGGCATTTCACTGACAAATTTCATCTTGCTCTTTCCATGCTCAATCAAATAGAGGGTGTTTCAGAGTCTCCCGACCTTTCAAAATAAGGGGGAGAATCATCAAAAGAACCTCAACAACCTCCAGAGACCAACACTAGTACATCTAGTCATGAGGAGCAAAAACCGAAAGTCTCCAGTGAAATGAAGGTTAATGTAGCTTTGGGTTCCAAAGGTAAAGAAAAACTAGTGAATAGTGACGATGAAGAGCCTGATGAAAACGAGCTCAAAAGAATAAAGGCTTGAGAGGCTGAAATGGACGAACATCAAAGAATTATCCGAGAGGCAGAAGCTAAGGAGCGAGCAGAACGCAAAGCTCAGGTTACTTTGGAAAGTCGAAAGACTTTGTTTCCACCATGGAACTTGGAGCGAATCCGTAATGAGGCAGTTGATAATCCAAGAATGCATTGGTTGGAGCATGTAACTTCGTTTGATCTGGAGAATTCATAGGATTCTCAATTTGACATGCCTATCACTCCACGAGCATTCCTGTTTCGTAGTTTTGAAGTAATTATGAATGCTCTTTCAACAGATGAGAAAGTTGATAACTCTTTAATGGAGTTTTACTTATCACATGCCAAGTCTTAGCACCTCACTTGGAGTGCACAAAAGATTACCACTGTGAAGGTCATACGGCCAGTTGAAACGGGGAGCTTCGTGAACATCAAGTTCAAAACAACAAGAGGATCCGAAAGTGCTGTTCATGAGTTTTCCTTGGTTGATCTGCCATGTCCTAATCCCTATGATTGGATCATTTTATTGCACTTCCTTTTTAGGGTTACAAAAGATAAGAACGTGTACGTTATAAAATCTCTATCAAAATCATTACGTTCAAGAATGCATGCAAGCATCTATATATAATAAACCCTACAACGTACTCACGGATGGACAGGCCCATACCGGAGACAAAACTGGACTAGCTAACGAGCCCAAAGACGCAACACTAAACTGGACCTAACAATCTCCCCTTTTGCGTCAATTTGGAGCGAGACTATCACTTCTTCTTGTTGGGTCCAGCTGCCGGAACCTTCTTGGTGGTATCAAACAGACGAGGGATAATAGCGAGGATTGTCTGTCTGAAGCGGATGTACCACTGGATCATATCATCAAAGTATTTCTTGTCGTCAGCTGAGTTTTGCTTGCACCGATGAATGATACTCAAAACATGTTCCAGACATGCAGTGGTGTAGAGATGTTTGTCTGCCAAAGCGAATAGGCATTTTTGGCCTTCGTTTCTGGTAAACATAACAGAGTTTCTCTTCGGGTCTATCTTCCCCATCTGCATCATGTGGAGATCACTTGCTGAGCCAACAGGAGAAATAGTAGGCTTTTTCTTGAAGACACTCACTATCTCCTGATCCATCTTGGCAACTTCCATGATGTAGCAGACAAGCATCCTCTTGAAGTGGTCAATGATCTGACCATATTCTGCTTCATTTGTAAGAAGGATGTTGTGCAAAATTATCCAATCGTGTGGATTTAAGTTGGGAAGATCAGCAACCGAAATGGCATGTTCGGTCTTGGCAGATCCTCTTAGCACCTTAAACCGAACATTGGTAAAGTTTCCTTCCAGATACGGCTTGAGGACCCGAACATTGACTATCTTCTGAGCGCCCCATGTTTGATACTGTGGTTAAGCAGCCCTCAGATAGAACTCGATGAAATCCCTGTCTACCTTTGGATGAGGATGAGGGAACTCGACAATGTTGTCAAAGGCATGGAAGACGAACGCCTTTCAGGTCAGTGGCATGTCGAACTGAGAATCGACAGAATTAATGCGATCTAGAGAGATCACTGGTTCGAGCCACAAGATACTCGGTGTTTCGATTGCTTCTTTCAGCAACTTCTCAAGAGTCCAAGGAGGAAAAAGGGTTTTCCTACTCTCAAGAAGGTCGTGAGCTTCTTTCTGTTTTCATTCAGCTTCTTCAGCCTCTCTAGCAACCCGAGCGCTAATGTCAGCGTCCTTGTCTCGGCCTTGCTTTTTCAAAAGATCGGCAATGGTCTCTTTATCTTCATCACTCTCTTCAGCAATTTTCTTGCCCTTGTCTTTGGCACCCGAACCTGAGGCTTGGCCTGTTGGAGGAGGTTCGGTTGTTTTGGTTGCTGTAGAAGTAGGAGGCGGTTGAGATACATGCTCTCCCCCTTGTTTCGGAATGGACACGAAGTCAAGGAGCCCTTCAATTTTGCTCAGAAGAGAAAGGGCAGGAGCAAGCTTTTCCGCGAGAGTACGCCTCACAGAGTAGTTTAGTATCGGGTCATGTGCTTCCAGGATGTTTGAAATAGCTGCGTGGACATCCGAAACACACGAAGACACAATCTCTCTTTTAGATCGAAGAGACTTAATCTCCTTTTGAGAATTGGAGAGTTGAAGACTCTTGACCTTCAGAGCAGTGGTCTTTCTGGCAAGAGCGTCCATAAGAGAATTTTCAGCAGCAAGATCTTCCTGGAGCTTGGTCAGTCGCTCCTCAATCGTCGCCTTAAACGCTGAGTTGTCGTCTGAGAGAGTTTGACGAAGAGTGCCAAAAGACTTCAGTTCTAAGGCAACTGAGGTAGTCAGCTGGTTGACAAGAGGTTCCAGTTTCGTTTTGGTGTTGTTAGCAGTCTCATGTAAAGATTTCAACAGAGACGAAGCATCAGTAAATAGTTTTTCGACTTTTTCGTTCGCAGCCTCACAGGACTTGGTGGATGCATCAATTGCGGCAGTAGCTGAGTCTAGAGAGACTTGATGAGCTTTGGAAAAAGCATCAACAATATTTTGAATAGCAGCTTCAGAAATAGTAGACTGTGATGAAGAAGAGGAGGCGATGAGCGAATCTATCTTTTCGTGAAGCTCCTTGAGATGCTTCTTGGTGACCGGAGCATCATCATCGTCATCACTCTGCACCTGATACGGACTGTAATAGACCGAATCAAATGTCATATCCTCCCCACCGAGGAATGGTTCTTCGTCCTCTGCTGCCTGAGGTGAGGGTGGAGGCTCGGTAGTGGAAGTAGGTTCGGGTTGTGAAGTAGGTTCGGTAGTGGGAGTGGGTTCGGGTGCTTTAGTAGGAGCCCCCGTATCAGATACGTTGGTTCTTACTTCAGCAGTGGTTGTGGTAGCTTCTGTAAAAATGGGAGGGGGTACTAGGATGGAGGTAGGTGGTATTTGAGTGGTGGAGGTTATGGGGGGAATAGAAATAGGAATGGTAACTGGTGGAGAAGAGATAGGTGAAGTGGAAACATGAACTTCTGGGGTAGGCGATCGTGGATGAGTGTTACCACGAGGAAACCCATCATAGTCTGAGTTTTCTTCCTCAGATTCGCTTGAGGAGGAAGCGAGTATCAACTTTCGCCTCATTTGGGTTTTTCTCTTCTTCATTGGAGGGGATTGGGCAGCCTTGGTGGTTTTACGTTTCTTGGGAGAAGGTCCTTTCGCTCCCTTGCCAACCTGCTTGTCTTTGCCTTTTTCATTCTTCTTTCCCCTGGGAGCAGGCTTGTCAGCTTCATGGATGGATTTAATCATCTCAGGAGTTAACTCTCTAGGACCAGAGCGACGAAACTCCTTGTAGGTTCTGATGATACGGCTATCGGCAGGAACGTCTCCATACATCGACTCAGGGATGGAGCCAATGAACTGAAACTTGGATGCGTCAGAGACAATTATCTTCGTGGTATGGAAAGTACCAATCGAAGACATTGGAGAACCAGCAACAATGGGGACATGATACTTTTCCATCACCCATTTTGTAATGAGAGTCCAAAAACGAGCATAGGAAATCTCGGAATGCTGAGATGTAGAAGCCAGACTCTGAATAAGCTTCTGCCATAGGACCGACCCATAGTCCAGGTTGATACCGTTGTAGACCCCATAGAGAATCGAGATGAACAGACGACTCGCTCCGTCTGATCCAGCGCTGCGTTCAGATAACCCCTTGAACAGCACTGTAAACAACCTATTCCACTGAGGAGACAGGCACGATTTCTTGAACTTCATGACCGTTGTCAGCACCTCAATATAACCCATATTGTAGAGTATAGAAAACAGGTGACCCACCGGAATTGATTCAGGGTTAACCCTAAATGAATCAGGTTCAAACCCTAAAAGTGAGCAGAATCGTTGCTTGGAGATTGACGCCTTGTGATCAAGCACGTCGAAGAAGATCCTATCGATTGACTTGTCGTAATGAGCAGTGGCGAAAATTTGGGATAAGAACTCCATAGGAACAACTTCAGCTTTGGTGAGTGCAGGAGCAAGCGGCGAGTATTTGAGACACTCGATGATCGGGAACATGAAGGCATCATAAACCTGAGGAGTAAGATCGATGATCAAACACTGTTGGGGACGAATCGGCAGGATGTGGGAAGTGGCATGAACCGATGATGAATCCGCCATTGTTGTGAAGAAGTTGGGAGAGATGATGAACAGTAGAATACGTGAAGAATTTCTTGCTCTCTGAAATTTGGGTGCAGTAAAGAGGTAAATAATGGTGAAGATTACCTTTTATACTGTGGATAAAGGAGAGAGAAGAATCTGTCCCAAATCTTCGAAGGAAATACGAAGGGTTTTTCGGAAGTGATTGATGCGTGATAGTTGTTAGCACCGATGACTACGCATGAGAGAGAGTATCAGTCCCGATTCACACGCCTTCCTATCAGACGCCGTTTTTAAACGAAACGGTTCCACTTCGCACGTCTGGCCTTCAAGCGCCGTTTGAAAATCAAATCGATTGGACTCCCGCCTGAGTCAGCATCTTATCCTTTTAGATTAAACGTCATCTTAAAGAAAAATTGACCATGTGGATCAATGTGAGCCACAACTCTTTTATGACTTCAAATCCCATTTAAAAAATATGCCTTGTAACTAATGAAACCAGAATGTTGGAAAATCAAAAAGATTTTCGTGCTTAGTGTGTAAAGGAAAAGGAAATAAAGCAACACATATAAGGGAATTTTTGATGTCAATAAAGACACGAAACAATGGATCCCGGGCACGAATCTCTTCCTTCAAAGTCAAAAGAGACTTTAAAGTGTTTGTGTGGTTTCCCGTTGAATAACGATCAGACACTTATTGAGAAGTGTTGAAAGGCTTCTTTTAATCAGGCTAATTTGGGTGGCTTTCGCTTCAGTTCAGAATTCCTGATCTTGATATAAGACAGTAATCGAACGAAGTACTTGTGAGACCAATGTAGTCTGTTGAACAAGTAGGTTTGAAATAATTTAAGTGGTAATGTAAAATAGTTTATGTAAAATCTCAAAAAAAAAATTTAAAACTGGATTCCAAGGGAAGAAATGTTATGGGATTTAACAATTTCATAGGAATCACACAAAAGAAAATTAGAGATTTTACTTTCCATCCTCATTGATAAGTCCGCCAATTCGTGAGTGAAAGCTAGAGCAAAATTGATTGTTCACCGTCAATGCATAGTAGGTATTGAATTGTGGGTTTCACTCAGTACGTAGTGACACGAAGCTAAGATCATAAACACAGAAAGTGTGTAACCATAAACCTCAGTGATAATTTTTGAGAGTCTCAAGGGTTACGTTTATGAAGCGAATGAGATGGAGAAAAGTAGTGTAGATGGTATAAAGAAAAACCAAAGTACCTCTGCTGTTAAAATAAGGACCAAGCAGAAAACTCTTGTCTGATGTGAGAAGAGAGTTAGGTAGCTCATGATTAGAATAAATATGAAAGCCTAATTGGGAAGACAAGGTTTGTATGTACCAAGTCAGTAAGGCTATTATTCAGAATCATGTGAGGCTTTGGACACATACAATAGCATGCTTCTAGGGACACTTAACTTAATGAAAGAATTTCCCCACAAATATCCACACAAAAATATAAGACACAAAACAAAAAATTATCGAACTAATAAAAATAAAAAAATGTTTTTGGAGTTTTTGATTTAAAAGAATAAAATGATTTTGTAATTTTTGATTTAAAATAATAATAAAAAAAATGAGACACACAAAAAATTTTGGAACCGAACCCAAGCGTTCGGTCTATTTCGGCAATATATATATATATATATATATATATATATATATATATATATATATATATATATATATATATATTGGAACCGAACCCAAGCGTTCGGTCTATTTCGGTTGCAAAAAAATAAGTTTGAAAAAGAAAAGAACGTTGAAAATAAGAGAGAAGAATTTGAGAAAATGATACAAAAGATTTACAACCAAAGAAACTACCGTTGAGTGATAAGCGAAGATTAGATGATAGGACCGAACCCGAGCGTTCGGTTTATTTCGGCATACCAGAACAGGACTGAACCCGAGCGTTCGGTTCATTTCGGCACACATGTGACCCGAACTCGAACGTTCGGTACATTTCGCTTCCAACTTTTAATTTTGAGAAGTAGTCTTTGGTACTGACTCCAATTCCATCATTCCTAGCCCTTGTAGAATTTTATTGAAAGATGCTTCAGGAAGAGCTTTGGTGAAGATGTCAGCCAGTTGATCAGTGGTTCGAACAAAGTGAATTTCGACGTTCCCATCTTCAACATGATCCTTAATAAAGTGATACCTTAGTGCTATATGCTTTGTCTTGGAATGTTGTAATGGGTTATGACAGATCCTAATTGCACTTTCTGAATCACAATATAGTGGGATGTTTTTCATATTGAGTCCATAGTCCCGGAGCTGGCTTTGGATCCAAATCACTTGAGATGTACAGGAGGCTGCTGCGATGTACTCTGCTTCGGCGGTAGACAGAGAAACACATGTCTGTTTCTTTGATTGCCAGCTAACCAATTTCCCGTCTAGGAATTGGCAGCCTCCAGTGGTGCTTTTCCTGTCTAAACCACATCCTCCAAGGTCTGCATCTGAGTAGGCTTGAACGAAGAAACCTGAGTTTGATGGATACCATAGACAGTGGGAGGTGGTTCGTTTCAGATACCAGGGTATGTTTTTCACTGCAAGCATATGTGGTTCACGAGGATTCGCCTGGAACCTAGCACAGTAACACACAGAAAACATTATATCAGGCCTACTAGCAGTGAGGTACATTAAAGACCCAATCATTTGGCGGTATAGCGTAATATCGACTGCGGGTTTTTCCAAGGATGGTGTGACCTTGGTTCCGAATGCCATTAGAACTTTAACCTTTGAGTCTCCCATCATGCCGAATTTAGCAAGAAGAGTCTTGGTGTATGCTTCCTGGTTGATAAAGATGCCTTTTGGGTCCCTGTCTAATATTTAAACCAAGGAAAAAGTTAATCAGACCCATTGAGCTCATTTCAAATTTAGTCTCCATCAACTTTCTGAATTCAGCTGTCAAGCTAGGATTCGTTGAGCCAAAGATGATATCATCGACATAGATTTGAACAATCATAAGGTGGTTACCTTCCTTCTTACGAAAGAAGGTTGGGTCAACCGAACCTTGTTTGAATTTTGACATCTTTAAAAACTTGGTTAGCGTTTCATACCATGCCCTAGGTGCTTGTTTCAGACCGTAAACTGCCTTGTCCAGAATATAACAGTGATTTGGGTACTTTTCATTGACAAAACCAGGAGGTTGCTCCACGTAAACCGTTTCTTCAAGTTCTCCATTCAGAAAGGCGCATTTCACGTCCATTTGGTAGACCTCGAAGTTCTTGTGTGCAGCATAGGCCAGAAATATTCGAACATATTCCAGCCTTGCTACCAGAGCAAAAGTTTCCTCATAATCAATTCCTTCTTCCTGGCAGTATCCTTTCACCACGAGACGAGCTTTGTTTCGAATCACATTGCCTTCCTTGTCCATTTTATTTCTGAATACCCATTTGAGACCAACAACTGAGGCATCTTTAGGAGTTGGAATGAGGTGCCATACCTTGTTTCTTTCGAACTCGTTGAGTTCATCTTGCATAGCTTGAACCCAGTCAGAATGATCAAGAGCAGTATTTACTGTCTTCGGTTCAACTTTTGATACGAAAGAATTATACATGCAGAACTCTACTTTGGAGAATAGAGATGTTTGCTTTGCCTTCAGTTGAGATCGGGTGAGGACCTTTTCAGAGACATTACCCACTATCTGAGATACAAGATGATCTTTGGTCCATTTAACAAGAGGAGGGTAATTTGGATCATAGGATGGATCCAATTCATCGTTTACCATTTCTTCTAATTCAGATTGACTATCGTCATAGAAAAACATGTCGGAGTTCTCCCCCTCGACTGATGAGCTTTCAGGTGTAGCTGGACTTTCTGGTGCTATAGGACTCTCGGGTGCAGTTGAGCTTTTGGGTGGAACTGGAATAGAATACTCCCCCTCAAGTTGTGAGCTTGGTTGTTTTGAAGAAAGAGGATTCTCCCCCTCAACTGAAGCGCCTTGCTGAGGAGGTTCGTTCGGAACTTTTTCTCCTTCACCCATTCGTTTGGCTGCATCTTCGACAATTTGCTTCAGATGGTCGACTTTGTTGTCTGCTGCCTTGGCTTCCGAGAGAGTAGCTTTCTCAGGTTCATCGAATAATTCCACAAACTGATCGAATAGATTAGCAATCGAGGCCATGACTTGACCTGTTTGAGTGAATATCTCTCCAATTGCTTCTTTAGAAGCCTTTAGCTTTTTGACGTAGTTATCATCGAAAGTCACATAATATGTTTCTTCGATCTTCCTTGAACGCTTATTTAAGACCCGGTAAGCTTTTGAAGTAAGAGAATATCCCAGAAAGATTCCTTCATCAGCTTTAACGTCAAACTTGTTACGATGTTCTTTGGAGTTGAAGATGAAGCATCGTGAGCCGAATATATGGAAGAATTTCACGTTCGGCTTCCTGTTATTGATGATCTCATAAGGAGTAAGAGAGAAGCGCTTGTTGAGATAAGACCTGTTCTGCTTAAAACAAGCCGCAACAATAGCATCAGCCCAGAAATATAAAGGAAGAGAAGCGAAACTTAGCATCGTTCGGGCCGCCTCACACAAGGATCGGTTTCGTCTTTCGACAATTCCGTTCTATTGAGGCGTGTAGGGGGCTGAGAAGTTGTGACTGATTCCTTTTTCTGCCAAAAAGTCTTCAAATTCTTTGTTCTTGAACTCCAGTCCATTGTCTCTCCTGATGTTGCGAACAACTTTTCTCAGTTGTACTTCAACCTACTTGATGAACATCTTTAGCTTAGGAGTAGCTTCAGATTTGTGCTTCAGAAAGAACACCCATGTAAAACGTGAGAAATCATCAACAATAACAAGAATATACTTGCTACTGCCAATGCTTTCGATTGATGATGGACCACACAAGTCAATGTGAAGCAATTCAAGTGGTTCAACAACTTTTGTGTTTATAATGGATGGGTGAATTTGACGAATTTGCTTCCCCATTTCACACGCAACACACAAATGTTCTCGATCAAACTTGAGCAATGGGAGACCCCTAACATGACCCCCTGTGACAAGCTTGTTGATGTCTTTGAAGTTGAGATGTGAGAGCCTTCGGTGCCACAACCAGCTTTCGTCAGAGTGAGCTTTGGATAAAAGACATATAGCTGGATTTCCTGTGATTGGTTTTAGATTGAGAGGAAACATTTCGCCTTTGCGTTCTGATTTGAGAATCACCCTTTTTGATTTCTTCTCTATGATTTCTGAACCTTCATCATCAAATGAAACTTTAAGACCGGTACCTCCCACCAGTTGAGACACACTGATGAGATTATGCTGTAGCCCTTCAACGTACGCCACCTTTCTTATTGTGAAGTCTCCATTAGTTATCATACCATAACCCTTTATCGTTCCATAAGAGTTGTTGCCGAACTTGACATTCCCACCATTCTGAAGAGATCGAAACTCTCTTAGCTCTTCCTTCCTCCCTGTCATGTGACGTGAGCAGCCACTGTCAATGTACCATTCTTCGTCGGACTGCTCGTCACTAATAACCTGCAAAAATTAAGCAGATTTAGGAACCCAAAGTTTCTTGGGTCCACGTGAGCCTTTCACAAGAACAGGAATAGTAAGAGAAACATCAACAAGATATGTTCTTTTTATTAATGTTTCATCTTTTCTCTTAATGGTGAAAACTTTGATTTTGTTAGGGTTAGTTACAGACGTTTTGGTTTCAGATTTTGGTGGTTGGGCATTAGTTTTCTTTCGGTTTTCCTGGACTGAGGAAATCTTCGATTTTCCTCTCAAGTTCGTTGAAGAATTTGAATTTTGTGGATGAATGGAATTGGGTTTAGAAGAGAATTGAGAATGAGAGGAATTTGAATGAGAGACTTTGGACCGGGAGTCTTTCCTGACTTGAGGTGCTAAGTGACCCTTTTGTTTATGATCATCAGAGGGACCGAACCTGGATCTTCGGTAGCTGTTGCTTTCAAGACCGAACTTGTCCTTTCGGTTGCTGTTGCTCTCTGAACCGAACCTGTCCTTTCGGTTGTTGTTGCTCTCTGAACTGAACCTGTCCTTTCTGTTGTTGTTGCTCTCTGAACCGAACCTGTCCTTTCGGTTCTGTTCCTCATGCGGCCTGAAGGTCTTTTTCTCTGGCTTTGAATTTTTATCATGATAGGAGAAATGGGCGTTTTGAGATCGCCAAAACTGCTTTCGCTCTGAGAGATTCTTTTTGTATCTCAGATTCGTCTGCTGCTTTTGATCTTTCACTTGTTTCGGCTGTCTGTGGGTGTTAGCCTTTTGTTTCAGCTTCTTGTCAGCCGGTTCACATTTCACAGATGATGTTTCGCTTGTGGAAGTGACTTCTTCAACAGGTATTTCTTTTGTGCCACTAGTGCTTGGCACGTCAAAGTTGTTAGGCTTGTTCAACGGCTCTGGTACATATCTTCCTTTTGTTTTCCAGGATGTTCGCTCTGACAAACCAACTGTTTCGTCGGCATTATCTATAGGAGCTGACCAGAAGAACTCATCACAGCCATCTACGTTATCTTCGTTCACAATGGCAGTGAGTTCGGCTGTTTGATGTTCGGTTACTCCTGTGACTTTATACACCTGATTTGGAGTAGTTCTCACCTTTTGGTACACTACAACCTTTACTTCAAGAATCGGGGACTTATTTTGGGACAAACGAGCGAACTCCACAAAATTTTCAGAAATTAGATTTTTGTGGTTTTCGGGTTCGCTCTTGACAAACTCAGAACAATCGACTACATCCTCTACAGAAATTTCACTCATATCATCGTCCTCATTAAGTTTAGATGCGTTTTCAACATCAACTTTATTTTCTGAACTTAAATTGGCACTCAATGAGTCAAATTTTTGTATGGTTTTGGTCCTTAGTTTCAGCTTATCGTTTCATCCAAAAGATTTTTCAGCATGTCCTTATGGTCTTTGGACTTTATAAAAGATTCTATTTTGTCCAGACCATACGTGTAAGTGGGATTCACATCATCAGACGATACAACACTTTCACAGTTGTATGCCTCAGCATCGATTTCATCCTCCTTAAACTCAAGGAAGGGTAAAATCATGCGATGTATTTTCTACCCTATTTCACAATTCAGATGCAGTTGAGTAATGTTAGCATAAAGTTTTTTTTAGCAATCAAACAAAAAACATTTCTTTGTTTTAAAAGTTTTAAATTGTCTCTTTGTAAATAAATGTTTTCATCCTTAGACTTAATCAGCTCTGACTCCTTCTGCTCAATCCACATCCTTCGCTCCTCACTCTTGGATGACACCCTGCTTATTTGGTCAGTTAGGTTAGAATTGGTGACCCGTGTTTGAGTTAAACAACTATCCAGATTTGAAATTCTTGAATTTAAGTTATTTAATTCCTTTTCATATGATTTCTATGGAGCTTTGAACGAGATAAAAAGAGATTGTACCTTCTTGATCAATTCATCAAGCTCATTGATCTGCACACTGAGAGGTTTTGCTGTGAAGCATAAGTCCTCTCGCTCCTTGGTGTCCTCATTTCCACCATCTGTATTGTATCCTCTCATGTGAGATACGTCAGTCACCATCAAACACTTCCCACTGCTTTCACCACCTTTTGCGACATACGCCTTTCCATGTGAAGGCTTTCTCACCTCATCATCTTCTGAGTCGGTTGACCACACCTGCACGCCACCGAACTCATCATCCTCTGCCGAACCCTATACAATAAGAGCATTCATAGAAGGGTTAGTAGCAGCTTTCTTCCTCTTGATCTCTTCCAGCTTTTTCATCAAGACAAACTCTTCATCTTTCTCCTCATCCTTTTCTGCCATTTTCTTCAGAACACAGTATTTGGCATAATGATTCTTTCCTCCACAGTAATAGCAGTTGACACCAGAATCTCCTTCAACCTTCGCCTCTTTCTTTGGTTCCTCAGTCTTCAGCTCCTCCCTTACCTTTTCTGAACTGTAGCTTCCCTACCAATTTTGGTTTTTATTGGTAGGAAACCTCTTCTTGATGAACCTTTTTGGATTGGACACCATCATAGCATAATCTTCTGTAGTAAGATCGTAGTCCTCCAAGTTTGGATCTTCATCTTCTACTACATTCTTGCTTTTGGACAGGAGGGCCAAAGACCCCAAGTTTGAGACCACACTTTTCGCTTGCATCACAATCTTTTCTTAGGATTTCAGAATCCCCACCAGTTTCGCCAGCGAATATGACTTGAACTGCTCGTGAGCTTTAACTGTAGACACAACAGCTCTCCATTCGGATCTTAAGCCATTCAAAAAGGTGACCTTCTGTTCAATCAGCTTCCTTTCGATATCATGTTTGATCATCTTGCTAAGAAGATGATTGAAGCGATCAAACGTCTGAGTGACGGTCTCATCAGAATTTTGTTTAAATTCTCCAAACTCAGACAAAAGCAAAGTCTGAATAGAGTGCTCTAAATCTTCATCTGTGGAATACAGCTCTCGCAGCCTATCCCAGATTTCTTTAGCTGTACTGCAGGAACTCACCAACCTAAACGTGTCAGACTGGAGAGCGAATCGGATCAGTCTCAATGCTTTGATGTTGCACTGAAACTTCTCCTTTTCGTCTTGAGCCACGTCTTTCACATCTTTTAACAGATCATTATACTCTTTCTGAGTTTTAATGATTCTAGATGTTCCTGAATGAGCAAATGGTCCAGACACAATAACTTCCTATATAAGATACCCATTATCTTCAGATCCGATGACATAGTCTTCAAAATGATGTGCCCAAACTTTGTAATCCTGGGTGTAAAGAATAGGAATCTTTGTTGTTGATCCAATACTGTGTGAGATGTTGATAGGATTAGATTGAGAATCGTCCATGCTTGATCGTTTAACCTGTTTGAAAGATCAGACTTGTAATATGTAATATTAGGGCAAAAGAATAAATACTGAGATACGTCAATTATGGAGTGACGGCTCAATAAATATCAGTTAATGCGGAAAAACCCTAATCACTTCTTTCACAGAAGAGATGTGTATGAATTACACAGCCTCCTGCTCTGATACCAATTGATGAGTATTTAAAACTCTTTGATCGATTAGATCTTTATAACAGGCAAATCAATAAAGTAAAACAGTGAGATAAAAACACAAGTATGGATTTGAATGAGTCAAATGATTCGATTAACTCAAACCTTAGCAGAGCTCGATGAAGAACTTCCGTTGTAGAGGATTCTAGGGTTACAAAAGATAAGAACGTGTACGCTATAAAATCTCTATCAAAATCATTACGTTCAAGAATGCATGCAAGCATCTATATATAATAAACCCTACAACGTACTCACGGATGGACATGCCCATACCGGAGACAAAATTGGACTAGCTAACGAGCCCACAGACGCAACACTAAACTGGACCTAACACTTTTGAAAGATGAAAAGAAATACGAACCTATTATGGGGCATATAAAACGAACGCTGATTTCGTACATTTATGAAGTGGCGAAGTTTGACATTGAAATTGCTTCAGTTCTGAAGAGGAAACCCAATGCTCCCCTTACTGGCAAGACGAAAGACATCAACAATATACAGATGGGGAAGATTGTAAAAGAGAACTGGACTGTAATGTTTCATCATGGTCTAGTTGATAATGTAAAAAAGTGCCTTTTCGCATTGCCTGATAAGCATTTCTTCTTTACAACTTGCTTGGAGTTTACTTTAGAGATCACAGGGCAATGTAAAACTGAATGACGAAGCTGCGAAGAAGATTTACTCTGATATGATAAGATGGTACATTGCTTTTCGCATGCATCTTCTCGTAGTCATTCCCAAGCTCTTCAATACTACAAAGAAGACACAATAGTGAAGAGTCTCTCACCTTAATGGACGCAAAGGGGGAGATTGTTGGGAATTAGAGTTGCATCATTACGTCTTATTTAATAGTTCATTTATGTGAACGGGCTTGGGCTTGTCCACCCGTCATTTATTAGGGTTAGAGTATTTAAGGTGCATGCATGCACCGTGTTTCATAACTTTGGCAATATTTTTGTAACCCTAATCACGCCTCTACAGTAGCAATTCTTAATCGAGTTCTTCTAAGGTTGTGGCCTATAATCATTATGCATATTTTGAATCATTTTTCTGTTCTTGTTCTTAATATGTTTTGAATCTAATCGATCTTTCAAGGATTAATATCCTAACACTCTTCTAGTGGGTCTAAAGGTGGTTCTACTACTCCCTCATCCAATCCAAAGGAAGCAGAGTACTTCCATTGTCATGAAAAAGGGCATTGAAAACAAAGTTGTCCTAAATACTTGCAGGACATTAAGGATGGGAAGATAAAGCCCACTTTCACAGGGTCTAAGAAGAAGTAGGGATGTGGAGAACAGGAAGATGAACTTGATCATGGGGAATAGGAAATATTTGCTTGTCGCCAAGATTGGAGTTTATTCTTTATTGCTTAGTAATGGGTTAGGGTTAGATTTGAACAATTGTTGCTACTCTCTAGATATGGAAAGAAACATTATTTCTTTTCATGATTTGTATAAACAAGGTTTTAGATTTTCATTTAACAATGAAATTGGTTATATTAATGCTTTTTATAATGGTAAATTTTATTTTGAAGCATTGCCCTGTAATGGTATATATGAAACTGTGATGGTTGTAGACAACTTAGGAAATAATGTATTGCATATTGATTTGTCCAATGGTTTGGACAAGGCATTCTTGTGGTATTGTCGTCTTGGACATCTCAACAAGAAGCGCATAGCCCAAATCGAAAAGGATGGAGTGTTCGAGTCATTTGACTTAAATTCAGATGACACGTGTGAATCTTGTTTGCTTGGAAAGATGACAAAGTCACCTTTCACTGGTACTTGTGAAAGAGGTGAGGGTTTGTTGGATCTCATACACACCGATGTGTGTGTACTCTTCAGATCCACCACAAGGGATGCTAATCGCTTCTATGTAACATTTACCGACGATTATAGTAGATATGAATATATCTACTTAATCAAGCACAATTCGGAAACCTTTGAAAAGTTTAAAGAGTTTAAGCAAGAAGTGGAGAATCAATTGGGCAAGAAGATAAAGATGATTTGATCCGATCGTGGTGGTGAGTATCTTAGTATAGAGTTCCAGGACTATCTTAAGGAATGTGGAATTGTTTCACAATTGATGCCTCCTAGGACATCGCAGCTGAATGGTGTGGCTGAGAGGCACAATCGGACCTTGTTGGACAAGGTTCGTTCCATGATGAGTCGAGCTTCGTTACCTATCTCATTATGGGGGTATGCCTTAGAGACTGCCACCCAAATCCTTAATCTAGTCCCAACTAAGAAGGTTGCCGAAACACCTCACGAAATATGGAGAAGGAAGGTTCCCTTGTTAGCGCACATCAAGGTTTGGGGTTGCGAGGCTTTCATAAGACGAGAGACTCACGACAAGCTCAATCCTCGTAGCGAGCGTTGTATTTTCATCAGCTATCCACAGAAGTCCTTTGGATATCTCTTCTACAGACTGAGTGACAATGTTGTTTTCATTGCGAGGAGAGGAGTCTTTCACGAGAGAGAGCTCATATGCCAAGAGGACAGTGGGAGGCAAATTGACCTTGAAGATCTTCAAGATTTAAGCGATGAAGAAACATATAACACTAGCGCTCAACCTGAGGATGAGACTCCTATTGATCCAGTTAACAAGTCCTTAGCTCTGAGACGTTCCAGTAGAGTTAGCGTTCCACCTGTGTTATATGGTTTTCATATAACAACTAAAGGTGATATGTTTATCAGTGATAGTACATTGATAAATTTGGATGAACCTGAAAACTACAAGGAAGCCATTGCGAGCCAAGAGTCTGCAAAGTGGAAAGAGGTAATGGACAGCGAGATTCAGTCCATGTATGACAATCAAGTTTGGAACTTGGTTGACAATGCACCAGGTCGTAAGACGGTCGGGTGAAAATGGATCTTCAAGAAAAGACCGACATGGACGGGAAAGTACACACATATAAGGCGCAATTGGCTGCGAAGGAATTTACTCAAACTCCTGGAGTTGATTATGACGAGACTTTCTCACCAGTAGCAAAGATTAAATCTATAAGGGTTATGCTATCCATAGTTGTGTTTCATGATTATGAAATATGGCAGATGGATGTCAAAACCTCTTTCCTTAATGGGAAGTTGGCTGAGGATGTTTACATGTGTCAGCTAGAGGGTTTTATAGATACGAAGTACCCTAATAGAGTGTGTAAGCTTGATAAATCCATTTATGGATTAAAGCAAGCATCTCGCACATGGAATCTTTGTTTCGATGAGAAAGTTAAAGAGTTTGGTTTCTCGAGAAGTGAGGATGAGTCCTGCGTATATGTCAAAGCTAGTAGGAGTATAGTTAGCTTTCTGTATTATATGTGGATGACATACTACTCATAGGAAACCAGATTCCAACCTTGCAGGAGGTTAAGTCCTGGCTTGGGAAGTGTTTCCTTATGAAGGACCTCAGAGAAGCTGCTTACATTTTGAGGATAAGGATATTGAGAAATAAGAGTAAAAGACTAATAGGACTTAGTCAAAGTACCTACTTGGACAAGGTGTTGAACCTTTTCAACATGGAGAATTCCAAGAAAGGAGAATTGACTATCCAGAGCAACACCAAACCGAGTAAGACTCGAGTCCGAGTACCGATGCCGAAATAACAGAAATGAGTCGAGTACCATATGCTTCTGCCGTTGGCTCGATCATGTATGCTATGACATGTACTCGCCCCGATGTGGCTTTTTCTTTGAGCATGGTTAGTCGATATCAAGGAAATCCTGGTAGAACTCATTGGATAGTAGTAAAAAACTGATGGGTTTTAGGTAAAACAAATAAACTAGAAAAACAATTCCTAAGTTCACATGCAACCTACTTTGGATCTATGTTTTATCTATTGAACATACAACTTTGAATTGCATAACAAGAACCCTAGAGGAGAGAGGCTATAATCGACATTTACAACCTAGGGTTTAGTAATTACATACCTTTCAATTGTTATAGTAAACAATTGATAATTCCCTTGATCTTGATCTTGATCTTCTTGGAAGCTTAGCATCACAAGTGTAATGCCTCTAATGGAATCACACCCAAACTAGCAAGAAGGAAAGTAGAGGAGAGAGGGGAGAGGGAGTATGCAAAATTTCGGCCCTTAGGGTTTCTTCAAAAGAAAGAGTGACCAAAACATGAACCAGGAGGCTCCTTATATAGCTGAGGGATCTAGGGTTTAGGGGAAACCCTAGTTATCCTTTGCTTAGGGCCTAAGCAAACCCAAGGGCCTTATCCAAGCCCCTATGGACGAAATTATTAGGGTTTCCCCTAAAGATTTCGTCCACGCTTATCCAAGGGGGTTCTAGAGCCTTCCACTCAACTATTAGATAATTGCAAACTAGTCCCTGCACCTTATAATCAATTCTTTTAACCCCAAAATTAATTCTAATTAATTTCTGGCTAACAATTAATTAAACAAAATGATTTCTTATTAATATATTAATCTTTTAACATATTAATAAATTCATTTATATTAATTTATTAATCTTATAATAAATTAATATCTCTCCTTTCATAATTTCCTTGTCCGGTTGCTAGGTTTGAGGGCAACCCAAAAGGACTGTGCTGCTATCAATTCAAGTACATACCAATTATAGTTATGGGCTTAGACACCTAATCCAATAGTCTCCCACTTGGATAAGTCTGTAACTATAATTGCTAGTATGCCTTCTAAATTTGACCAGCAAATTGTAGCTTCCAAAAAGCTGTTGCCGAACTCTGACCCAGTCAGTTACGTGTCCTATGATAAGTGATCATATAATCCTTCGTTCTGCTAGATATCCCTAGACAAAAGACATGGAATGCAATCAACCTCTTTGTCCAGAATCTATGTTTCCCGATTCCTGATTTGTGATGATGTAGGACTTCTAATTGAACACATCAATTTAGTCCTGGCTGGGCCCAGCACACAAGTCAACACCAAATCATCGAGGGGCCCACAGATATCGCTTTTCCCGTTAGGGCAAAAGGAACGAATAAACATTGACTCATATGATTGTATCTTTTACTCATCAAACCATACATGATAATACGTTTTATAACACCAAGTTACTGATGCATTTTCGTATCACCAATGCATAGCCGACTTGCAAATCACAACTCATATATCTCTGTTTCAAGATTATAAGATATTATCGTCTCAGTATTACTCGTGGTGAATTCCATGAAGTAATACTCTGAGCGAGGGTTTATCCAATACTCAAATCTCAATTTCTGAGTACTCATGAACGTTGCAGCAAATACATTGCCATGTCTATCCTTAGACAATCTACAATCCAGTTCATGACAATCTTGATTCACTACTTACTTCCAAAAGTACGAGCGACTGTGGAGTTTGAATAATCTTATTATTCGGGAAGTAAAACATGCAAAAATGAAACACAATAATAAACAATTGACAAAAGCTAGAACCCAAACTTATAAATAATACTTTATTATTTAATCACCAAAAGTCAATTACATTTACTTTGTTACAAGTTTCAGAAAATTAATCTAACTACTAAAACTAATATCATCTTTCAGTCCTATGCTCCAAGCATGCTGAATATGCTTAGCCCTAATCAGACCCTTTGTGAGGGGATCTGCTGGGTTATCTTCAGATGACACCCTCTTCACTGTAAGATGGCCTTCTTCTACTCTATGTCTGATGAAATGGTACTTTCTGTCGATATGTCTAGTTTTACCATGATCTCTCGGTTCCTTTGTCAAGGCAACCGCTCCTTCATTATCGCAGAACAGTTCCATAGGCTCCTGGATGGTTGGAACAACTCCGAGATCCCCGATGAAGTTCCTCAACCAAGATGCTTCTTTCGATGCTTCACTTGCTGCTATGTACTCTGATTCACAAGTAGAATCAGCCACCGTATCTTGCTTGGAACTCTTCCAAGTAACTGATCCTCCATTTAATAAGAATACCCAACCTGACTGAGAACAGAAGTTATCTCTATCCGTCTGAAAGCTGGCATCACTGTAACCATCTACTCTCAAAGTATCATTGCCACCAAGTACAAGGACCCAGTCCTTTGTTCTTCGCAAATACTTGAGTATATTCTTCACGGCTATCCAATGAGCTCTACCTGGTTTTCCCTGATAGCGACTGACCATGCTCAAAGCAAATGCCACATCAGGGCGAGTACATGTCATGGCGTACATGATCGATCCGACAGCGGAAGCATAAGGTACACGACTCATGTCATCTATTTCCTCATCTGTACTCGGGCATTGAGTCTTACTCAATTTGGTATTGTTCTGGATAGGTAGCTCTCCCTTCTTGGAATTTTCCATACTAAACCTCTTTAGTACCTTATCCAAGTATGTGCTCTGACTAAGTCCAATTAGTCTCTTCTTTCTATCTCTCAATATTCTAATCCCAAGAATATAGGCGGCTTCTCCTAGGTCTTTCATGGTAAAACACTTTCCAAGCCAAGACTTAACTTCATTCAAGGTTGGAACGTCGTTGCCAATGAGTAATATGTCATCGACATATAACACCAGAAAAGTTACTATACTCCCACTAGCCTTGATATACACACAAAACTCATCTTCACTTCTAGAGAAACCAAACTCTTTGACTTTCTCATGGAAGCAAAGATTCCAGCTGCGAGATGCTTGTTTCAATCCATAAATGGATTTCTCAAGCTTGCATACTCTATTGGGAAACTTTGCGTCAAAAAAACCCTCTGGCTGACTCATGTAAACATCCTTAGCCAACTTCCCGTTAAGGAAGGCAGTCTTGACATCCATCTGCCAGATTTCATAGTCATGAAAGGCAGCTATGGCGAGCAATATCCTAATAGATTTAATCTTAGCCACCGGCGAAAAAGTCTCATTATAGTCAACCCCTGGGGTTTGAGTGAAACCTTTTGCAACCAGTCGAGCCTTGAACGTATGCACATTCCCATCCATGCCTGTCTTCTTCTTGAATATCCATTTGCACCCAACTGTCTTCTGACCTGGTGCACTATCAACCAAATTCCAAACTTGGTTGTCATACATGGACTTAATCTCGCTGTCCATTGCCTCTTTCCACTTGGAAGCCTCTGGGCCTGCCATTGCTTCCTTATAAGTGACTGGTTCATCTAAGTTTACTAGTGTTCTGTCACTTATGAATGTGTCACCATCTGAAGTAATATGAAAACCATACAACTCAGGTGGCACACTCACCCTAGTGGATCTTCGAAGAGGTAATGATTTATCAACCGGTTCAACAGGAACTGTTTCCTCTGGTTGAGTGCTAGTGTCATATAAGGTTCCTTCATTGGTTGACTCTTGAATTTCTTCAAGGTCAATGGTACTCCCACTGTCCTCTTTGCATATGAGCTCTCTTTCCAGAAAGACTCCTCTTCGAGCTACAAACACCACGTTTTCACTAGGTCTGTAGAACAAATATCCAAAAGACTGCTTTGGGTAACCAATGAAAACACATTTCTCACTTCTAGCTGCTAGCTTGTCATGAGTCTCTCGTCTTACGAAAGCTTCACAACCCCAGACTTTAATATGTGCTAACGAGGGAACTTTCCCTGTCCACATTTTGTGAGGTGTTTTGGCAACCTTCTTTGTAGGGACAAGATTGAGGATGTGGGCGGCTGTCTCTAAGGCATACCCCCAGAAGTGAATAGGAAGCGAGGCACGACTCATCATAGAACGAACCATGTCTAACAAGGTTCGATTACGCCTCTCAGCTACACCATTTAACTGTGGTGTCCTAGGAGGAGTCAATTGTGAGACTATCCCACATTCTTTCAGATAGTCGTTGAACTCGGTACTAAGATACTCCTCGCCTCTATCGGATCTAAGTATCTTGATCTTTCTGCCCAATTGATTTTCGACTTCATGCTTAAACTCTTTGAACTTTTCAAAGGTTTCTGACTTATGTTTGATCAAGTAGATGTAACCATATCTGCTATAATCGTCAGTGAAAGTCACATAGAATCGATTAGCATCCCTTGTGGTTGATCTGAAGGGCCCACACACATCTGTGTGTATGAGATCCAACAGAACTTCACCTCTTTCACAAGACCCTGTGAATGGTGATTTTGTCATCTTTCCCAAAAGACAAGATTCACACATATCATCTGATTTTAGGTCAAATGATTCCAACACTCCATCCTTTTGGAGTTGGGCTATGCGTTTCTTGTTAATGTGTCCAAGACGACAATGCCACAAGCATGCCTTGTCTACACTATTAGACAAGTCAATATTAAGTACACTATTTCCTAAGCTATCAACACAAGTCACTGTTTCATACACACCATCACAAGGTAAAGCTTCAAACACAAAAATACCATTCTTATAAACAGAAATTGAACCATTCAAATCATTAAAAGAATATTTAAAACCTTGTCCGAACAATGCATGAAATGAAATAATGTTTCTCGTCATCTCAGACGAATAGCAACAATTTATTAAATCTAATCTAACATCATTACTGAGCAAAAGTTGATAAACTCCGATCTTGGTAACTGGTGAAGACTTTCTGTTCCCCATGATCAAGTTTATTCTCCCATGCTCTATCTCCTCACTTTCCCTTAGCCCCTGCAAATCAGAACAGATATGAAATCCACATCCTGTATCAAGGACCCATGAACGAGAAGATAATGAGTTATTAGCAGAAATAGTGTAAATACCTGCCGAGGATGGCTTCACTTTGCCATCCTTGATATCTTGCAGATATTGTGGGCAAGATCTCTTCCAATGCCCCTTTTGATTGCAGTAAAAGCAAATGGCCTCTTTTGGATCAGAAACATGGGGAGTGGAACCATTAGGCTTAGCCTTTGGGCCATTACTAGATGACACAGCTTGAGCCTTGGTCTTCTAGTTTTGCTTGGGAGGACCTTTCCTCTTCTTCCCCTTTCCCTGTCCAATGGCCAAGACAGGGGCACTTGCAGGTGTGGAGGGTATAGTTTTACCCTTCATCCCTGCCTCAGCTATCTGCAACAAGTTGTGCAATTGGGCCAAAGTCTGCTCAGTGTTGTTCAAATGGTAAGTTAAGATAAACTGACCATAACAATCAGGCAACGAGTTCAAGACCATGTCAATGGCCAATTCCTCATCGAAGTGAATGTTGAGCTTGACCAAACGCTCTATGTAGCGTTGCATTCTTTGCACATGAGATACAACCGATTCCCCCTCTTTCATCTTGCAAGCCATGAGTGACTTGACTACCTCAAACTTTTCTTGACGAGCTCGCTTATGGTACTTTTCCATAAGGTCCTTGTTCATCTCAAAAGGCCAGTAGTCCTCATAGTACCTCTGCAATTCTGGGGACATGGTTGCAACCATGATGCATGCCACTTTGGTAGCATCATCATAGTGTTTCTTGTAGGCAGCATACTCTTCGGGAGTGGCTTTTGAATCATCAAGTTCTTTGAGCTCCTTTTCAAGAACATACTCTTTGTCCTCGAATCTAAGCACCATCTTGATGTTACGCATCCAATCGTTATAGTTGGAGCCATCCATAACGACTTTGGAGCAGATATTTAGTAGAGAGAAGTTGTGGTTGGAGGATGATGAAGCAGAAGTGTTTCCAGGAGTAGACATCTGAAAAGAAACATAGTTTTAGTTAGATTCCAAGACACCTCAAAATAATAACCCAAAGATATCATATCAAGGTTAGGACCCAACTATGACGATTTACAACTTAGAAATGGGATGCCGAGATCCAAGTTCAAATCTCATAAAGGTAGGTGAATGATGATTCACCAATTCCACCATTAGACAAAATAAACGAAGTGAAATTCCTAATTCTTTTGAGATACATTAAAACTATTTAATGGCATGTTTTAATCTCGGATTATGCTCTACTATTTGTGACTGGGATACCAAGGATCACAAACTAGATGTGAATAACCATGCAAATGTGCTTGGTAGCCTTATTGTCTTTATCATTAACTATTGATGTGCCGGTAAACCACACACGCTCCATCAAAATGATAATTATAAGATACCCATTACTACTCTTTATTAGTGCCTTTTAGTGTGTCGGTTAACCACACACGCTCCACTAACGACCAATAAAGCATAATGTGCAATTTCATAGATTAGCATACTTTTCACATTTTTCCTAAAGTAACTAGAGTTGGGATTTTGAAAAATAGTGTTCTAGTACTTTCTTTAATAGCATTATACTTTTAATGGGAAGTAGTTGTCCTATCAAATCCGTTCTGCTAACGACCCTCCACTAATCAAGGAAGCGGTGGGTGAGAGTGGACACCCATTCAACTACCATTTTATAGGCAGTTTCCTTATACCCCCCTTATAGACTAGCTTCGTGAATGAGGCATACTAGCGATTTGACTGACCATATTCTTATACATATATAATATTTAACTTTTAATTATAATATATATATATATATAAGGTGTGTTTTAAAAACATTTTAAAATTTCAAGGGTTTATATAAATTTTTTCGAAATTTAAACTATTAAATTTTAAATTTAAATAAACCAATTAATTAGATTTAATATTTATCTATTAATTAACTTTTAATTAATTTATTAAATCTTGTAAGGATTATCTAATTAAATTAAACAATTAATTTAATCCTAATCCATATCCCTTATAGATTTCGAAAATATGGGGATAGGATAATTTCCTTATTTTTCTCAATTATCCAATAAGGCAACTATTATCCAAAACAAAGAAACCCTAATCTTTATAGCATATTTCGAAATTTTCAAGGGAGGAGGCTAGGGTTTTCAAAACCCAAACCCTAATTTCGATTAGGGTTCTTTGGAGGCTAGGGTTTTCAAAAACCCTTTGATCCACAACCCTAAAAATCGAAAAAATGGCCTTTAGGGTTTAATAGCTATAAACCCTAATTTGCAATTCAACAATTATAACAATTCAATTTAAAACAAACAATGGCTCTGATACCACTGATGGGTTTTAGGTAAAACAAATAAACTAGAAAAACAATTCCTAAGTTCACATGCAACCTACTTTAGATCTATGTTTTGTCTATTGAACATACAACTTTGAATTGCATAACAAGAACCCTAGAGGAGAGAGGCTATAATCGAAATTTACAACCTAGGGTTTAGTAATTACATACCTTTCAATTGTTATAGTACACAATTGATAATTCCCTTGATCTTGATCTTGATCTTCTTGGAAGCTTAGCACCACAAGTGTAATGCCTCTAATGGAATCACACCCAAACTAGCAAGTGTTGGAATAGTGTCTAAGGCTGCAAATATATTAGGCAAGTATTTGATCCAGTTGTGCATGGTCCTTTTGGGTTGTCTTCACCATAGCAACTTGATAGGATGATTTATTAAGAGAGAGTAAATATTATTAATATATTATGGGAATAATATAGTGAATAATATATTTGGTATTTGATTAATATAAGTCATAGAATTAATTAGAATTAATTTGGTGACTTAAAGAGATTAATTAAATAAAGGGGTATAAACTGTCAATTGTTTGATAGTTAAGCTTTAGACTGTAAATCCATTGGGATATGCTTTGGACGAATTCTAAGAGTGTTAGGATAGCCAAAATCGTCCAAAGGCTTATCTATGGAATGGATTTGGATAGCCTTAAGAGAAGATTATCCGATTAGGGTTTAGGTTGTAACCCTTAAGGAGTCTACAAGTATATATAGACCCTATGGCTGATGGAATTCGACACTTGACCTAAAGTAAGGAACCTCTGGTCGAAATTCCTCCCCTCTCCTCTCTCCTAAATCATTCTTCTTGCTTTGGTGTTTGTAAGCCATTAGAGGAGTGACATTTGTGACTCTAGAAGCTCCAAGACCTCAAGATCAACAAGGAACTCAAAGGTATGATTCTAGATCTGTTTCAATGTTGTTATTTAACCTAATTAGTCATTAGAAGACTTGGATTCAAAGCATGTTTATTAGAAAGCCTAGATCCAAGCATTAGGGTTTTGCATGCGCACATAAGAAAGTTCTTATGGCTAAAACCCATCAGTGGTATCAGAGCCAAGGTTGGTTTTCTTTAAATTGTTGCTTGATTAACTGAAACAAACCTGCAAAATTCGATTTTTAGGTTTCTGAGTCACTGACTCGGCGAGTCCCAAGGTGGACTCGGCGAGTAGGCCTGACTCGGCGAGTCCCCTTGTGCACTCGGCGAGTCCAGGCGTCAGGAATGGCCAGATTCGGGATTTCTTTGTAATTATCTTATCTAAACTTTCCTTAAACTAATTAGATCAATGTTAATTCGTTTTTATGATAAATATAACTGCAATCTTGATCTAATTAAAGATATTTATCTTATAATAAAATATTTAATTTCCTTATATGATAATTAATTAATTATTTTGATTATTTTGGTAATTATCTTAAAAGAAATCTTGAATAAATCAAATATAGATAATTAGGATATTAATTGTTAATTGGAATTATTTGTTATTTGATCCTCCATGTTTTAAATGTTTAAAACTTGTCCTCAAGTTTTGAAATTTATATTTGTGATTAAAAGTTTTAATTTAGACAACTTAAATTTCAAAACCCTAGATTTTAAAAAGTTTAAAATGCAACCCTATACTAATATGATATTACTAGTATAATATATATATATGTATAACTAAATGCTAGTCTTACCGTTAGTAGGCCTCATTCACGAAGCCAATCTATAAGGTGGGTATAAGGTTGCGGCCTATAAAATGGCGCTTAATGGGTGTACACTCATACCCACCGCTTGCTTGATTGGTGGAGGGTCATTAGCCGAACAGGTAGGATAGGGCAACCTCATCCTCTCATTAAGAGTATAATAAGAAATATAAAGTAACTACACATATTTTAAAATTTCCCAATCCTAGTTACTTTAGGAAAAGTGAATTGATGCAATCCCATGAAATTACACTTTGCACCTTGCTAAGATGTTAGTGGAGCGTGTGTGGTTTACCGGCACACTAATTGGTTCTAAGCGAAGGTGGCAAAGGGTGATTCATTGTTTATCATAGTTCGATGGAGCGTGTGTGGTTTACCGGCACATCGAATAGATGATCGTTACAATGAAGGCACCAGGTGAATTTGCATGGTTATTCACACCCGCTTTGTGATCCTCGGTATCCCAGTCACAAACAAGAGGGGCATATCGAGATTTAAACTTGCCATTGAATAGTTTCAATGAATCTCATCCGAACCTAGGAATTCTCAAAAACACTTAGGACTAATAGTTTAGGTTTTTGTGATGGAGAATTAGTGAATCGTCATTCACTTACCTTCAATTTATTTGCATGTTAGATTACGGCATCCCTTTTCTAATATGTAAATGTTATTGTTGGATCCTAGCCCTAATTTTTCTTATTGGGTGATAATTAGGGATTCTTATTCTAATCTATCTTTGTCCTTTTCTAATTATAGATGTCGAACGCAAACAACGCTGCTGCTAGTTCTTTCACGTTGATGAGCCTTTGCCAAAAGGTCACCTTCGATGGAACGAACTTTAGCGAATGGATAAGATACATTCGCACGATTGCTCGCTATGAGGACAAGGAGTATGTCCTTGATGAGAAGCTCGAGAAAATCAACACCGAAATCGCTACTCCAGCCGAAATCACCGCCTTTGAAACTCATGAGCGAGATGCAACGAAGGTACATTGCATCATGATCGCTACCATGAACTCCGAATTCCAAAAGTCCTACGAGGACATGTACCCGTACGAGATGCACCAAGACTTATTGGAGAGGTACCACCAAAACGCGAGACAAGAGCGGTATGAGATTTTCACTAACATGATTTCCGCGAAGATGGGTCATGGAGAATCTCTTACCGTGCACTTGCAAAAGATGCAAAGGTATGTCGACCGCCTTCGCAAGTTAAATGTTGACTTCGGTGAAGACTTGGCGATCGACATGGTGCTTCACTCTTTAGCTCCGATGTACAACCAATTTAGGATGACCTACCACATGAACAAAGAAGAGGTCACCCTAAGCAAACTCCAAGGTCTCTTGAGAGTCGCTGAGAGCAACTTCAAGGACAAGTCTGTTGCACCTACTCCCAATCCACCCGCTGCTCCTGTCTTGGCTATTGGTCAAGGAAAGGGAAAGAAGAGGAAAGCTTCATCGAAGAACTATCGCAAGGTGAAAGCCCAAGATGGTGCTTCTTCAAGTGGGACCAAAGTTGATCCCGCTAAGCCCTGTCCTAACCCGAAGGAGGCAGAGTGCCACCACTGCCACAAGATAGGACATTGGAAGAGAAGCTGCCCGGATTACCTGCAAGCAATCAAAGAGGGAAAGATCAAGCCATCTTTCGCAGGTATATACACAATCAAATCTAACAATTCTAATCATGCTATTTCTTGGGTTCTTGATACCGGTTGTGGTTATCACATTTGTTCTAATGTGCAGGGACTAAGAAGAAGTAGGGATGTGGAGCAAGGAAGGATCAATCTAATCATGGGGAATAGAAGATCGTCGCCTGTGACCAAGATTGGAGTGTATTCTATAGTGCTTAGGAATAGTTTGGTTTTAGATTTGAACAATTGTTGCTATTCGCCAGAAATGGCTAGAAACATCATTTCATTTCATGGTTTATATAGACAAGGATTTAGATTTTCTTTTAATAATGAGAATGGTTCTATTTTTGGCTTATCTAAATGGTGTCTTTTACTTTGAAGCTATACCATGTAATGGAATATATGAAACTGTTATGATTGTTGATAACTTAGGAAATGATGTTTTGAATATTGATTCTTCCACTAGTATGGATAAAGCATCCTTGTGGCATTGTCGTCTTGGACATGTCAACAAGAAACGCATAGCCCAACTCCAAAAGGATGGAGTGTTGGAGTCATTCGACCTTAGGGAAGATGACACATGCGAGTCTTGTTTGCTTGGAAAGATGACTAAGTCACCCTTCACGAGTACATGTGAAAGGGGCGAAGGTCTATTGGACCTAATACATACCGATGTATGTGGACCGTTTAGATCAACCACGAAGGATGGGAACCACTTCTACGTGACTTTTACCGATGACTATAGTAGATATGGGTATATCTACTTAATCAAGCAAAAGTCAGAAACCTTTGAAAAGTTCAAAGAGTTCAAGAATGAAGTGGAGAATCAATTGGGCAGGAAAATCAAGATGCTTCGATCCGATCGAGGAGGAGAGTACCTAAGTCTTGAATTCCACGATTATCTCAAGGAGTGTGGAATAGTTTCGCAATTGACGCCTCCTAGGACACCGCAGTTGAATGGTGTGGCAGAAAGGCGTAATCGAACCTTATTGGATATGGTTCGCTCTATGATGAGTCGTGCTTCACTACCAATCTCTTTTTGGGGGTATGCCTTAGAGATTGCCGCCCATATCCTTAACCGAGTCCCTACTAAGAAGGTTGCCAAAACACCTCACGAGATGTGGACAGGGAAAGCTCCCTCGTTGGCACATATCAAGGTTTGGGGTTGCGAGGCTTTCGTAAGACGAGATACTCACGACAAGCTTGAACCTCGAAGTGAGCGATGTATTTTCATCGGCTACCCGCAGACATCCTTTGGATATCTCTTCTATAGACCGAAGGACAATGTTGTCTTCGTTGCGAGGAGAGGAGTTTTCCGAGAGCGAGAACTCATAAGCCAAGGAGACAGTGGGAGGCAAATCGAAATTGAAGAGATTCAAGAGTCGATAGATGAAGGAACCTCTATCGCTGGCATTCAACCCGAGGAGGAAACTCCGGTTGAACCGATTGACGAATCCTTACCTCTTAGACGTTCCGATAGAGTTAGAGTTCATCCCCAGTTTTATGGCTTTCATATTACTACCGAAGGGGACACGTATATTAGTGATGGTACACTAGTAAACCTTGATGAACCTAATAGCTATAAGGAAGCCATGGCAGGCCCGGAGTCTGTAAAGTGGAAAGAGGCAATGGATAGCGAGATCCAATCCATGTATGATAACCAAGTTTGGAATTTGGTTGATTACGTGCCCGGACGTAAGACTGTTGGGTGCAAATGGATCTTCAAGAAGAAGACCGACGTGGATGGGAACGTACACACATATAAAGCGTGATTGGTCGCGAAGGGCTTTACTCAAACTCCCGGAGTTGACTATGATGAGACCTTCTCACCAGTTGCGAAGATTAAATCTATTAGAGTGATGCTAGCAATTGCCGCATTTCATGATTATGAGATTTGGCAAATGGATGTCAAGACCGCTTTCCTTAACGGAAAGTTGGCTGAGGATGTTTACATGGCTCAGCCAGAGGGGTTTGTGGATCCGAAGCATCCGAATAGAGTGTGTAAGCTTGAGAAGTCTATTTATGGACTTAAGAAAGCGTCTCGCAGATGGAATCTTTGCTTCGATGAGAAAGTCAAAGAGTTTGGATTTGTACGAAGCGAAGACGAATCTTGTGTATATGTCAAAGCCAGTTGGAGTATAGTAAGCTTCCTCGTTCTATATGTCGATGACATATTACTCATAGGAAACGACATCCCGACTCTGCAGGAGGTTAAGTCTTGGCTCGGGAAGTGCTTCGCTATGAAGGACCTCGGAGAAGCTTCTTACATTTTGGGAATAAGGATAGTAAGAGAAAGAAGTAAGAGACTAATTGGACTTAGTAAGAATACTTACTTAGAGAAGGTACTAAAACGTTTTAGTATGGAAAAACTCAAAGAAGGGAGAACTACCGATACAAAGTAATGCCAAATTGAGTAAGACTCAAAGTCCGAGTACCGAAGCTGAGATAGCGGAAATGAGCCGAGTACCATACGCTTCCGCAGTTGGCTCAATCATGTACGCTATGACTTGTACTCGCCCTGATGTAGCCTTCGCTTTGAGCATGGTTAGCAGATATCAAGGGAATCCTGGAAAAGCACATTGGATTGCGGTGAAAAACATCCTTAAGTACCTTCGGAGGACGAAGGAATGGTTCTTAGTCCTCGGAGGGAGTGATGACTTGAAGGTGTGAGGGTATAGTGACGCCAGCTTTCAGACCGACAGGGACAACTACCGTTCGCAGTTGGGCTGGGTATTTACCCTAAATGGAGGAGCAGTGACATGGAAGAGTTCCAAACAGGAAACCGTAGCTGATTCAACGTGCGAATCAGAGTACATTGCAGCGAGCGAAGCGTCAAAGGAGGCAATATGGCTAAAGAACTTCATCGATGATCTTGGAGTTGTACCTGCCATAAAGGAGCCAATGGAGATTTTCTGTGATAACGAAGGCGCGGTTGCCTTGACCAAGGAACCGAGGGATCATGGTAGATCAAGACATATCGACAGAAAGTATCACTTCATTAGACATCGTGTAGAAGAAGGACAACTCGTAGTGAAGAGGATATCATCAGAAGATAACCCAGCAGATCCGCTTACGAAGGGACTGAGTAGGGTTAAGCACTTGCAGCATGCTAGGAGCATTGGGCTGAAGGATGATATTAGTATAGATTAGATAGTATTAGAAACGTGTAATAGATAAATGTAATTGACATTTGATGATTAAATAAAGGAGTTTTATTTATGAGTAATGTTACTATCTTATGTTAATTGTTTAGCTATTGTTTCACTTTGCATGTTTTGACTTCCAGAATAATTGAGTTTATTAGGAATAATGGAATTGTTCAAATAGTCCACAATCGTTCATATGTTGGGAGTAGATATGAATGAAGATTGTCGTGAATTGGTGTGTAGATTGTCTAAATGGTGTTAGACATAGCAAAGGGTTGCTGCAACGTTCATGAGTTCTTATGAACTAGTTTTGAGCATTGGAATAAACCCGCGCTTGCTGGAATCACCTTATGGAATAAGATACAAAAGGGTGATCGCAAGACGATAATATCATATAGTCTTAAAACCTAGATATATGGTTTGTTATTTGTTAGTTGATTGTACATTGATAATACGAAAACGCATCAGTAACTTGGTGTTATAAAACGTATTGTTGTGTATAGTTGGTTAATGAATAAGTAAATGCATATAAGTCGAAGTTTATCTGTAACTTTTATCTAAGAAGGTAAAAGCGATATCTCGGCCGCTCGATGATTTGATTTGACTTATGTGCCGGGCCCGGTCAGAACTGAATTGATGTGTTCGATTAAGTTCTATGTCAAATAAATCAGAGATCGAGAAACCTAAATGCTTGACTAACCATTCCATAGGATTGTCAGCATGATATCTAACAGAGGACTGTAAGATCCCTTATCTTAAGGACAAGATTGATTAGATCAGAGTTGACAGCATCTTTGAGAGCTACGATTGCAAACCGAATTGTACTTGTATAGTTACTAGACTTATCCAAGTGGGAGACTGTTGGAATAGTGTCTAAGGCTGCAACTATATTAGGCAAGTATTTGATCCGGTTGTGCATGGTCCTTTTGGGTTGCCTTCACCATAGCAACTTGATAGGATGATTTATTAAGAGAGAGTAAATATTATTAATATATTATGGGAATAATATAGTGAATAATATATTTGGTATTTGATTAATATAAGTCATAGAATTAATTAGAATTAATTTGGTGACTTAAAGAGATTAATTAAATAAAGGGGTATAAACTGTCAATTGTTTGATAGTTAAGCTTTAGACTGTAAATCCATTGAGATATGCTTTGGACGAATTCTAAGAGTGTTAGGATAGCCAAAATCGTCCAAAGGCTTATCTATGGAATGGATTTGGATAGCCTTAAGAGAAGATTATCCGATTAGGGTTTAGGTTGTAACCCTTAAGGAGTCTACAAGTATATATAGACCCTATGGCTGATGGAATTCGACACTTGACCTAAAGTAAGGAACCTCTGGTCGAAATTCCCCCCCTCTCCTCTCTCCTAAATCATTCTTCTTGCTTTGGTGTTTGTAAGCCATTAGAGGAGTGACATTTGTGACTCTAGAAGCTCCAAGACCTCAAGATCAACAAGGAACTCAAAGGTATGATTCTAGATCTGTTTCAATGTTGTTATTTAACCTAATTAGTCATTAGAAGACTTGGATTCAAAGCATGTTTATTAGAAAGTTCTTATGGCTAAAACCCATCAGCAAGAAGGAAAGTAGAGGAGAGAGGGGAGAGGGAGTATGCAAAATTTCGGCCCTTAGGGTTTCTTCAAAAGAAAGAGTGACCAAAACATGAACCAGGAGGCTCCTTATATAGCTGAGGGATCTAGGGTTTAGGGGAAACCCTAGTTATCCTTTGCTTAGGGCCTAAGCAAACCCAAGGGCCTTATCCAAGCCCCTATGGACGAAATTATTAGGGTTTCCCCTAAAGATTTCGTCCACCCTTATCCAAGGGGGTTCTAGAGCCTTCCACTCAACTATTAGATAATTGCAAACTAGTCCCTGCACCTTATAATCAATTCTTTTAACCCCAAAAATAATTCTAATTAATTTCTGGCTAACAATTAATTAAACAAAATGATTTCTTATTAATATATTAATCTTTTAACATATTAATAAATTCATTTATATTAATTTATTAATCTTATAATAAATTAATATCTCTCCTTTCATAATTTCCTTGTCTGGTTGCTAGGTTTGAGGGCAACCCAAAAGGACTGTGCTGCTATCAATTCAAGTACATACCAATTATAGTTATGGGCTTAGACACCTAATCCAACAAAAACATTCTTAAGTACCTGTGGAGGACTAAGGACTGGGTCCTTAACCTCGGTAGGAGTGATGACTTGAGAGTGATAGGGTATAGTGACGCCAACTTTCAGACCGACAGAGATAATTTCTGCTCTTAGTCGGGCTGGGTATTTACCCTAAATGGAGGAGCAGTAACATGGAAAAGTTCCAAACAAGAGACTGTAGCTGATTCAATGTGTGAATCAGAGTCCATAGTAGCAAGCAAAGCGTTAGAGGAGGAAATATAGCTAAAGAAATTCATCAGAGACCTTGGAGTTGTACTGGCTATAAAGGAGCCTATGGAGATTTACTATGACAACGAGGGTGCGGTAGCCTTAACCAAGGAACCAAGGGATCATGGTAGATCTAGGCACATCGACAGAAAATATCACTTCATAAGACATTGAGTAGAAGAGGGACTCCTCGTAGTGAAGAGGGTATCGTCAGAGGATAACCCAGTAGATCCCCTTACAAAGGGACTGAGTAGGGTTAAGCATTTTCAACATGCTAAGAGCATTGGTCTAAGAGACGATATTAGTTTTAGTGATTAGATAGGCAGTTAGAAACTTGTAATAAATAAATGTAATTGACATTTGATGTTTAAATAATAAGGGTTTTAGTTATTAGTAAAGTTTACTGTCTTTTATCAATTCTTTATTTTATGTTTCAGTTTTTGCATGTTATGACTTCCAGAATAATTTGATTATTCAAACTATTCACAGTCGATCATACTTTGGAAGTAGGTTATGAAGTTAGACTATCATGAATTGGCTTGTAGATTGTCTAAAGTGTTTAGACATAGCAAAGTTTGCTACAACGTTCGTGAGTGCTTATGAAATAAGATTGGAGTATTGGATTAAACCCAATCTCACATGAATCACTTCATGGAATTCATCACGAGTGGTTGTGAGACGATAATATCATATAGTCTTCAAACCAATATATATGAGTTGTTGATTATGAGTTGGTTGTGCATTGATAGTACGAAAACGCATCAGTAACTTGATGTTATAAAACGTGTTATTGTGTGTAATTTAACAAGTAATTAGTACAACCATATATCTCGAAGTTTATTTGTTCATTTTATCCTAAGAGGATTAAAAGCGATATCTTTGGCTCCTCGATGATTTTGTTTTGACTTATGTGTCGGGCCCGGTCAGGAGTCAATTGATGTGTTCAACTAAGTTCTATGTCAAACAAATCAGAAATCGAGAAACAAACTGCTAGACAATGAGTATGACTTTATTCCATGTCTGTGTCCACACGATATCTTGAAAAACAGAGGATTATATGATCCCTTATCTAAAGGACGCATTATTGACTAGGTCAGAGTTTGACAACGGCTTTTGAGAGCTACAATTGCTAATAGGATTTTGAAGTTACATTGGCAGTTGTAGTTATTAGACTTATCCAAGTGGGAGACTGTTGGATTAGGTGTCTAAGCCCATAACTATAATTGGTATGTACTTGACCTGATAGTAGCATGGTCCTTTTGGGTTGCCTTCACCAGAGCAATTTGATAGGATAGATATTTGAGAAAGAGGTTATTTGTGATTTGTTAATATATTATAAGAATAATATATTAGCTGAGAAATCATATTTATAATTGGTATTGATCAAAAATTAATTTGGAATTAAGTTAGTGATCAATAGAGACTGTTTAAATTAACGGGGACTAATTAAGTAAATTAGTGATACATATATTTTGGGCTAATGATCCATGTTGATTGGGATAGACTAAATCTATGTGAGAGTCCATGAAGAGTTAGTCTAAAAGGCTATCAAATGAGTTATTGGATTAAAGGCCTAAGTGAATGAATTAGGGTTTACAAGTTGAAAACCTTAGAATTCCACACAATAAATGTAACCCCTAACACTCCAAAAATCGATCAAGACTTCCAAGAAGAAACCCTAGCCGATTTTTGGTGCCTCTTAACCTCTCTCTCATAATCCTCTATTGTTCTTGGTGTTTGTGACTTATTTGAGGTATCAGATTTGAGGTACTAAGCTCTTGAAAGGCCAAGCTATACAAGCTACAACCAAGAGGTATTCATCTAACTCATTTTATGTTGTAAATCTCTAAATTGTATGCTAGTTAAGGTTCATGCTTTGGATAAATGAAAATTACATGTGTAACTTGAGAAAACTTAGATCCAAAGCATTAGGGTTGTATGTTCATCATAGGATTGTTATAATGCTAAAAACCCATCAACTAATGGGCCACACTAACAACAATTTGATATAATTGATTATTTATTAGAAATTGATTTTAATAAATATTCAATAAAACTCTTATAATTAAATAGGAAAGTATCTATTTCATGAAAATAATAATTTTCATTAGCAAGTAACGTTATATATAATTTATATGGTATGAATTAATAAGTGATGCACAAAATTTTGGACTAGACAAACTCTTTTGTCTTTTACCAAAAAGTTAAAGTTTATATTTGAAGGGTTTTGAGCATTCTAACACTCCTATGGTGTACATGCAACCCTAAAAACCTTGGATCTATGTTTTCTCTGTTATACATGCAAATATTTGATATTCCAAGGTTTTAACCTAACTAGAATAATATGAAGCAACTATACTATAAAAGTCTAGTTAGATAACATACCTTTTTGATGAAGTTTGAAGTCTTGAACTTTAAGAGCTTAGCCCCAATAGTGTGGAAGCCTCAAGTGGATTCACAATCACCAAAACACCTTGGAAAACTTGAGAGAATAGTAAGCACACTAGAAATTGGCCCACTCTTCTATCCTCATACACTGGTGCCATTTTATGTGCCAATGACCTCTTTATATAGTGTGGTAGATTAGGGTTACATCCATGTAAACCCTAATACCCATGACCTTTCATTTCCATAGGATCCATGAGTTAAAAACTCCATGGACTATCCATGCAAGCTTAGCCCAACCTAATTAAATGATATGATTCCATATTAATATATTAATATAAATCATAAACATACTATTCTCAAAAGACTATCCATATAAATTGTTCCGGTGAAGTGCAACCCAAATGGACCATGCTAATTCGGGTCAAGTACATACAAATTATAGTTATGGACTTAGACACTAATCAAACAGTCTCCCACTTGGATAAGTCTAAAACAATTATTGCGTATGACTCCAAAACCCGACTAGTAATCGTAGCTCTTAAAGCCGCTGTCGAACTCTGACCTTAGTCAATGACTTGTCCATTAGATAAGGGATCATATATTCCCCCATTCTTGATATCATATAGAATGAGACATGGTTTATAATCATTCTCTCTGTCCATTTGTTGTTTCCCGATTTCCGATTGATGACGACTGACTAATTGAACAAATCAAATCAGTTCAGGCTTGGCCAAGCACTTCGGGGTGTCGTCACTAAATCATCGAGGGACCCACAAATATCGCTTTTATCCCTTCAAGGGTAAAAGTAATGGATAAACCTCGACTCATATGCTTGTTCTACTACTTTTTGAATCATACACAAAGGAACGTTTTATAACATCGAGTTACCAATGCGTTTTCGTGCAATTAATGTACGACCAACTCATAGTCAACAACTCATATCTCTAGGTTTGAAGAATATAACATATTATTTTCTCATGATCACTCGTGATAAAATCCATGAAGTGATTCAAATGAGCGTGGGTTGAATCCAATACTCAGAACTTATGAGCACTCATGAGTGTTGTAGCAACTCTTGCTATGTCCAACATCTTAGACATTCACAAGCCAACTTCATGACAATCTTGATGTATATATACTTCCAACATATGACCGACTGTGGATGGTTTGAATAACTTAGTCATTCAGGAAGAATGACCTAGTTGTTCTGGAAGTCAAAACATGAAAAGTGAAACACAAGAATAATTGAATCCAATATGGTCTCAGAACTTATGAATATAAATAGAACACCTTTTATTTATCACCATATTGATTACACATTATTCATTGTATACTGTTTCAACTAATCAACTTTATACTTGAATTAAAACACTAGTCATGCCATGCTGTAAGCATGCACACTATGTTTATCCAAACAATTGTCATGCCATACACCAAGTATGCACACTATGTTTGTCCAAACATTAGTTATGCCATACACCAAGTATGCACGCTAAGTTTTTCTATGATCTTTACTTTATGAAATAGATCGATTGAACATAATTCCAATGATTCTCATTTCGCAATCCCAAATCCTTACTGCAAATGCAAGAATTCTAAATTCCTGCCATTTACCGAAATCTGTTAGATTTTAAACTTATATGTACTGATCCTCTTGTAATGATTATGTACAAAGTAACAAAGACTTGTCACCAGACATTACAGAGTATTCCAATAGAGATCAACTCCATGGTACCGAAGTCTCATATTTAAAGTACATTGGTTTGAACATCCTTCTTGCATTAAGTTTTCTAATCTTACACGGATTGAATAAATTCCACCTATGGAGTCATTTCCATATTCCCATTTTGACTATCATTTCTGAACAAGAGTTGCCTCCTTTCAGAATATGTCAATATGGTCCTTCAAAAGTTAACACTACACTTCCAACTGTTCCTGAGCAACCAATCTTTGGTAAACCTTAGATTGTCCTTAATAATTGATTAATCAAATTAGTCATATCTAGTTCTAGTACCTTTTCCCTCTTAATGCTCTAGGCATTTGGAAAAATTTAGAACGTATGAATATTATAGAACATGCAATCGACCCTACATACGAATCATATGGGACACGATTCATGATGTCTCACATAAAGAGATGATACTAGACCAGTCTTTTGCTATAATATTTGTATTTCTATTTGCCATGTTCTCATAATTCAGATTTTGAAAAAGGGATGCAATGATCATAATCGAATTTAGAACGCAAATAATGTTCTCATATATAGAATTTCCTTATGTTGAACCATTCCAACATAACATTCATATATATAATTGACTAAATTTGATTAAAATCTCACCATCTAAGCTTTTAGATTTGAAATGAAGTACAATTTCCTCTCTCTTAATTATAGCAAAGCAACTTTTCCCAACGAAAACTTTTGTTTTCTATAATTAACATTGCTAACTTGCAACACTTATCATAATTATAATGCTCCCACTAACATGATGATTATTAGCATAACACTTATGCTCCCACTAGCTTTGACATGTACTCAGAAAAGCTGGACTTCTAGAAATCAATACTTTATTGACTTTCTTACCAAAGTTCAAATTTCTGATACGAGATGTTTTGATAAAACTTTATCAAAATTATACACCTTTCCTTAGATAGCACACATGTGTGTCTAAACAATTTCAGAACTATGAAAAGGGATGCCATAATCATAGTCTCAATTGTTTAGACCTTTTCTATTCCTCACAAGTCTATGTTAGTGTGTCGGTTAACCACACACGCTCCACTAACGACTTTAAGAATGCAAATATCACAATTGATATCTACTTAAAATCACTTAGTGAAAGTGTTTACTAACCATCATTTTCATGAATCGGAGAGAAACCTTATGACACTTAGATTTTATGGTGTATGTGTTCCTATCCATGTGAATTTGTCAAAACCATAATCACAAGACACAGTGAATGACAAATCCAAACTCATATGGATTGAACTTGTGCAGTCTTAACTTCTTGCCACTTGGCAGCACAAGGGCCTGCCATTTACTTCCAAGTTGTTATGCAACCAATTGAGAACTCTCAGAACTCATATGCAAAGCCAACTTTAACTAGAATGGGCACAAAAATAGGAATAAGTCAACACGTTGGGTTATAAACCTCAAGTCGTGAGCTAGTGAGAAACTACATGTTTTATTCTTGATTAGATCTTGAAATTCTTTCGGGATCTTTTAGACTCCCACTGTCCTCTTGACATATAATACTCTTACCAAGACCCATTCTTTGACAATCAAATATTCAAGAGATAGTGTGGATTCTAATCAAGACAAACACTTCACACATTTGGCCTAAGTTGGTATCTGTTTTATCCAAAACATCATAACTTACCAATTTCAAATGTACAAGAGTAGGACACATTTTACTCTTACATTTGACAAGTGTTAATAAACCTTCTTTAAGATGTATCACTCAAATTACAATCTTGGAGAATGACTATTGGACTTGTTTTGGAATGAAGTATGAGTCATCTTCTTGATTTAACCATTTCAACAATTCACGATTCCTCTTCTTAGCCATAGGAATGCACTAAGATGTCCTTAGAGGACCAATTGTGATATGGTTTCTTAATCATTAAGATGACCACAAAACATGATATTAAAGTACTCTCCCATCTTTTCAGATTTGAGAAACTTTTATCTTTCTGCTTAATTTGATTCTTCCCATTCGTTCTGCCATACATCGAAACTTTTCTAATGTTTCAGAATTATACTTAAATTGTTAAGTATAACCATATTTACTAAACTTTAGTAAATCATGATGAATAGTCTTATCGGTCTTTTGTGGTGGACTTGACCAGTGCACACGAATGTGTAATCGATCCCTTAGTCCTCCTCTTGACACACATATATATGTGAGCAAGGAATTAGTCTTAATTTTCCAAAGATGAAAATTCTTATTCATCATACGACTTGAATGATTCTAAGTTTCTGTCCAATTGAAACTTGGGTGATGAGAATCTTTCCTTATTTGGTAAATATAGACACTACCACAAATGAAAGAATCAAATTCATATTTCCAATATTGCTAAAAACATACAAACATCAATTTTTCATAAATGCTATTGCAAGGAGATATAATAAAATAATTTTTTTTTATTTATTTATAAAATGCGGAAAAAACTTTTTCCTTACAATGCAACTTTAAATGAAACTATGATATTTCATATTTACTAGCAATCTATCTTAACTCCTAAGTAGTAGCTCAAGAATCCGATCTTCGAACCATGCGATTGAAATCCATCTTCGCGATCCGATTCAACGTACTCTTCATCTAAGCTTCCTTCCCTTTGCTTGGTCCTGCCATACATCAAAATGTATTAAGAATCTTCAAATAGGAACTTAAGAGAGTTAGATAGTGGACTTACCTGAAGCAGATTCAAACTTTTTGACTTGACCTTCTCTCAGATCTTTCAAGTAGTCAGGGCATCTCCACAACCAATGCCCCTTCCTTTGGCAATAGAACCATATGGACCCTTTGGGAATGGTACACTGGACTACCTCAGACTTGCCTTTCTCTTTACCATTTGGTTAATCGAGTTGAGTATGGCCAATCCCTTTCCATTGGGAAGAAGAGGCTTTCTGGATTTCCAATGTCACCATTGTTAATGTCCATGGAAGTTTGAGAAGTCGATCTTCCAATCAAATTTGCTTTTTCAGTGCTCCAAATCATTGTCGATTCAGCAACATTAAGCAAATAGATAAGATCATTAAGGGTCATATCATAGTCTTTTACATAGTAGTCCCAAAGGAAACTCACTATGTGACTTAGAAAGTGATTCAACAACCAACTTTCACAAGACTTTAACACCCAACTCTCTCGGCTTGTCAATATGTGACTTCATCTCTAAGATGTGAGCACACATAGACCTTGCGTGCCAATAGGGCTTGAGTGACCTTGAACTTGTGGGTTAGGGAGAATAATTGGAGGAGGTGGAGAAAGTGAAGTATGATTTCCGGGACATCATCTTCATTAGGAAAGCTTATTCCAAGAGATTTGGGAAAATCATAGTTGTCTGATCCCGACATCTACACTGGGAGAAATTCAAGTAAGTTGATTTAAAGTCCTTAATATAACACCCAATATGAAATATTAAGGCTAGGACCCAACACAATATTTTATAACTTGGAAGAGGGATGCCGTAATCCAAGATATAGAATATTTGAAGGTAGGCGAATGACGATTCACCAATTTCCACCATGAAAAACAAGATAAATTATTAGGTTTTAATTGGATTTGAAACTCCTACATCTTTTGAGATTCATTGAACTTTTCAATGGGATGTTTCAATCTCGATTGTGCCCTATCAAGTTTTGTGACTGGGATGCCGAGGACCACAAAACAAGGTGTGAATAACCATGCAAATATACTTGGTACCACCAATATTTATCACTTAATCGATGTGCCGGTTAGCCACACGCGCTCCATCGATTTTATGATAAACATTAAGTTACCCTTTTCCTACCTTGTTAAATCCAGGTTAGTGTGCTGGTTAACCACACACGCTCCACTAACGACTTAAGCAAAGTGCAGAGTGTAATTTCATGGGTTAACACCAAATTCACATTTTCCTAAAGTAACTAAGATTGAGAATTTATAAAAGGTTTAGTTACTTTATATTTATCATTATACTTATAATGCAATTTATAGTCCTTGTCCTACCCGTTCGGCTAACGACCCTTCACCAGTCAAGGAAGTGGTGGGTGAGAGTGGACACCCATTAAACTTCCATTTTATAGGCAGTAACCTTATATCCCCCCTTATAGACCGACTTCGTGAATGAGGCCTACTAACGGTAAGACTGACTTTGTTCTTATATATATATATATATATATATATATATATATATATATATATATATATATATATAATTAACTTATAATACTATAAAGTATAAGGGTTGAATTTTAACTTTTAAAACTCTAGGGTTTGGAATTAAAGTGTGTGTGAGACTTTACAAATTCCAAAACTTGAGGGCAAGTTTTGAACAATTCAAAACTTTTGGTTTCCATAACTTATGAGTTTAATATGATTTTTATGAAAAACTTTTCAAGTTCCATAACTTGAGGACAAGTTATGGAAGACATAAAAAACATTTTATGATGACATTAAAATTAGAGATTCTTCCATTTTCATAACCTATGACTTTTAATGACACTTTAAAAGAAAAACTCTTCATTTTCCATAACTTTAGGACAAGTTATGGAGTTCATAAAAACCATTAAGATCAAATTACCAATTAACACAATAATCAAGTAATTTTTCTATGAACAAGATCAAACTCATAAGTGAAGATAATTCATATCAACAATTTTCAAGAACTTTGCTAACCACATAAACTAAAACAAGTCTTGAAACTTTGACAACTATCATTTATTTGGATGAGAATAAACATTACCATAACATCAAAATAAAAGTTTTATGAACAAAAACACTTTGTGGTAATGATTCTAATCCAAAACAGGCCAAAAAACTGATTTTTTTCACTAAACAGTCACCACCTCGTGGTAAAATTTACCACCTCGTGGTGAACTGGTAGAATCCAAAAAAATGATTTTTCTTGCAAATAGCATCAAGTATAATTGAAAACAAGGCTAGGCTTTGATAGCACTGAAGGGTTTTGAGCATTCTAACACTCCTATGGTGTACATGCAACCCTAAAAACCATGGATCTATGTTTTCTTTATTATACATGCAAATATTTGATATTCCAATGTTTTAACCTAACTAGCATAATATGAAGCAAGTATACTACAACAGTCTAGTTAGATAACATACTTTTTTGATGAAGTTTGAAGTCTTGAACTTTAAGAGCTTAGCCCCAATAGTGTGGAAGCCTCAAGTGGAATCACAATCACCAAAACACCTTGGAAAACTAGAGAGAATAGTAAGCACACTAGAAATTGGCCCACTCTTGTATCCTCACACACTAGTGTCATTTCATGTACCAAGGACCTCTTTATATAGCGTGGTGGATTAAGGTTACATCCATGTAAATCCTAATATCCATGACCTTTCATTTCCATTGGATCCATGGGTTAAAAACTCCATGGACTATCCATGCAAGCTTATCCCAACCTAAATGAACTTGGCCCATACTATATATAAGAGTCCATATTTAATTAGTTCCTTTTGATCACTAAATTAATTCTTGATTAATACTAATTAAATAATATGATTCCATATTAATATATTAGAACTTATAATATATTAATATAAATCATAAAATACTATTCTCAAAAGAGTATCCATATAAATTGTTCCGGTGAAGTGCAACCCAAATGGACCATGCCAAATCGGGTCAAGTACTTACCAATTATAGTTATGGACTTAGACACTAATCCAACAATATTTTATAAACTTGTTTTATAAAATATAAAGATTTTGCCTTCTTCCTTTTATTATTTATAAAAATAAGAGTAAAATAGGAAGATTTTGACTTTTTGATTATTTAAGTAAGAGAATGACTCTTTGAATATTTAAATAAGAGTATGACTTTTGATTTTTTAAATGAGAGAATGAATCTTTGATTATTTAAATAAGAGTATGGTCTATTGAATAGTTTTATTCAAAAGGTAGGGTATTGTTACTACTATAAAAACAAGGTTTGAGGCTTCCATTTCAGGCTAGTCGTACTTTTGAAGAATAGCCAAAACTATGACCCTCTCTTTTACCCTCTTTAGTCTTGTTTTTGCATGAAGAGAATGCTTGAATTTTTCATTCCCTCTTTAAGTTCATATTGGTTATGAACTTAAAGCTTAAGGGTTTAAGAGTTGATGGATTAGCATCTACATCAAGTTAAGTCATTGTTAGTGTCTCAAAGGTTCCACATTCTTCATCAACTTCCAAGCCTCCTAAGAGGAACCAAAGAACAAAAAAGGTTGTTATTTCTTCATCATTTCTTTGGTTGGTGTTTAAATCTTTCTATAACTTGCAAGAAGATCCTTGGTGGGTATAACATGTTTATGTTTTTTCAAAATTTTATGTCTTCCGTTGCCATATTTTTCTGGTTTATGAAACTACTTTTAAACTAAAACCCAACACTTGTAACGTCCCAAAATCCATAGTAAATTTTTTGATTATTAAAAGAGAATTAAACACCCATTTTGATGAAGTTACTTTCGAGTTAAACCATTTTTTCATAAATCATAATTCAAAATCAGAGTATAAGGAAAACATTGAGGAATCTTGAATCATAAAACGAATGATGTGTGTGTACGGTCCCTCCTTGGCCATCCGATAAGTACCTGAAAAACATTTAATCAACAACTTTAAGCAAAATATTAGGGAGTTCCTCCAAAATACCCCATACAAAAATAAATATATAATTAATGTACACATGAGCCTTCAATCTATTTGGACTGCCTCGCAAGGCCTATAGGATGCTTGGACCAGTCTACTGATCCTGCGGTCGATTGGACCGCTTCACAAGGCCTACAATAGCTGGACCACTCCCTTGGGTCTTTAGTTTGACTGGACTATCTCACAAGCCCTACAGTACACTGGACTGCCCGAGTATCTTGTTGATAACGCCTATTTTGTGCATATATTTATGAATTTTTGTTATTATTTTATACTATGTTTCTATGTTATTCATAACTAAGAGATACTTAATACGCTTTGAAATGTTCAATTACTGTTAAAATGGGAGCTGGAATGCAAAAGGAGAAGAAAGGAGCTAAAAAGACGCAAAAAGGATGTTGTTGGACAGCTTGACCCATCGTCATTGTTTTGGCCACATCTCATGACTCATAACTCTGATTGACAAGATGAAAATGTTCTTAAAACTAGACATAGTTTCAGACTACTTTTATATTTTGAGAAAAGTATGATTCCTAATAACCACAGTGTGGTGATCACCACAATGACATGGTGAATAGAAACTTCACGATTCTTGACACTGGCTTGGAGAATACATAATTTCTATGAGGACCACGACGTGGTGGTGTCCAACCATGCCATGGTGATGCTGAAACCTATAAAATAGAGTTGAAAATTTTCCCTAATGATATACCTTCAACCCTAGATCGATTCTTGCGATTATAAACCCCCAAGAAGCCGTTTTGAGGGTATAGAAGGCGGCCATAAGGCCGTTAAGCTGGTGCGAGCGAAGATCTGAAGGATTGGAGAGCAGATTCATGCTAGAAATCATTTGGTTCATTGTTCTGATCGTGATTAGCCTTCCAATCTGATTTTTTATACATTTACTTTCTAATTTGGGTTTTAAAACCCTTAGCTTTGTGTTTATGATTGGATGAATCCTTGAATTTGTGGATTAATTGCCATTTGGATTGTTTATTCGTGTTTACTGTATTTTGTCAAGTTTGATTGCAAGATTCGTATGTGTTAGAGATTGTTAATTTATTCCTTATTGTTGAATTAATAGAGGTTAGATGATCATCTGATTGTGTTAATTTAAATCATATTTGTCCACTAGAGTTTTGACCAAAACCTACAGTTAGGAAATAAAGTGATGAACTTTAATGTGTATCATATTTGTCCACTAGAGTTTTGACCAAAACCCACGGTTAGGAATAGGCGACTAAGCTATGCATGATTTAATTCCTATGACCATTAGGATTAATAAATATCAAATCTTGCTTAAAACGAACTAAATACTAATTTTCATGATTTTTTGTTCACTTGATCAACGGATTAGTAGTTGTGTTAAAATCAAAGGATTATTATCTATAACTAGAGCTAGTCATTTTAGGAATCGGTGAACAAGAGTAAATAAATATGTGTGTGACGTTATCTATGATTTTAAGATGTAATTTGTCTAAACCAAAATACCTAAAGAGATTTGTCTTCGGTCAGTTTATAAAGATTTGCTGTTTAGTCGTTTGTTTGAGATTTAATTCCATAAAACCCTTCTTTACTGCTTCCATGTATTTAGTGTAACCTATAATAGAAAACTCCAAATTAATTCACCATCGTTCCTCTTGTGTTCGACACCTGTTCTTACCACAACTATACTATTACACGATTAGGTTACTACCTAGCGTGTGTGTTAGTCCGGTTGCGATAAAATCAGTTTTATAAATTTAAAACTTGAGCAATTAAATATATATATATATATATATATATATATATATATATATATATATATATATATATATATATATATATATATATATATAAGTCACACATCAAGTTTTTGGCGTCATTTCTAAGGAGCTATTTTCAATTAATTAAGTTTATTTGATTATTTGTTATTTTTTTATTTTTTTTCGTTGATATCATGTCACTTGTCGGGAAGGTTTTGGTTGTTATTTGCAGGAATTCGTGATTATACGCATTTCTTGGTTTTACTTTTTGTATGGATTTCGAGATTGCAAGCGATTAGGGAATTCTTGACTTGTTTAGTCTACTTCTTTGATGATTTGTCCAACTCGATCCATGAGGCGTAGTATAGTGAGATGTATCATGGTGGTTAAGCGGAAGACCGAAATCTTACTACTCTTGACTAGTTGGGTTATTTTTCTTCTACTTATTAGTTAATGGTGCAAAGAAAGCGAAGAAAATAGCCTAACGGGTCCCGAAGGTTTTTGTTTTCACAAATATACTTCTTGAATGCAAGGGATTTAATCAACAATTATTGCATGATTCTGAAATTTTTTTCAGTTTTTAGGTTGTTTAATTTTTGTTTTCCATGTTGATGCTTTTGATGTTTTAGATATTTGCATAATTTTTTGTCCTTTGAATGCTCTCAGAAATTTCAACAATTGGGGTCTAATATTGATTTGTCACGAGAAGAAGCTGAGAGATTTTCAAATATTACAATTGAAGACCATGTTTTTGGATAAGTGTGGGGTTCCCATTTAATGAATAAAAGAATTTTGAAAGAACTTTACAGAAAGAAATGACCGGGAATGGTCCTTACGATTATGAAGAGTCGATGCATTACTTTGGATCTTACAAGGTTCTCTGAGAAGACACCTCAACGTGGCCATCATCACCACATTGTGGTAATTGATTTTATCGCGAAAGCATCGGACCATAACCACAAAGTGGCACCACTTGACCACGTCGTGGCAATCTTATTTTGCTCGACCATTACGACTTCCAGCTCTTCACCACGTCATGGCATTGCTTTCCCATGACGTGTTAGAGGTTCAACACATTTTTTAGAATGGTTCTTTGATTAATTTTGATTTGACACATTTTCATTCATGCGAGAAGAGCCTAAAAGTACTGTTTCCAACCATTATACGAGATGTCCAAGTCTTCTAGCACATTCAGAAGCAACATTCTAGTTTCTAGTCTTCCATCAAATTTTGGAGCAACATTTAGCAGCCCCATTTGATCTCGCCACTACTACCCCATGTGAGTTTGTTCCAATCCTCTCTCTCTCTCTCTCTCTCTCTCTCCCTCTTTCTTTCTTTCTTTCTTTCTTTCTTCTTTCTTTCTTTCTTTCTTTCTTTCTTTCTCTCTCTCTCTCATTCATTTTATGTTCTTTAATTGTTTTACCATGCAATGGGGATATTGCATCAAACAAGTGTGGGGGTAGGGGGTCAAATATAGGAATACAAGCTTATTGATAAATTAAAATTTTGAAAAATGACTAGGATTTAGAAATTATTAGAAAGATTTGAAACAATAATCTAAAACTGAATCTAGTAAAAAAATTGGTGTGTTGAGATCTAGGTTGCTAGCGTTGTGTGTGACGATCTGATGCGAGTTTTAATGTTTGTTTGAGCCAATATATGTTATAGTGTATTTGTGGCTTCCCTATCCTAGTGAAATCATGAAACAAAAACATGACCTTGCTTAGTTTGAGGGTCGCAATATGTTTTGGCATCGTGTACCAGAAATTTATCCAGGAGAGATTATGTAGTCTTTACACATTAGACTAATATCTCTAACCAATAAGGGTTGAAATTAAGTTCCCCTGCTTAAGCATATGTTTTTTTTTAAAGATTTTTAGTTTTTGAGTGAAAAAAAGTGAGAAAAGAAAAAAACAAGAAAAAAAGAGTTGAAAAGAAAAAAACATTTCAAAGTTTGAAAGAGTCTACAAAGCTATGAAGATCAAGAAATATCATGAAGAAAAACTCCAAATTATCAAAGACCCAAGAATAAGGCGAAAGTTGTCAAGTTATTTATTGTATTTTTTTATTTTCTAGGTTATTTTTCCATATGTATGTTTGGGGGTTTAACCAAAAATACCTTGAGGTTAATAAAGTTTTTTGGGGATGGATTTGGAGGGATGCATAAAATGAACGTTGTTCAAAAGAAGTGGGCAAGTGTTTATGAAGATTGTGAGTATTTAGGATTAGGGAGGTTCTTAGAAAAATTTAGACACAAATACATGCATTGCGGTCTTAGAGTAATGGAGAGAGTCTCAAAATGGATTGTCTTGTGCGATGTTGGTAGCTAAAATCTTGATATGATAATAATAAAATTAGTTTTGCTTGAGGACAAGCAAAAGACTAGTGTGGGGTAGTTTGATAACGTCTATTTTATGCATATATTCATGACGTTTTCTTATTATTTTATACTATGTTTTTATGTTATTCAAAACTAAAAGATACTTAATACGCTTTGATATTATTCATTTTGATTTATGGACTTCCTCTATTCATAGCGTGAGTGGAATAAATTATTATATTCTCTTTTTAGATCACTCATCTCATTTTAGCGTTTATGCCTTACGAAATAAATCTTTTGTGTTTGTTAAAATTTGACATATTCATGATTATGTTCAAAATTAATTCAAACGAGTAATAAAAACATTCCAATTTGACAACATGGGCGAATTAATAACTGCCAATTCCATTCCTTATCCAACCAACATATAATTCAATGTCTTTTTTACATGCTCTCATTTCTCCCAACAAAAGGGGAAATCCAAACGCATGATTAAAACCATTAACAACATTATTATTCATTTTTCATTTTCAAAATAGTTGACAATTTAGACTAATTATTACTCTATGTGGATGACATAGTCCTCACTTACCCATCTATTGATCTTACCACCCATATCATCTTGTTTTTCTTTAACGAGTTTTCCATGTCCAACTTCGGTGACTTGTCATGCTTCTTTGTCATATATGTGACATGCAACAAGGATAACCTCTCCCTTTCTTAGTGGAAGTACACCATTAAGATCCTTGAATAGACAAACATGATAAACTACAACCCAAGTCGCACACTTGTGAACACCTAATCTAAACTTGATCATATCAAACCTTCAGTTTATAATCCGATACTATATCGGAACCTAGCTAGAGCCTTAGAATACATCACGTTTACCCGACCAAATATTTTGTATAACATTCAGTAATTATACTTTTACATACATGATCCACCTGTACCATAATTACGTTCTATCATATGCACCTTTCACTATGTTCCAAAGACCGAAGATTTCAGCCTCCAACTCTACCCTTCGACCGCATTTGGTCTTACTGCATATTTAGATGTTGATAAGGGGATGCCCTTAATTATGTTTCTCTATGATAAGGCATTTTAACTTTCTTGTAGATAACTTACTTTTTGCTCGTCAAAATGATAACCGATGTTTTTCTTCTTTATCACTAATGTCGAGTATAGAGGCGTTGCAAATGTCATAGCTGAACATACATTTCGCATGTGACAAAGTTGCTACTAACCATATTTGTATTATTAATGTGCCTTCAAGTTTCCCATGTGCCAACATTATTAAAATGAGGCTACCTACTTAATCGAGGTTGTTATTTCGGTTAAAAATAAACCAACAACCTAGGTAGCTAGCGTAAGTCAGGGAGAATCCATAGGGAGTTCATGGTCAAACTTTATGTTGAAATAGTAAATAGAAAAGAGCTAATGCTACAATTTTCACGAATAGATTTAAACTAAGAACTGATGAAAAAACTAAAAACTTGATGTAGCAATAAATATTAAAATGAAATATTGTCCATGATAAATGTAGTGACCTGATTATGATGATGTATGTAGAATTGTAAAGATTAAGTGAATCTAAAGCAGTATTAAAGAACACACAATGTAAATAATCTCGTTTAAGCTCTCATTTGATCTAGTAAGCTACCACAAAGTCGGTATGTAATAATTCTCTCACTAGTCTAATCTCTCAAAATGGTTCATCAAATAAGAGCCACTCACTTCCTATTTATAGGAAAGGTTAAACCCATTACACATCACAAGAGGGTAAGCCACATCCACGGAGAACTTTGCACCCTAACATTCTCCTCCTCAAAGTTAGGATTTGATGTACTGGATTTAATATCCAAACGAGCTCCAAGCGATCAAGACCAACTCTCCCTCGAAGTGACACCGGTCTTCAAATCTGCTTTGTAAAGGAATATCCAATAATCTTCGAATATCCATATCAACATTCTCCCCCTTTTTATAATCAACAAATGATTATAAAACCCACAAGGGTATGAGAAGCGATCAAGGAATAAACGTGACGAAACTCTACCTCGATGTGTGACAAAAATGAAACATTTAAATCCGAGAAAATACAAAAATTACGTCGATGTCTTCAAATATTTGACCTCCCGAATTCAAAAATGAACAATCAATGTTCATATACCATGAAAAAATTGCACAAAAGCAATCACGAAATGTTAGGAAAAATTTTCAAATTTTGTGAAAATTTCGACTTTTGGGTGAAAGTTGCAAGAATTTCAAAATCTGGGTACACAGACTGACAATTTCGCAAGAACTTCAGGGACTAAATGTTAAAATTCATCTTCAAATGCGAAACTTTACCCTAAATACAAAAGTGGGCATAAAGTGTCATTTCACATAAACTTCATGGACCAGTTTGAAACTTCTTCCCACTTCACTGAAATTCCAAATATACACCCTAATATTGAAATTGGGTATGAATTATCAAAATGATGAAAGATTAGGGACCAGATGTGAAATAGTGGTATATTCTTCCCCAATCGATCCTAGATACGAACAAAGCAGGACATCATTTGAAAATGAGTTCGACTTGATTCAATTCAACACCATTGAACTTAAATTCGACTCCAAGCATAAGACTTTCGACTATTAACGTTATTGCAATTTTGACTAAAGCCAATATCAAGGAAAATCAAGACCGCAAACTCTTGATTCGAATTGTGTTCTTCTCCAATCCACTTACGAGACCTCACCATCGAAATCCGGAATTCGATGCTTCTTCTTCTTTCCATTGGCAATTCGACTTCGCTATCGAATCTTTGGCCATTTGATATCAGCTTTTGTTACACAACGAAACCTAGCAAATTAGTCCTTCACGATGACATACTGAGACCTTTCGATATTCGATTACGAACACAATGATCCCAATCTCAATGTGCAATCGGAACCACTGCTTCTCAATTCTACATCTTCCTGTTCCAAACACCTTCAATATCGAAAATCATCAACTTTTCACTGTGGAAACCCATCATCAGAATTTCGAATTCATCTGGAATAATCACTTTTTCTTCCCAGTTTCAAGTTCGATATAAGCACTCGTAAGCAGCCGAATCCTATTCGATATCCAGATTACAAACTTCAATCATTCGAAACATTCCATTATCAAATATCAAATATAAAGCATTCGATATCTAGTTTTCTAATTTCGCTATCAAATATGGACGTCATCTGTTTATCTTCTTCCCAAACCATAATCGAATTCCATTATCCAAACATACGAATCTTAACACTTCCGATTCACATCGATTTTTCAAATCACGCAACACCAATAGCTTTATCAAGAACATGAATCTGATTTCAGCCATCACTTCGATTTCTAGTTCATCAAGAAGATCGATTTTGACTTTTACCATTTGACTTCTTCAACTGAATCGACTTCGTAACATCACAATCAATATTTTCGTTCCAGTTCATCTTTCTGATCGAGAACTGACACCAAAACATCTTAATTTTAACTTGAAATTTTCTTTCAATTGAAGGATTTGATTTCGATTTTGAGAAATGACGTGGAATTGATACGAGATAAAAGAGTAGGTGATGGAGTCGAATTCGATTTGGGCTCAAGATGTGAATAGTATTCGAGTATTTTTGACTGGGCTCAATCATTTGATTAAATGAATAGTAACATACTTACATTGGGATTGAATTTGAATGGAAAACAGTGAATCAAATTTGATCAAAATGATTTTAAAACAAATTTGGGCTTGATCAATGAAATAAAATATATCAGATAAAAAAAATTGGGCTCGAAACGAATATAACCCAAAGAGTTAAAATGATCAAAAATAATAACGAAAGCACGAATTGAAAATATGATTGGATTTGAATTTCGGGAAAACCTGGATCCTTCATTATCGGATCTTCAAAAATAAGGTATCGAAATCATGAACTTTTTGTAATCCATTTTGAGAATTTGAGAAACCTTCTTGATAATTCTTTTTCCTTTTGCAACACTCGAATCGATCATGGAAGATCTCAGTTCCTTGGTTGAAATTAGAAAATCTCCAAATTTCACATTATACAACCCACAATGCACATTGTACAATCCATGGAACTTCTTCTCATTTCTCCAAGATCTAACTTCATCTTCATAACGAATTTGAGAATCTTCAACAATTTTAGGTTTGGAATTTGAAATCGTTGCAACATTTGATGATTGTTGCGTAGGAACCCAAATTTTCTTCATTGATTTCGGCTTCAAAACAATATTTGAAGAATTTTGTTTAGAAAATCAATTTTTCTTGATTTTTTTATCTTCTTATTCTTCTTCTTCTTCTTGAAGTTTTGAATTCAAGAACAATCTCATTCTTGACAACTTCAACTTTGCAGTTTTGAATCAAATCAATTGGAGTTTGATATATTTGAACTTCTTGGATTGAGGGCTTTCTATATGGCCTCATTCCTTCAAATGAATCACAAGAACTCAAGCGATCATTGGTTTGAACTCCACTTAAACAAAATACTTTTACAACTTCGTGAGAACCACATTGAATTCCCTTGTTCTTGAACACCAAGAACATCATGAACATGGTGAACTTCTTCAAGAACTTCCGGGTAAAATGCAAGCACATTGACACCATATTTGCATTCATCAAGACGAATTCCTTTAATGATTTCATCTTCATTCTTCTTCCTTATTCTCTCATGATAAGTTGTAACCAAACCATTAAGTAAAACTTTATGATTATCATGATCAAGAGGATAACCAATCATCTTTCCACATTCATCTCTTCCACAAGAAATGAGTGAATTTTGTTTAAAAAACCCGGTTGTAAAGTTCTTGATAGGTCCATCAAAACAATATGGATATGGATCATCTCCAAGAAATACAAACCATCTTTCACACAAATATTTTTCCATTTCAAATCAAAAATGAAGATCACAAGAACTTGAATTTTTCTAGAGAGAGAGTGATTTTGAATGAAATCTCTAGAGAGGAAAAGCAAAATTCAAATGAATTCTAGAGAAAGAAACCAAAATTGATCAAAATTCTAGAGAGAGAAAGTGATTTCGATATGAATTCTAGAGAGAGAAAGTGAAAATCACATGAATTCTAGAGAGGGAAAATCGAATTTGAATCAAAATCAAAGAACAATTTGATTTCTAGTATCAAAAACACTTTCAAAGATGAAGAACTTACAACAATTTGTGATTTACCAAATCATGTTGTCATCATTGATCAATTTCTTGAAAACTTCAAGCACACTTCAAGAACACCCGCTCTGGTACCAATTGTAGTGATCCGATTATGATGACATATGCGGAATTGTAAAGATTAAGTGAATCCAAAGCAATATTAAAGAACACACAATGTAAATAATCTCGTTTAAGCTCTCATTAGATCCAGTAAGCTATTACAAAGTGGCTATGTAATAATTCTCTCACTAGTCTAATCTCTCAAAATGATTGTTACATAAAATGGGAGTCACTCACTTCCTATTTATAAGAAAGGCTAAACCCATTACACATCATAAGATGGTAAACCACATCCAATGAGAACTTTGCACCCTAACAAGAAAACCAAGATACTTTTAGTTCAGTTGTTCAAATGGTTGGACTTCCACGTTTTTCCCCCTCCAATCCTAATTTAACTATGTAGGTTTATTTAAGGTTGATTCATATGTAACAAATAATTTTGGGCACAAAATATATTATTACAACTAATTGTATTAAATGATATGTCTATTTGGATTAGTAACAATGAGTGGTTTAATAATATTGTTTTAAGATAACTAATTAAAGTGTTGAATGTTTAATACTTTAAATTTGGAGTAATGTATGTGGATTTAATGAATCATCTTAATTCCTAAACTAGTTAGAACTCAAAACGATTAATACATTAACAATACATTATCATGATCGCAATATGAAATAGATTCATAAATCCTAATCCAATTATTGTCAACAAATCAATTATTTAAAAAACAGAACAATAACAAAAATTGATTTGAATGAAAATAATAATAAAAAAATATTCATCCTAACATCCTACAAAGTTCCCGAAAATAACCCTAATGGTTTAGCCTTCCATAGCAATCAAAAAAGCAATCAAAAAGCACATAAATCCACATAAAATAATAGAATTTATAATAAAATCCATATACAAACTCAAATTCATAAAAACAACTATGTCTAATGATCAACAAAGTATGGAACAATGAAACCTTGGGGAAGAAATAACAAATTATGGACTTTGAAGAACTTGATGAAGATCCACCGGTTGAATGTTTTTCAAATGTCGAATAATTATATCTACAACCTTGAATTCAAAATGTAATGGGGTAAATTTTACGTTTAAAGAATACTATGAAAATTGAGTATGTGAACACTAAAAACGGTTGCCACACGCCCTATTTATATTGCATCTCAAATAAAACAAGTCTGGTCGATGTGGGATGTTAGACGTCCTTGGAGGCGTCTTAGACGTGGTTTAGGATGTTTGTGCATCCTTGGTAGCGTTCTTCAGGCTCTCTGTCGCCCTTCATTTAAACTATAAAATGGCTAAAAATTGTTTTGTAGTCCTTGGGGCGTCCATCAAGTTTCAATGTGTTTCGTTAATGGCCGTTACACATTAAAACGAGGCTAAAATTGGTAGGGTGTCATTGGGGGCGTCCTAGATGCCATGCAAAATTTTATAATAAAATAAATTTTACTTCAACGAAACATCTAAGTAAGCTTTAATATATAAACCTTTCAAAATTCTTAAAGATATCTAGGAGGAACAAAATTAAACTTTAATATTATTAAAAGTATTTCAAATATATTGTTTCTCATTATTATGACATTACATACCACATAATTACATATACTAAAACAGATTACGACGCAACTTGTAACTCGTTACCTGCTATATCTATTAAAGCTTTGTGATTAATTATATTTCAATACAACATTTAACACATTACAAACTAGATAATCGCACATACTAAAAAATAACCTCATAAAAGTTGAGATAACTAAGTAAAACATATCTAAAACTTAGTAGTAATTTCATGACATTATCTCAATTATAAAAATACAATACTTATAAAGACAAAAATATTTGGGCTTAAATTGTTCGCAAATGAGGTTAATATTATAGGCTGCACCTCGCCGTAGAGGTTTAGCCCAACACATATGTATAAATAGCTTTCTTAAGAACTGAAAATATTGATATTAATATTAAGATATACATTTTTGATTATATAAATATGCTTTTGTTTTAATCTCAACTGCATATGTAAATACCCTATCCATACAACTAATTATTAGAACTTTATTACATCATATCATATTCCATCAAATAAAATACCCAATCCGTCCATGCAATTTAAATGCCGGTTTTTTTTGTTTTTTTGTTTTTTTTTTTTTTTTTCTTTCAATAGGCAAAACTTAAAAAATATTTCCAAATGTTTGTAGAGCCCTGCATACTTTCTTTTGGGTTTGTTAAATATCTTTATTTTGATATTTTATAATGCATTGTTTAATCTGTTCAAATACACATATGAACTGAAACTTTGTTATTAGAATGTAAGTTATTCATATTTTCGTTAAAAAAATATAATGGTGATCTCTTATAGTCCGTTTAGCCACAAGTAAATTGAACGTTAGGTTTTATTTTATTCCCTAACTAAGTCGTGTGCAGGTTATGGTATTGAACGAGTAACGATGTATATTTGTATAAAATTATCTACATGAAAGAATGTTGTTGATAATGCATATAAGTGAAATTTGCAGATAAACATGTGATTGGTTAACTCTTATATATGAAAGAGTCAGGTACTTCTGACAGAATATATTTATCTCATTCTAAATATGTATATACACTTTAGTTCTTTAAGAGTGTTTTTATATGACAAATAATAATTTTGATAGAATGCTTTAGAAGGTAATCCAATTATAATGATTCCGGATGAGGAGTTTTACAGGTAAAAGCTAATTCCGAGCTCTTATAAGAGAGATATGGCACTTCAAAGATGACAAAAAATTTGGTCCGATCTAGTATTTTTCCTTTTGTTTTGGTACCAGGTACCAAAATACCGAATTCCTTTATAAAACGCATGTTAATCTTATTGATAAAATGCTTATTTTATAGAATATGTCATGTTTGTGATAGCATTAATAAAAAAAAATACATAGGTAAAATTCAATGTGAACATATCAAACAAAATACCATGAAATATGGGAAATCCACTTAATTTTATCAATATTGAAATTGTTACTAACCTCATAGGGTGGTTGCGTAGAGATTAGTAGAGATCATTAGCACATCAAGTTCCATTAAATAATTAAAACAAAAGCATATATATATATATATATATATATATATATATATATATATATATATATATATATATATATATATATATATATATATATATATATATATATATAAAAGAAACAAAACTTAATTATAATAAAAAATCAAAATACTAGGAGATAATTATCTATTCTTTTCATATATATATATATATATATATATATATATATATATATATATATATATATATATATATAAGAAACAAAACTTAATTATAATAAAAAATCAAAATACTAGGAGATAATTATCTATTCTTTTTCTAGTACATACTGAATATACCAAGAGAAATTTTATATTTTTAATGGCGTGCACTGAGTCTTATTCTTAGGTGTCATAAGTTTTGACTTCACCAAATAAATTAACGTCAAAGAAACAATAATTAAAAAATTGTATTTATACTGTATTTAGAAACCATTTACACTGTTTTAGACTATTTTTTTAAACTACACTAGTAAACACCGATGCTAATGACAATTTTTTTTAATTCAAAGTATGACATAAATCAAATATATTTATGGATTGTTTTTCCTGCATCTAAACTTCAGTAGTCAAATGAATTTGATCAAAATTGTCTATACTAGTTCATATTGTGCTCGGAAACATGTTTATGTAGATTGTTAAGATTTACCGCATTGAAACAAAAAGAGGTTTAATGTTCTAGCAAAAAAAACTGAATTATGTTGTAAGATATAAATAAAATTCATCAAATTACTTACCAATGATGCCTTCTTGAGGAGGTTAAACAAAAGGGTCTTCACTTATATTGAGATCCGAGACTTCCATTCAATCAGGTGTTACTAGTATTTTGTGTGGAAAACAATGGCGATGAGAAATAAGAAGTGACAACGGAGACGAGGAAGAAGACGATCGGCTGTAGAAAGGGAGAAGAAAGGATACATGTGGTGGTGGCATAGAGTTTTAAATAAATAAACAAATTTACCTAAATTAAAGGGATTAATGATTTCATTATTTAATTACTAAAATTAATTAATAGTTAAGATTACAATTTTACCCGTATCATGTTTTTTGAAATGATTAGTTCATATTAAACCTTACATCCACACAATAACTGTTTATCCACATATGAACCTACCTCTCTTTCTCTCTCTTATATATATATATATATATATATATATATATATATATATATATATATATATATATATATATATATATATATATATATTCATTTGGTCTTCGTCTTGTCATCCAAAGCACCTACTATAACACAATCACATATTTTGATCTTTTATTCTTATTATTGTTGTCAAAATATTCTAAAATTCAATTTTTTCTCAAAGAGTTTGATCTAGTTTGACGAAATACATATGGACCACCGGTTCTCTTATATTGTTGTTCATTTTGTCACACTTAAATTTTATAAAATTGAAAGTTCTTTTGTGAAATATTTGTTTATGAGGTTTAGGGTATATGTTTTGTTGGTAGATGATGAGGAAGATGAAAGCCATCACAAAGGTTTGGTGTTACATATTGTATATACTCCATAACATGCTAGTTAGGATGATACCTTGGAATATTGTTATTTTCATGTATAATAGAGAAAACATAGATCTAAGGTATATAGGGTTTCATGTACACCATAGGAGTGTTAGAATGCTCAAAACCCGACAGTGGTATTAGAGTCTAGGCTTGTTTTCTTATTTACTTGATGCAAATTGCTTGAAAATGCTTAATAGATCGATTTTCTGCAGTTCTGGACAGTGGACTCTCCGAGTCCACTGGGGTACTTGCCGAGTCCAAGTGCAAACTCATCCAACTCACCGTGTTGGTTCATACACTCGACGAGTTGGAGCCCCTGACAGCAGATTTTCGTTGTTTTTGGCTAGAATTGGACTAGGATCATTACCCTAATATGTTTTTGAACTTATAAACTTGTTTTTGATGTGGTAATGATCATGCTTATCCAATTTATAAGATAATTGCCAAAGTTTCATGTTTTTGTAATAGTTTATATGGTTAGGCTAATTACATTCGTTTGATGTGAATTGTCTTATTCTTATGAGTTTAATTTAGATCATAGACAGATTGTTTGATTTTCTTGTTAGAATTTTTGATCTATATGATTTTGATGAATTCCATAACTTGTCCTCAAGTTATGGAAAATGAAAATTTTTCATTGAAATGGATCATTAAAAGTTATAGGTTATAGAAACTTGAGGAGTCTTTTTCTCATAAATAGTATTATGAACTCCATAACTTGTCGCCACGTTATGGATTTTCAAGAGTCTTTTCATTAAAACCTTATTAAACTCATAAGTTATGGATTCCAAAAGTTTTTGAATAGTTCAAAACTTGCCCTCAAGTTTTGGAATTTGTAAAGTCACTTTAGAATACTTTAATTCCAAACCCTAGAATTTGAAGTTTAAAATTCTACCCTTATACTATTATAATATTATAGTTTTAATATTATAATAGTATAAGGGTAGAATTTTATTATATATATATATATATATATATATATATATATATATATATATATATATACGAACAAGGTCATTCTTATTGTTACTACCTATAAAATTCTACCCTTATACTATTATAATATTATAGTTTTAATATTTTATATATATATATATATATATATATATATATATATATATATATATATATATATATATATATATATATATATATATATATACGAACAAGGTCATTCTTATTGTTACTACCTATAAAATGGCAGTTTAATGGGTGTCGACTCTCACCCACATCTTCCTTGACTGGTGGAGGGTCGTTAGCCGAACAGGTAGGATATGACTCTAATTCTCCCTTCATTAAAAGTATAATGATAAATATTAAGTAACTAAAAACTTATAAATTCCCAATCTTAGTTACTTAGGAAAATGTGAATATGGTTATAACCCATGAAATTGCACTTTGCACCTTGTTAAGCCGTTAGTGGAGCGTGTGTGGTTAACCGGCACACTAATCGGGACTAACATTGCATGGAAAAGGGTAGCTTGGTGTTAATCATAGATCAATGGAGCGTGTGTGGTTAACCGACACATCGATTAGGTAGTGTAACATTGGGTGCACCAAGTTAATTTGCATGGTTATTCACACCTTATTTGTGATCCTCGACATCCTAGTCACAAATTTGAAGGGCACAATCGAGATTTAAACATGCCATTGAATTGTTCAATGAATCTCAAAGGATCTAGGAGTTTCAATTCACTTAAAACCTAAAATTCTTTTTCGTTTTTCGTGGTGGAAATTGGTGAATCGTCATTTACCTACCTTCAAATATTTTGTAGTTTGGATTATGGCATCCATCTTCCAAATTGTAAAATATTGTGTTGGGTCCTAGCCTTAATATTTCATTTGGGTGTTATATTAAAGACTAAAATCAACTAAACTTGAATTTCTCCCATTGTAGATGTCTAGTTCAGACAACTATGGTCTTCCCAAATCTTGAAGAACAAGTTTTCCTCATGAAATTCCACAATACAATCAAGGTGCAAGATTAATCCCTTCTTTGTGTTGTAGTGGGAATTCACTTCCTCTACCTCCTCAAAATAATTCTCCCTAACCTAGAAGTTCTAGGTCACTCAAAGCCTTATTGGCGGGAAAGAAAGTCTGTATGTGCTCACGTCTTGGAGATGAAATTACATATTGACAAGATGGGAGAGTTGGGTGTCGAAGTCTCAAGGAAGTTGGTTGTTGACTGGGTTCTTCAATCACTTCCTAAGTCATATAGCGGGTTCTTTAAGGACTACTATATCACAGACCATGACATGACCCTTATCGATCTTACCTATTTGCTAATTGCTGCTGAATCAGAAATGATTTGGCACACTGGTATTGCAAATTTGGTTGGAAGATCCACTTCCCAAACTTCCATGGACATTGACAATGGCAACATTGGAAGTCCAGAAAAGCTTTCTCTTCACAATGGAAAGGGATTAGCCATAGTCAACCCAGTTGACCAAATGGTAAAGAGAAGGGCTAAGTGTAAAATTGTCCCATGTGCCAAAGAGTCCATGTAACAGCCCGATATTTCAAGTCAATGTAATGACATAAGTCAAGTATTGTAATCTATTTTGAATTAATAAATAAATAAAAATAGCATCAGAAATGAAATGTTCAAAAGTCTCAATTGGGATACGTAAAGTAATAGATATTGTAACTAGGTTTCCAGAAACAAAAAAGAACACAAAAATCCGAGTTTTAATGAAGAAGTTATGACCAACCGAAAATCCGCAGCAAAACATGTAAAAAACTATTAAGCATAAAACGCGAAATTTCAATAAAATACTTTTTAGCCTTAAGTATCTAAACTAATGTCATGGATATCCGTAAACCGTGAACATACATAAAAGGAATGTCCAAATCTGACTTCGTATGAGGAAGTTAGGATTTTTCTAAGTTTCAGAGTAGCGGTAGACAGCTAAAAACTCGAAATAGAGATTGAGCGATAGTTAGCCGACACAACCTAAACGAGAGTTGAAGATCTCGACCATAGTAGTATATCGGTAAAAAGACAGATGAAAACGAACATCGGATGAAGAAGTTATGAATTTTTAACGGTCTTTTCCTATCCCGGCCTATTAAAAATATATAATTAAAAATAAAGTCAAAATTTGCCAATAAAGTCTAAAAGAAAGTTATAGATTATATTCTCACCTACACGTGGATATAAAGAATGTAAAAAATGGAGCTCATATGCGAAAGTTACACATTTTAGAAGATTGAGGCTCAAACCGAGGGGGGTATGCCCAACGTACGCCATACGGGGGCCTCAGATCGGCCACGTCTCCCCTACGCCCTCTACCCCCGTCCCATTCGAAGTCCGGAAGATGAGGAAGGCGTCATGCATGATGTACGCCTCGCGTATGAGGGTACGCCCAACGTACGAGCTGCGGACAAGGTACCCCCCGCTTACTTCGGAGTACGCCCAACGTACGAGGCCGCCTCCACCCCTATAAATAAGGATGCGAGGGTGCCGGCTCAAATTGCTAATTCACACCATTTCTCTCCCACTTTTTCACTTCCGAGCCCCTCGAGACTACACCGACGGCCCGATCACGTATCCAAGTCCCGACGAAGGTCCGAAGCTCCGAAATACCCGAGAAACTTACTTCCTTCCGGTCGAAGTGCTGCCCAAGAAAAGTATTGTTTTCTTCAAATAATCAATCTTTCTAGGTGAGTTCATACCCTCATATTTTCACGTTTTTACTATATTTTAGGTGGAGAAATACAAGTGAAACGCAAGAAAAACTTATGTTAAAATGCAAATCGTTACATACAGTTTCAAATACTTTATCTACATTTGATTTATAGATGTTAAATAGGGATGAGATTTAGAACCGGAAAACCGGACCGGAACTGTTAGAACCGGAATATGTAGAACCGGGTCCGGTTCCGGGTTTAAAAATTGGCTTTATCCCGGTTCCGGGTAATCCGGGTTTGGGTCCATCGGGTCCGGGTAAACCGGGTCTAAAAACCGGAATTGGTTTTTGGAACCGGAACCGGTTTTTGTGAAACATTTAAAAGATGCATGTCTTATTCGTTTCAACTACAATTGACATACAGTTTTTTCCAACATGTAGTTTAGAGTTTGTACATGATTTTATACTATAAATTTGTCATTTTTAGTTTTATATTCATTGACTTACAATCCTCCAAAGTAGAGATATCAAAGCTGAAAGTTTTTAGTTTTTCAGTTTTTTTTTGTATTTGGTGAAAGTTTTAAAACATGCATAACTAATTCGTTTGAAGTCGGATTGACATGTGGTTTTTTCCAACTTCTATTTTACAGTTTGTACATGAGTTTAGACTATAATTTTGTCATTTTTGGTTTAACATTCAATGATTTACAGTCCTCCGAAGTCGGGGTATCAAAACTGAAAAATTTCAACTTTTTAGCTATTTGTTTTTGTACTTTGTATTATGTGAAAACATTAACACAAACATATCTCATTCGTTTAAAGTCGGATTGACATGCGGGTTTTTCCACAGTGTATTTTAGAGTTTGTACATGATTTTAGACTATAATTTTGTTAATTTTGGTTTCGTATTCAATGAGTTATAGTCCCCCAAAGTCGGGATATCAATATGAAAATTTTCAAAATTCAACCCACTAAGTAGTAAGTAATTACCAAAAAATTCCGCTTTTTCCGGGTTTTACGGTTCTAAACCCACTTTATCCGGTTCCAAGCTACCCACTTTGATGTTTCCGGGTTTTCCGGTTCTAGACCCTGTAACACTCTAAAAATTTCAAACAATTTAAACTTTTCAAAAACAACCCGGTTTCATAAAGTTATTACAAAAAGGTTTTCAATACAATTATTATCAGAGTCTTCCCAAAACCACATCATAAAACATAATCATGAGGAGCGGTACGATCACGCCTTTACCTTGCCACGGTCTCCTGAAGAACCTGAAAAATATTAAACCACAAATGTAAGCCCGAAAGCTTAGTGAGATACCCCCAAAATACCAACAACATATACCATACACGCACATCATGCCATATCATAACAGAACACAGAACAACCATGCACTACGGGTCTACTGTGTGACTGGTCCGCCGCACCGGCCTTTAGTCCACCTGGTCCACCCTCCGAGTCTAGCCATATACATCGAGTCTACAGTGTGATTGGACCGCCCGTACTGGGCCTTCAATCCATCTGGTCCACTCTCTGAGTCTACAGTATGACTGGTCCGCCCGCACTGGGCCTTCAGTCGGCCTGGTCCACTCTCCGAGCCTCGACACGTCTGGTCCGCCCTCTTGGGGCCTACAGCCAATCCGGACCACTCGCTAGGCCTTCGGGATAACCGGTCCGCCCTGGGTATGTTGGCCTACAACACAAAGCAGGATCCGCCTCAACCCAACCCCAGTCCAACAACCATGTGCACATAAACATTCAATCATATAACAATTCACATCCAATCCAACCGATCTAGCAGATCACATAGCATAACATCATCCTAACTAGGATACCGACCTAACCGGTCACTAACATATACCATCCTAACTACCATGATGCAAACATAGCAAAACAATAACATAACAACGATACCCGGATCACAATCCGATAAAGGGCCGGCCTTGGTGTCATAGACCCTGTCGATATAGTGAGGATAACTCACCTTGCAACTGCCGACTGAAAAGATAAGACTGAGCTGCTCCGACCACTGACACGATCTCCACCACTAGCCAACACCAACACTGAACTCAAAAAAAATGCCAACAATTACCAAAATCCCCCTGGAAGTCAACTGGTCAACCCTTGGTCAAAGTCAAAGTCAAAGTCAACCTCCTGACTGACTCTACTCGCCGAGTCAACCCGATGACTCGTCGAGTCCCCATGCTCAGAACTTCCCCAATCCACGACTCAACTCGCCGAGTCACCCCGAGACTCGCCGAGTCCCAGAACTCTGAGTCCCCTCGCACTCAACTCACCGAGTCCTCCCTTGACTCACCGATTCATGGTTCAACCAGAAGAAGGTTAGGACCTCACGACCAGACTCGCCGAGTCCAAGAACAAACTCGCCGAGTCCAAGGCTATCTTCAACCAACTCGCTGAGTTGTTCTTCCAACTCGTCGAGTTCCTGCCCATCTTCAAGCAACTCGCCGAGTACACCATTGTGACTCGCCGAGTACCCTTAGATGTTAATCCGTACAGAAGCTTTCCAGGCCATGCAGATGATCCAAACAATAGATCTACCCTTCTACAACCCATCCATCACGTAAAGTGGCAAACTTTACGTGAATCCAAAGAGATCTAAGCATATAACACTCTAGGGTTAGGGTTTGGGACAAGATGGCTTCACCAACCACTCAAGAACAGGGACTTTAATGCACTCTAGATCTTCTCCATTCCAGATCTGAGGTAGCAACCTCAGATCTATCCTCCAACTCAAAATATCACAAGCTATTCTTTCCAAATACTCCAAAATGATAAATCTAGATGAATATCAGCCCAAGCAACGAAATAATACCTCAAAAGGAAAGCTCCAACAGAAGAGAAATCCAAATCCTTGCAAAGCCCCTTGCTCCAAGCCTCTAACTCTCCAAGATCTCTTCCAAAATCTCTTCTCCAAGGTTCAAATGCTCTCAAAAGACTCACAAACGCGCATTAGGGTTTTCTGGACTTCAAGAGAGGGTAAAGAGGCTGGGGAGAGGGTATAATGTCCTTTATAAAGGGATTATCCTCCGAAATTAGGGTTTTCTCCACACAGCACCAACTTGCCGAGTCCAGCCGCCGACTCGCCGAGTTGGCCACTTAACACGCGACCAGAATCGCGACCCTACTCGCCGAGTCCACCCATGGACTCGCCGAGTTGCCCATTCACATTTTCACTTTGAACCCTGAACTTGCACTCCCGAACTCGGGATGTTACAGACCCACTTTACCCGGAACCATACTCGGAACCGGTTCCTATATACTGGTCTGGTTTCCGGTTCTATAAAATCTCGTTAACCGGTTCCGGGTTTTCCGGGTCCGGGTCCATCCTGTCCGGGTTTGGACCCACTTTCATCCCTAATGTTAAATGCATAGAATAACATTATTACCAATGTTATACTTTACATACAAAGTTAATAACACATTAAGGTTTATCATGCAAATGAAATACATTTTTGGAAAACTATAATAGGTATAGTTTATGAGATATTCATGATATTTTACACTCTATAAACACTATAGAAAGGAAATACTTACATTTACAAGAACAATGGACTTTTCATACGTAACTCTATTTGATACAAACTTTGTGAGACATTTTACTTCACGTACTTTCACGTGCACATTTTAAGTCCTGTATTATATACCATAATCTCTTGTAGGGAGAGCGTGATACTTGTGTATAGATCTATACGGGATTGACAATCCCGCACCTAAACTGTTAGCTACAGTTTGATCGACAGGTCTGGGGTGACAAATGTCATATCATTCCAATGCCTGAAGAACGTTGTAACAGGCAGTCTGGTCAATAGTATGGTTATAAAACACACATGAGGTATTAAAACATTTGATTTACTACGCTATAAGACGCCTTAGTAATTATATATACATATATAAATCTACTTACACTATTTTAGGTATGGAAAATAATTATGCATTTCCTTTTCGAATTATTTAAAACTACTATTCATTTATGGAAAATATTGGATTTTCTAGATACAAACACAATTACTTTATACAAAAAGGCATACAATTCTTATACAAAAATGCTTATGAACTCACCAACTTAATTGTTGACACTTTTTCAAAACTACTTGTATTTCTCAGGGATCCAATAATACATGTAACAACTGCTTTTGGGAAAGGACGTAAGGAGCCAACTTCAAACTGATTTTATCATCATAATGTAATTTCTTTTGAAAAATATGATACAATCAACAATGTAACTTTTTAAATTACATTTATGATGGTTGTGTTTGCTTTCTTTACTATTTATTCAACTGTTATGATACTACATGAAGTCATCCGCCCTCGAACGATTCCGCCGTTCTGGTTTGGGGGTGTGACAGATTGGTATCAGAGCATTATTTATAGTGAACTAAGTATATTGAACCACATAAGATATACAAACTATAAATGCAAAGGGACTAAAACTCTCTGACAAAACACTTTCACACCTACCATACTTCATTTAAATTTAAATGTTAGTTTTCATAAATGTAAAAATACATGCATGCAATAGTTTAATGTCATAGTTAAAACCATACAAAAGTATTAAGACAAGTTGGACACTATGGCTAAGCCTCGAAATATGTAATCAGATCTGGGATGAATATAGCCTGATCAACTATATTTATCCGAGATATGACCAACGTATGTCGGGGAATAGTCATAGTGAGCAACAAGTCAAAAACTTACCAAAGTAACACTAGAATTAAAATTTCAAATTTAAATTCTATAGGAGTATTTATGACACAATAGTAACTATAACAAGCGAGTAAAACCGACGTTCGTTAGGACTAGTATCGTCAAACAAAATAAAAATTAAACTTATAAAAACTAAAAGCCTTCACTGACAAGGCTATAATTGCAAAGTGCATACTTCAAGGTTACACATGAGTGAGGTTGCATGGGCTTAGGATTTACGTTTTTGCTTTAAGCTCTTTTCCTTGTTTGGATGTGGGCTTGGAGTCAAACTACTTATCCAACGGTCCATTCAATCTCAATTGTATGTAATTCGTATACAGTAGGTAATTATAGAGGAATAGGTCTAGGTCTTATCATAAAATTTTCTCCTTACACTCAAATTCTATATAATTCTCTTATATCTATTCTCAATCCGACAAAATGGCAGGATTTCATATCCCCAGGGATCCCTACTACCCAAACCAAGGCAATGGGGGTTGGATTGAGGAGGATCCATAAGAGGATCTCGAAGAGATTTCTGAGGAGGATCCAGAAGAGGATCCCGAAGAAGAGGAAGAGGATGCCGATGATGAGGGCACTGACTCCGAACCCGAGGTCTACAATCCTCCCCAGGTAGTACCAGACCTCCAACGAGACTTTCAGGGCCCAGTGCCCCTCTGGGTTGTACATCTGAAACAATGGAGCAGGGAACAAGGACAACGTCCACCCTACAGCATGGCACAAGGCTTTTATGACCTTCGTAATGGTGGTTCAGTGGACGGGGCACTCCCTGTCATGGTTCTTCACATCGCCAATCAAGGCGAGAAAACAAGGATAAACGCTAGCCAAATCCTGGACGTTGGTGCCACTGCCCAAATCACTACGGTACGTCTTCATCGCCTGGACGAAAAACATGATCACACTATAGAGCACACCTTTTCCCTCCAAAAAGACATTACCACTGCTAGAGCCGAAGTAAGGGAGTTTCAGAAACACCAACCCGCAATGGAGAGGCGCGTCATCGAGGCTGAACGTCATGTGGCTCGAGCTCGGACTTCCACAAAAATGTATCGTGGTCCGCAACGTACCACCTGCTCGGAGTAGAGCGCGTGTTTCTTGCGCTATGTATATATACTTATTGAGTGAGTGTTAGTGCTACTCTTTCCTTTCTGTATGTACACCCGACATATTATGAGTACACCATTCGAGGGCCTAAATGCGGTCAAATTTTCCCATTTTCATTGATGTACTCTAGACCTTTGTTAAGGTCAAATTTTCCTGATCGATGTATCGAATATTAAAACTCAATGAGATTGACATGCATTTATTATTTCGTTGAGTATTTCATTAAGTTCTTAAAATACTAAGGAAACATCATACACTCGTTATTGAAAGTTTCCATTTCGCAATCAAACTTACAAATTCGGTAATGTTCAGAACATAAAACATATAATACTAAAACTTTCCACAATCATTTCTGAAGACTTATCAAGAATTCATCTTTTAACTTATGGCATAATCATGTCACCAAGAAGGAATCCACGACGCTTCAATACCACAGGAACACCAACACCACTTCCACCACTACCCCCATCAATGGACAACACTGTTTTCCAAGCAGCCGTAACAGCTGCTGTCACAGCAGCAATGGCACAAATGAGTAACAATGGGTCAGGAGGAGGAACTAATAGCTCTACCAATGGTCAACACCAAGGTCGTTTCGGAGAATGCACTTACAAGGACTTCACCAAAAGCAAACCCATATCCTTTAATGGGGCTGGAGGAGTTATGGCTCTATCCCAATGGATAGAGAAAATGGAAGCAATATTCGAGATCTGCTCATGCCAAGAGGGAAGCAAAGTAAAATTTGTTGCATGTACTTTCTCCGAACGAGCCCTGACGTGGTGGAATGGCCACGTCAAGTCACTAACTATGGTAGTTGCTAACTCCATGGGATGGGAAAACCTGAAACAAATGCTCATGCAAGAGTACTGCCCGATAGGCGAAGTGCAGAAGCTCAGACAAGAGCTTTAGGGCCTTACAATGGTAGGCTCAGACATCAAAACCTATACCAATAGGTTCAGTGACTTGGCAATACTTTTCCCGAGAATGGTTGATCTAGAGAGTAAGAAGATCGAGAGATATATCTGAGGACTGTCGCCCCAGATTCAAGGAAGTGTACTAGCTTCCAAGCCGGTTACTTTCGATAGTTCCAAACAGCTGGCACAGTCCCTCGTTGACCATGGTTTCAGTCAAGTATTCATGACTGTAATTCCGAAGCAAACCATAGAGAGCAACAACAACAACAAAAATACTAAAAACAACAACAAGAAGAAGTTTTGGAGCAAGAGAAAGGGTCAACCTTCACAAGAACCTTCCAAGAAACAACAGCTAGTGACAGTTCATGCCGCTACTACTCCCACCGCAGTTCCTGCCACCCCTGCACCAGCAAAGCAATATGATGGAAACCTACCAAAGTGAAGCAAATGCAATTACCATCACAACGGAAATTATAGGGTAATGCACTGTAATAATTGCAACAGGAAAGGGCATACTGCCCATTTCTGTAAGGCACCAGCACAACCAATCACCCAAGTTCCTGGAGTCGGGGTGGGCTAGGCATGTTATGGGTGTGGCGAAGCTGGGCACTACAAGAGAGATTGCCCTAAGTCAAGGAATGCTGGCGGTGTAGGAAGAGTGCTGGCAATAGGGCAAAATGAAGCAATAGCTGATCCTAAGGTGGTTACGAGTATGTTTCTCCTCAATAGCGCTTATGTATGCATACTTTTTGATTGTGGTGCGGAGAGGAGTTTCGTGAGTCATGAATTCAAACACTTACTTAAGCAAAACCCCTAATCACTTAATAAGATATTTACAGTAGAAATGGCAAATGGTAAAACAGAAAGCACAAATGATATGTACATAGGTTGCACGCTAGATTTAAATGAACACTCGTTCCAAATCGATCTAATGCCGATCACTATAAGAAGCTTTGATGTCATCATCGGTATGGATTGGTTAAGCCTTCACCATGCCGATATACATTGTCATGAAAGGGTCGTTCGCCTTAATCTGCCAAATGGAGAAACTCTTATCATTTATGGTGATAAACTCGGTACAAATTTACAAATCATCTCTTGCGTCAAAGCCCAAAAATACCTGCGCAAAGAATACCGTGCTTTCCTAGCCCATGTTGTAGATAAGGAAAAACAAACAAAAGACATCAAAGACATTCCAGAAGTCTGCGATTTCCCCGAAGTCTTCCCTGAAGATCTTCCAGGAGTTCCACCAGAACGTCAAGTCGAGTTCAGAATCGACTTGATTCCCGGAGCTACCCCAGTAGGAAAATCGTCGTATAGTCTAGCCCCGACAGAGATGCAGGAATTATCCAGCCAACTAAACGAGCTACTCAATAAAGGATTCATCAGGCCGAGCTTCTCACCTTAGGGAGCACCAGTCCTATTCGTAAATAAGAAGGATGGATCTTTTCTCATGTGCATCGACTACCGAGAACTAAACAAGCTCAGAATTAAGAACCGATATCCCCTATCGCGCATAGACGATTTATTCAACCAACTCCAAGGAGCAAGCTACTACTCAAAGGTCGATTTAAGATCCGGGTACCATCAGTTGTGAGTCCTGGAAGAAGATGTCCCAAGACGGCTTTCCGAACTCGTTATGGTCACTACGGATTTGTAGTGATACCCTTTGAATTAACAAATGCACCGGCGGTGTTCATGGACTTATTGAACAGAGTATGTTGCTCTTTCCTAGATAAATTTGTGATGATATACTCATCTATTCAAAGAGCAAAGAAGAACATAGTCAACACCTCCGACAGATCTTGGAAACACAAAGGAAAGAGAAACTATACGCAAAATTCTCAAAGTGCGAATTTTGGATTCGGAAAGTAGATTTCCTGGGTCACGTGGTCAACAAGGAAGGGATACACATGGAACCTTCCAAAATCAAGGCAATCGAGAACTGATCAGTTCCAAGAACTCCAACTGAAATCCGACAATTCTTGGGCCTTGCTAGCTATTACCGAAGATTCATACAAAACTTCTCAAAGATTGCCAAACCACTTTCCACCCTGACTCAGAAGGGTGTAACCTACAATTGGGGAGAAAAGGACGACGTTGCATTCCAAACACTGAAACGAGCCCTATGCAGTGTACCTATATTGTCCTTTCCAGAAGGAACATAAGATTTTGTGGTCTACTGCGACGCATCAAACCATGGTTTGGGATATGTTCTAATGCAACGAGGAACTAGGAGCAGTCGTTTTCGCCCTAAAGATCTGGAGGCATTATCTCTACGGCACAAAATACACAATCTTCATTGATCATAAGAGCCTTCAGCACATTATCAACCAAAAAGAACTCAACATGAGACAGATACGATGGGTTGAACTACTAAGCGATTACGAATCCGAAATTCGTTATCATCCGGGAAAAGCTAATGTAGTAGTTGATGCCCTCAGTCGAAAGGAATACTCTGGCCGCCGAGTGAAGTCCTTAAATATGACGATCCATTCACACATATCCATGCAAATCAAGGAAGCTCAAAAGGAAGCCTTGAAAACAGAAAACGTGGCTGGTGAAGCCTTTAGAGGAATGGATAAGAATCTTGAAGTCAAGGGTGACGGAGTTTGTTACTTCATGAATCGGATATGGACATCGAAGTTTGGTGGATTCAGAGACGTTGTCATGAATGAGGCTCATAAGACTCGATACTCCGTGCATCCCGGTTCAGACAAGATGTATTTGGACCTCAAGAAATTGTATTGGTTGCCAAACATGAAAGTCGAAATTGTTGCCTATGTAGGCAAGTGTCTGACTTGCGCCAAAGTCAAGGTAGAGTACCAAAAGCCCTAAGGATTGTTACAACATCCCGAAATACCGGATTAGAAGTGGGAGCGGATAACCATGGATTTCATAACCAAGTTACCCAAAACAGCGGGCGGACTTGACACCATCTGGGTGATCGTCGACAGATTAACCAAATCTGCGCACTTCCTACCAATAAAGGAAAGTGACAAGATGGAGAAACTAGCTTGAACATACATCAGAGAGATTAGACGACTGCATGGTGTACCAATATCCATTATCTCCTACAGAGATAGTAGATTCAACTCGTGATTCTGGCAATTACTAGAAAAATCTCTAGGGACGAGACTAGACATGAGTACCGCTTACCATCCACAAACCGACGGTCAGAGTGAGAGGACCATCCAGACTTTGGAAGATATGCTAAGAGCTTGTGTGATTGATTTTGGTAAGGACTGGGATACCCATTTACCACTAGTCGAGTTCTCATACAACAATAGCTATCACACTAGCATCAAGGTTGCTCCATTCGAAGCCCTCTATGGTCGTAAGTGCAGATCACCTCTGTGTTGGGCCGAAGTAGGCGACACGCAACTAGCTAAAGGACAAGTACCTGACAACACTCTCACTGGCCTAGAAATCATTAGAGAAACGACCGAGAGGATTGTCCAAATCCGGGAACGACTAAAAGCTTCAAGAGACAGACAAAAGAGTTATGCGGACAAAAGACGGAAGCCCTTGGAATTCCAGGTTGGAGACCTGGTTCTATTAAAGGTCTCACCTTGGAAGGGGTTAATACATTTTGGAAAACATAGGAAACTAAATCCAAGGTATATCAGACCATTCGAGATCCTTGGCAGGATCGGCCCGGTAGCATACAAGCTTTGATTACCGCAGGAACTCAATAACATACATCCTACCTTTCATGTGTCAAACTTAAAGAAGTGCTTATCCGATGAGACCCTCATCGTCCCTCTGGACGAAATCGAAATTAACGAGAGTCTCCACTTTGTAGAAGAACCAGTAGAAATCATGGATAGGGAAATTAAAAGAACAAAACAAAGTCGCATACCCATTGTGAGGGTCCATTGGAATGAAAAGCGATGACCTGAATACACCTAGGAGCGACAAGATCAGATGAAACAAAAATACCCGTATCTTTTCCCTAGTCCATAAATATTTGTCTTAAAATAAATTTTGGGACTAAGTTCTCTCTAACGGGGGGATGATGTGACAACCCAATATTTCAAGTCAATGTAATGACATAAGTCAAGTATTGTAATCTATTTTGAATTAATAAATAAATAAAAATAGCATCAGAAATGAAATGTTCAAAAGTCTCAATTGGGATACATAAAGCAATAGATATTGTAACTAGGTTTTCAAAAACATAAAGAACACAAAAATTCGAGTTTTAATGAAGAAGTTATCACCAACTGAAAATCTGCAGCAAAACGGGAAAAACACTATTAAGCATAAAATGCAAAATTTCAGTAAAATACTTTTTAGCCTTAAGTATCTAAACGAATGTTGTGGATATCCTTAAACCGTGAACATACATAAAAAGAACGTCCAAATCTGACTTCGTATGAGGAAGTTAGGATTTTTCTAAGTTTCGGAGTAGCGGTAGACAGCTAAAAACTCGAAATAGAGATCGAGCGATAGTTAGCCGACACAACCTAAACGAGAGTTAAAGATCTCGACTATAGTAGTACAACGGTAAAAAGACAGACGAAAATGAACATCAGATGAAGAAGTTATGAATTTTTAACGGTCTTTTCCTGTCCCGGCCTATTAAAAATATATAATTAAAAATAAAATCAAAATTTTCCAATAAAGTCTAAATGAAAGTTATAGATTATATTCTCACCTATGCGAGGATATAAAGAACGTCAAAAACGGAGCTCGTATGCGTAAGTTACACATTTTAGAAGATTGAGGCTCAAACCGAGGGGGGTACGCCCAGCGTACACCATACGGGGCCTCAGATCGGCCACGTCTCCCCTACGCCCTCTACCCCCGTCCCATCTAAACTCCTACATATGAGGAAGGTGTCATGCATGACGTACGCCTCGCGTACGAGGGTACACCCAGCGTACGAGCTGCGGACGAGATACGCCTCGTGTACTTCGGAGTACGCCCATCGTACGAGGCTGCCTCCACCTCTATAAATAAGGATGCGAGGGTGCCGGCTCAAATTGATAATTCACACCATTTCTCTCCTACTTTTTCAGTTCCGAGCCCCTCAAGACTACCTCGACTCCCCGGTTACGTATTCAAGTCCTGAAGAAGGTCTAAAGCTCCGAAATACCTTAGAAACTCACTTCCTTCCGGTCGAAGTGCTGCCCGAGAAAAGTCTCGTTTTCTTCAAATCATCAATCTTTCCAGGTGAGTTCATACCCCCATATTTTCACGTTTTCACTATATTTTAGGTGGAGAAATACAAGATAAACGCAAGAAAAACTTATGTTAAAATGAAAATCGTTACATACAGTTTCAAATGCTTTATCTACATTTGATGTATAGATGTTAAATACATAGAATAACATTATTACCAATGTTATACTTTACATACAAAGTTAATAACACATTAAGGTTTATCATGCAAATGAAATACATTTTTGGAAAACTATAATAGGTATAGTTTATGAGATATTCATGATATTTTACACTTTATAAACACTATAGAAAGGAAATACTTACATTTACAAGAACATTGGACTTTTCATACGTAACTCTATTTGATACAAACATTGTGAGACATTTGACTTCACGTACTTTCACGCACGCATTTTAAGTCCTGTATTATATACCATAATCTCTTGTAGGGAGAGCATGGTACTTGTGTATAGATCTATACAGGATTGACAACCCCACACCTAAACTGTTAGCTACAGTTTGACCGGCAGGTCTGGGGTGACAAATGTTATATCATTCCAATGCCTGAAGAACGTTGTAACAGGCAGTCTGGTCAATAGTACGGTTATAAAACACACATGAAGTATTAAAACATTTGATTTACAAGGCTATCAAACGCCTTAGTGATTATATATACATATATAAATCTACTTACACTATTTTAGGTATGGAAAATAATTATGCATTTCGTTTTCGAATCATTTAAAACTACTATTCATTTATGGAAAATATTGGATTTTCTAGATACAAACACAGTTACTTTATACAAAAAGGCATACAATTCTTATACAAAAATGCTTATGAACTCACCAACTTAATTGTTGACACTTTTTCAAAACTACTTGTATTTCTCAGGGATCCAGTAATACATGTAACAACTGCTTTTGGGAAGGAGCGCTAAGGCGCCAACTTCGAACTTATTTTATCATCTTAATGTAATTTCTTTTGAAATATATGATACAATCAACAATGTAACCTTTTAAATTATATTTATGATGGTTTTGTTTGCTTTCTTTACTATTTATTCAACTGTTATGATACTACATGAAGTCATTCGTCCTCGAACGATTCCGTCATTCTTGTAAGGGGGTGTGACAGTCCATAGGTGATGTGCACAAAAGTACCCACTAATTTTAATATTTATAACCTAACAAACTTAAACTAACTATGCACTTATAGGCAGTGTACCTAGTCAAATTACAATATAGCGTGGGTAAGTCGGGTGTCGATCACAGGGAACGGTGTTACTAATTAATTTACTTACTATTAAATTAACCTAATTATTAACAAGTTTAAAAGGGATTTTATCCGATTTTACAAGATCAGACAAACTTAAATCAAATTCAATAAGTAAAAACACACTCTTGTTTAGTTTGAATCCACTTCTTCCTTATGGCTAGCTAATAATTATGGATTATCAAGTTGGTTTTAGTTGTATTAGTAATTTAGTTCTAACTTTACCAATAATTAACTAATTCATGTCAAACCATGTATGTTCACACACAATTAAACACATAACTAATTATGAATGTAAATATGCTTTGTAATATTTGTTATATAAACGCAATTATAGTCACAATACACGTTCTCTAGCACAACTAAGCTTATTTACTCTAATTACTAACTAAGATTGGTCAATCCTAGCTCTAACAATTCAATGTTCACTAAATCATTAGGTAAACAAGTTCATGCAGTTAATGGTCACTAAGCTACACAGAACATGCAATCAAGCAATTAGAGAATCAAACATAAGCATGCTAGGTAAACAAATCAAACACAAGCAATTTTACCAACTAAACTTAATCCATAAAAATTGAGCTATTCATAAGTTAAAAGCTGCATCTAGCTAAACAAGAGTAGCTAGATTCAGCTACTCATCATAGCAACTAACAAACTAACAAAATTTGAATTGATAGGAAACATGTTCTTAATTAACTAAAATAAACTAAATTATGGACCTTCACTCTTTTTGGTGTTGAAAGCCTCTTCCCAAAACTTTTCTCTCCTCAAAATCGTCTTCTGGAACTCCTCTTTCTATCCAAAAGTTGTCTCTATTCGTAATGGTCAAGGATTTATATAGTTGCTGATATCCATAAATTCACGTCGTGGATAATAAGATATTCACGTCGTGAGTTGTAGATAACCGTGCCCGTCAAGGATTCCTTCACCCGCGTACATATCTTCTAGAACCAACTCTTCACGTCGTGAATTCTTTAAGTCTCACGTCGTGAATAATCTTTTTTCCATATTTTCTTCTCTTTTAATCTTTTAATTCCCAAAGTTTTTTTCTTTAACGCTTCTAGTCCCTTTTCTTCAAAATGTCTTCTTTTTGGCTGTAAATAACATTTAAGCTCATAAGTACCATTATTCTAAACAAATTACCAACTTATTAATAAAAATGTACTTAAATATTGCCTAAAAATAAGTATAAATATGGCAATATCAAAATACCCCACACTTAGACTTTGCTTGCCCTCAAGCAAATTTAAACTTAACCCTTGATTACTAACATCACATAGAGCAACCCGACTCCAGCTTAGCCATTATGCCAAGACATCAACGCATGCATTTGTGTCTAAAATTTTCCTAAAGTAACCCCCATACTTTAAATACTCACAATCTTCATAAACACTCGCCCACTTTTTCCGAACAATGCTCATTTTATGCAACCCTCCGAATCCATCCGCAGAAAACCTCCTTATCCTCAAGGTATTTTTAGTTGAGCAACCTAAGCATACATAATCTAGAATTACAATCTATGATACCACTATGGAGCTCTTTTGGAATTCTTCACTTCCTTGATAATTTGATCTTTGATTTCTCTGAATTCACCACCTTATTTGATTTTATTTCTGGTATCTTCAACTTTTTTGAATTTCTTGGAGTTTTGATCTTTTGATCTTTTGATCTTAACTTTAATTGCTCCAAAATTCTTCAAACTTTTCTTGCAATTCTCTCTCTTTTTTTTTTCTTTTTACATGTACTTCACTTTTTTCACTCAAAACCTACATGCTTAAGCAGAGGCGCTCAACCTCAACCTTTATTGGTTAATGATAATAATTTTCCTAGATACATTTCAGGTTTAGGCTGCTAAACATATTGCATCCCTCAAACCAAGCGGGATTATGTTTTTGTTCCATGATTTCACTAAAATAAGGGAGGCCACAAATGCACTATAACGTATATTGGCTCAACTAAACATTTGAACTTTTATCGGATCATCACATATAGCACTAGCAACTACAGTTCAAATTATTATTACTAGATTCAATTATTTCAACTTCAATTTTTAAATTTTCAATTTTTACTATCAAATTCTATCATTATCTAGCAATTTACTTTTTCTACCCCTACCCCACACTTATTTCATACAATGCCCTCATTGTATACATAAAATAAATCAAAATTAAAGAAAAGGGAGAAAAAGGAACAGACTCCCCTAGGATAGTGGCGTGAACATCTCCAAAAGTGTGGAAAACGTGCATCTTGAATATGGACTCCAAAAATAGAAACTTGGATCTTGAACTCGCGAAATAAGGAGTATACCGGCAAAACATGAAATCGAGCCTTCAATCGTCTTCAAATATGGTGTAAATCTCCAAAAGTAGAATGTCCAATGTAGGGCCTTGAACATATTGACAAGAAGAATAACATCAACCCATAGAAGATTAAAATGTCTAGGGCCTTGAACTTGTAAAAATCTAATATTCACGACGTGAGTTTGAGAGAATTCACGACGTGAAATCGAAACTACGCGTATTCTGAGAACCTCCTGATAACTGACTCACGACGTGAATAATAAAGGTTCACGTCGTGAAAACCGGGCAGTTAGAAAAACAATGCCAATTCTTCTTCTAATGTCTTAATGTATTAAGACTCTTCTAAATTCATCAGTTTATGACTCTTTCGCTGACTCTCCACTCTCTTGACTCACCCCACACTTATTTTGAAAATATGGGTCTCGACTCTCGGCGTTAAACACTCCCGGCTAAAGACGTAAGCATTCATAACTCGCTATCCTCTCAAGGCGCTCCTAGCAATTTCTGAGAAACAACCAACAACGAAGAATAAAAGTAACATAATATTCAAAGTAGTTCTTACAATCCCATAAAAACAAACTAAAAACAAACTGAAAACAAATCAAACAAAATAAAAAATAAATAACGATCAATCATCCTCCTCATCATCATGTGCTCCACTGGTTCCAGCTCCATCACCTCCGCGTTCACCATACTCCCACCATCATGGGCAAATCGAGTAATGATACCCTAAATGAGGCGGCTGCTCCACCCCAAGATGGCGTACAACATTCTCCATAGTGCCACCTATCCAATTGACACTCAACGATAACTGGTCAAAGTAACCAGCCATATCACTCCCAAAAGGCGTACCAACCATGGAAGCAGGTGGGTGTATCGGCTGCCCGTGGTCTCCCCTTCCTCTCACGTTCCTGTGCCTCGGTCTTGGCTCTGGCGTAGGTTGGTCGGCCGGCTGATCATCCTCATCATCACCCTCACCATCTGATGGTACTATGCCCCAATGCGACCCAAAATTTCTGACCACCCGCATAGTTTCCAAATATCCCATACCAAAGTCATGCTTGTCCACACACGTCATGGATCTATTAATATCAGGAACAACCAAATGATAAGAGCGGGCCAGACAGGTAACAAAATGCACTCCACAAATGGGGCTCCCAGGGCGCGAACTCGCGGCAGACCCGGCCAGAAAACGGGCCAAAAATACGGGATGTTGCAACAGACACTAGGCTGTAAGATGCACCATAAGAAGAATAAGTTTTGTTTAGTCACTTTGTCTCCATGCCTCTTATGGTTGATGGAAAAGGTGATGAACTGGTGGAGTAAGCGATGGATCGGAGACCGAATACTGCTCTCGGGAGATACTCCGGAATTAAACATTCCGAAGGCAATATTATGCCAGAAAGAATACCCCGTGACACCCTCTGCATAACCTCTAGCAGCCCCACTCAAAAACATGCCAAACTCGGGAGTCATAGCCTCCTGTCGATCATATAGTCCTACTCTCCAAGCAAACTCAACCAGGCTGCACTCCCGGTACTCACCCCCCAAATGAAATACGAACGCCTGTGGCCAATGTGGATCTTGAATAGTTTCCTGAAATGTCACCGTTGCGAAAAACTCGACACAAAACTCCTTGTAGACCCGTTCTTGTACCCGAAACAGATTCTGCCAACCAGAACAGGTAAACGAATACCCATCTCCGATAAATATCTTTGTCAAAAACAAGCCCACCCGGTCTACGAGCCCTACTTCCCTCAATCGTGTCCAATTGACTGTTGGAGCAACTGCAATTTCCTTGTTGTAGAGCCACCCCAATCTGTTGTTCCAACGGGTCAAGACATAGCGGGGTATTGTTGCGGGAAAATTGTAAAACGGGTGCAAACCCGCAACCCAAGCTGGAACCTCTCTTCTTGGAGCCATTCCTGCAAAATCAAGGAAAAACCATAGCCAAAACAATAATCCACAAATTAGACATAAAGGAAACGAATTCTGTTCAGCCCCAGGATTCACGTCGTGAATCCTGTAAGATTCACGTTGTGAATTCGCATTCTCAGAAGGCAGAATCGCAACAATAGGGGTAAATCCAGTCAAAATATCAATGGGTTTTACTCCTATACTACTTCCAAACACTTAGCATGAACATTCAAAGGTTATTACAAACTTTGAAGAATTAATTTCGTCATTTCACTCAATTAACAAACCCTAACTCTAAGTTCATCTACTAGAGCAAAAACTAAACTTAATAATCAATAATTATTACCTTTGTTGGAAGTATTACGTAAGCACAAGGAAGATTAGTAGAGTTGTCGGCTAAAATCACAGCAATGGGGACCAAGGGGGGACCAATTTCTGCTTCCACTTCGTGAAGAATAAACAAATGAAGGGTTTAGTGGTTTCTAGGGATTTATTCTGTGGTCCCGTGCTTTCAAAAATTCACGTCGTGAGTTCTTAAGAATTCACGTCGTGAACAGTGTCTAGGCTTAAGTTTGGGCCATATACTCACGGATTGATCTTGGGCTTGCTAGTCTAATGGGCTCAGCCATATCATGGATTATTTGTCCGGTTCATTCACAATTCACATCGTGAATTGCTAACAATTCACGTCGTGAATAAAGTCTGGAAGAGAAAATCAATTTTTAATTTTATACTAAGTTCTCAATTATTACTACTTCCATTTTAAGGTCCCTACATTCTGTACTTAATTATGTTCTAATAGAGTTGGATGACATGATCTAAGTTTTTTAAAACTAAAATGCAAAAAGAAAAAGAAAAATTTTGCAAACCAAACTCGGGTTGCCTCCCGAGAAGCGCTTCTTTTTCTTGGAGTCTTGAGCTGGACTCCGTGCCTCCTACGTTGAGTCCTCAGAAGAATCCACCACTAGGATCTTTTGTTCCTTGAATCGCCTCTTGTAAGCTTGAACTCGCCTTTTGTGTGCCTTCTTTGAATTCTCTTTTTTAACTTTCACCTCTTCTTCAATCTTGCGTTTGGTCCCTTTACTTTCTTCCTTGCACTTCATAGCATCCTCCTCCTCTTTCACCACCGGCTTTCTCACTCTTGAAGTGACCTCCTCTTCATCACTTGTCATCTCCTCATCCTCTTTTCTCACCCAAGAAGGTGGACTCTTGTAAGCTATGACTTCAAACAAAAATGGAACAGATGCTCTAGGTTTTTTTCTTTTGACTTGATGAACTGCCTTGATCTCTTGTTCCATAAGCTTTTCCAGTTATTCAAGTTCATTATCTTCATTGATTGTGAACACCTCTTCTTGAACATGTTCCTTTCGGAAGCCATCTTCTATCCCAAAAACTTCTTTTTCATCTCCAACTCTCAAGGTGAGCTTAGACTCACGAATATCAACCAAAGCTCCAGCAGTGTTAAGCAATGGACGACCAAGGATAATTGGAAGATCAGGATCTTCCTTCATATCCATAACTACAAAATCTATTGGAAAAACAAATTTTCCAATTTTCACCAAAATATCCTCCACTATGCCCCGGGGTTGTGTCACTGAACGGTTTGCCATGTGAATAGTCATTTTTGTAGCCTTCATCTTCTGAATTTCCAATTTTTGATAAAATGAAAAAGGCATCAAATTAATGCTAGCCCCAGAATCGGCTAAAGCATTAACCTTCAATTTATTACCAAACTCACACGGAAGAGTGAGGCGTCCAGGATCCCCCATCTTCTCTGGTGTCTCTCCCAACACAGCTTTTGAGCTTTGTTCACTTAGAACCACCTTAGACTGCTTCTTTAATTGCTTGCGAGTGTCTATCAAATCTTGCATTAATTTTTGATGCTCGGGAATTTTGGATAAGGACTCGACAAAGGGAGTATTAATCGGGATCCTCTTCACATGCTTGACAAACTCTCTATGCTCTCTCTCCAGTGGACTAAGGGTAGCTTGGGAAGGAAAAGGCAAAGGCGGCTGATAAACCGAACCAACTACAAACTTTTTCTGTTCATGACGGGCCCACGTCGTGAACATATAAGGTTCACGTCGTGAATTCTGGAACTCAGCAACTTCATGATTTTCGAGCTTGGTCTTCTTCATCTTTGGATCGGGCTGTTGTGGTTCTTCTAATGCCTCCAGGAACTTAGAGATGGCTTCTTCTTCGGTGTCTATGGCCATTACATGAGATTGGGTCTTCGTTTTGGTATTTTTTGGGGATAACTTCTCATGAACTAGAGTGGCTAGTTGACTAACTTGAACCTCAAGGTTATGGATGGAGGCTTGCTGATTCCTAATTAAAGTTTGTTGTTCATTAATAGCAGAATCAGTGGCATCGTGTCTCTTTTCCGAAGCTTCCATAAACTTCATCAACATAGTCTCTAGATCGGGTTTCTTCTTGGCTGGTGGCTGCTCCTTTTGATAAAAGCCTCGACCTGTCTGCCTATACTTCTCTTCTTTTTGCTTCTTATACTCTTCATATGGCAGCCACTCCTTCTTCGGTTTCCTCCAGTCCTCATCAAACTTATCCCCACTTGAGTAGCACACTTGAGCTTTTCTGTTCCCAAACTCATCTAAATTGCAGTCCTTGATCAAGTGTGGACCACTACATCTCTCGCAACCCACTCTTATGGCATGTATTGACTGGTCCATTTGTGTTATCCTTCGATCCAAATTATTCAGCATAGCCATCACAACTGCTATTTCTTCAGTTTGGGCTCCTCCACTGCTTTTGATTCCATCTTGCCTAGGGTTGCGGTATTCGCGAGAGTGCTTCGCGAATTCTTCAATCAGCTCCTTAACCTCCCTTGGATTTTTCTTTGTTAAAGGTCCTTGAGAATCAAGGAGTTGTCTCGTCATAACGTTGACCCCATCATAGAAGATTGACATCTCTTGTTGCACATTTAGATCATGCTGAGGGCAATTTCTGAGGAAGCCCTTGTACTGCTCCTATGCTTCGTATAATGACTCCCCCGACTGTTGCTCAAAGATGGCTATTGCCTTCTTGAGTTTGGCTATCTTGGATGGCGGGCAAAACTAGTCCAGGAATTGCTAACGCATTTGAGCCCAAGTGGTAATTGTACCCGGTGGAAGTGCTTTTAACCACTCCTTAGCAGCTCCTTTGAAAGTGATGGGAAGCATCCTAAGCAAGACTGTGTTTCTGTTGACATTTAGGACATTGAAGTAATCTGCAATGTCGTTGACTTCATCTAGATGCTTAAAAGCATCCTCATGATCTTTCCCAAAAAATAGGATATCCTTCAGTGCAGTCAATATGTGCCCCTTCAACTCGAATGTGGCAGTGGCAAGTATTGCGGGTTGGACTAAACGGGGACCCATATCTTCTCGGATCCGCTTCTTGTAAGCTCCCATGGACATCTCTTCAATTGCTGCCATCTCGTTCCTTGGCTCGTTCTCGGGTTCGCTCGTGTGTTCTTCAAATTCCGGCTCGATATCGTATTCGGACTCGGTTTGGTCGGTTGTTTGATCCAAGTGCTCAAAATTGCTCTTGTGCCTCGCGGATGAACTTGACTCTCCTGTCTTCATTCCCGACTTCCTTGAAAAAGCTGACTTTAATTCTTGTAAGGGCGTCTTCTTCTTGTGAATTGCAGACTCGGGATATTCAAGTGGTGGTACCAAGGATGTGTTTGAGCCTCTAGTCATGAACTCCTGCAACTTGCTAAACTAAAAACGTAAAACTGAACTAAAATAAGAAAATACTAAAAACTGAGAATCGCAGCTTTCACGTCGTGAGTTTATAAACTCACGTCGTGAATTCTGTGACAGAAACATAATTTTTTTTTTGTTATATGCTAACTAGCTAAGCTAAAAACAAAAATAACAAATAAACAACTAATTAAATTTTTGCAGATTTGATTCCACAAAAAGGGGTTGATTAATCTAATGCAAATAAACTAATAAACTAAGATGTTCCCCGGCAACGGCGCCAAAAACTTGATGTGCACTAAAGTACCCACTAATTTTAATATTTATAACCTAACAAACTTAAACTAACTATGCACTTATAGGCAGTGTACCTAGTCAGATTACAGTATAGCTTGGGTAAGTCGGGTGTCGATCACAGGGAACGGTGTTACTAATTAATTTACTTACTATTAAATTAACCAAATTATTAACAAGTTTAAAAGGGGTTTTATCTGATTTTACAAGATCATACGAACTTAAATTAAATTCAATAAGTAAAAACACACTCTTGTTTAGTTTAAATCCACTTTCTTCCTTATGGCTAGCTAATAATTATGGATTATCAAGTTGGTTTTAGTTGTATTAGTAATTTAGTTCTAACTTTACCAATAATTAACTAATTCATGTCAAACAATGTATGTTCACACACAATTAAACACAAAACTAATTATGAATGTAAATATTCTTTGTAAGATTTGTTATATAAACGCAATTATAGTCACAATACACGTTCTCTAGCACAGCTAAGCTTATTTACTCTAATTACTAACTAAGATTGGTCAATCCTAGCTCTAACAATTCAATGTTCACTAAATCATTAGGTAAACAAGTTCATGCAGTTAATGGTCACTAAGCTACACAGAACATGCAATCAAGCAATTAGAGAATCAAACATAAGCATGCTAGGTAAACAAATCAAACACAAGCAATTTTACCAACTAAACTTAATCCATAAAAATTGAGCTATTCATAAGTTAAAAGCTTCATCTAGCTAAACAAGAGTAGCTAGATTCAGCTGCTCATCATAGCAACTAACAAACTAACACAATTTGAATTGATAGGAAACATGTTCTTAATTAACTAAAATAAACTAAATTACGGACCTTCACTCTTTTTGGTGTTGAAAGCCTCTTCCCAGAACTTTTCTCTCCTCAAAATCGTCTTCTGGAACTCCTCTTTCTATCCAAAAGTTGCCTCTATTCGTAATGGTCAAGGATTTATATAGTTGTTGATATCCATAAATTCACGTCGTGAATAATAAGATATTCACGTTGTGAGTTGTAGATAACCGTGCCCGTCAAGGATTCCTTCACCCGCGTACATATCTTCTAGAACCAACTATTCACGTCGTGAATTCTTTAAGTCTCACGTCGTGAATAATCTTTTTCCAGATTTTCTTCTCTTTTAATCTTTTAATTCCTAAAGTTTCTTTCTTTAACGCTTCTAGTCCCTTTCCTTCAAAATGTCTTCTTTTTGGTTGTAAATAACATTTAAGCTCATAAGTACCATTATTCTAAACAAATTACCAACTTATTAATAAAAATGTACTTAAATATTGGCTAAAAATAAGTATAAATATGGCAATATGAATAGGTTTCTATTGCCAATAGAAGAGGCATTGATTGTGAAGCTACCATATTAACCTGGAAGACCACAAGGGTGGTAAAGTCAAAGCTTGACTCTACTTCAGGTAAGTCTATTGTCTAACTCTATTAAGCTCCTATTTGGAGATTCTTAATACATGATGTGACTAGGTCGCATCTTAATGTTTTGTAGATTCGAAGAATAGAGAGGAAGCTTAAGAGTAAGAGCATGCTGAGTCTGATCGCGAAGAAATGGATTTCGATCGCATGATTTGATGATCAGATTCTTGAGTTGCTGCTTAAGAGTTACGATAGATTGCTTAGGAATAGATAACAACATTTTTTCACTTGTATTTGCATTGTAAGGATAATTTTTCCGCAACTTTTACAAATAAAGAAAATTTTTGAAATTTATCTTATTTATAAAATTTCCTTACAATGGCATTTGTGAAAAATTGTTGATTGTATATTTCCATTGATAGCAACATTGGACAATGGGTTTGATTCTTTCGATTATGGTAGTGTCAAAATTTGTCAAATAAGGAAAGATTCTCATCACCCAAGTTCCATTTGGATAGAAACTTGGAATCATGCAACTTGGAGTGCGTGATGAATGAGAACTTTTGTCTTTTGGAGATTAAGACTAATTCCTTGAACACATGCATATGTGAGTTAAGTGAAAGACTAGGGGATCGGGTACACTGGGTGTGCGCTGGTCAGGTCCACCACAAAGAACGATAAGACTATTCGTCATGATTTACTAAAGTTTAGTAAATATGGTTATGCTTAAAAGTTTAAGTATAATTCTAAATATTGGAAAAGTTTCAATGTATGGCAGAACAAATGAGAAGAATCAAATTAAGTAGAAAGATAAAAGTTTCTCTAATCTGAAAAGATGGGAGAGTACTTTAGTATTGTGTTTTATGATCATCTTAATGATTATGGAAAAGCCATATCATAATTGATTCTCTAAGGACATCCTAGTGCATTTCTATGGCTAAGAAGATGAATGGTAAATTCTTGGAATGGTTAGATCAAAAAGGTGAATCATATTTTGTTCCAAATCGAGTCTTAGAATAACACTCGAAGATCGAGCCTTGGGTGACATACTCTTAAGAAAGGTTTATAACACTTATCAAATGTATAGTAAAATGTTTTCTTCTCTTGTACATTTGAAATTGGTATATTGTGATGCTTTGGATAAAACAAAGACCAAATAAGGCCAATAGTGTGAAGTGTTATTCTTGATTAGAATCCGCACTAACTCTTGAATATTTGTTTGTCAAGAAATGGTTCATGACAAAAGAGTCTTATATATCAAGAGGTCAGTAGGAGTCTTAAAGATCTTGAAAGTTTCAAGAACTAATCAAGAGTAAACCTGTTGTTAAATACTAGCACACAACTTGAGGTTTGGAACCTATCCTGTTGACATATTCTTGTTTCTGTGCCATTTTAGTTAAGTTGACTATGCATGTGATTTCTATAAGTTCTCAGTTGTTTGCATATCAACCTAGGAAGAAATGGTAGGACCTTGTGCTACCAGTTGTCAAGAAATTAAGCTTGAACAAGTTCAGTCCATATGGGTTTGGATTTGCCACTAACCTTGTCTTGTGATTGTGGTTATGACAAATTCACATGGATAGGAACACATACACCATAAAATCTAAGTGTCATAAGGTATCTCTCCGATTCATGAAAATGATGGTAAGGAAATGCTTTCACTAAGTAGATTTTAAAGAGATAGAATTGTGATATTTACATTCTCAAATTCAATTATGATTATGGCATCCATTTTCATAATTCGAATTGTGAGAAATGGTAAAGGGTCTAAACATTTGAGACTTATTGTTGTAAGTTCTTAAACTGTTTAGACACACATGTGAGCTATCTAAGGAAAGATGCATGAGTTTTAGAAGCCTAGATAAAGTCTTATCAAAGCATCTCGTATCAAAAATATGAACTTTGGTAATGAAAGTCAATAAGTATTGATTACTAGAAGTCCAGTTGATTTCTGAATACATGTCAAAGCTAGTGGGAGCATAAGTGTTATGCTAGTAAGATAATAATTATAATGCTAGTGGGAGCATAATTATTATGGTAAGTGTTGCAAGTTAGCAATGTTAATTATAGAAAACAAAAGTTTCAATTTGCAAAGTTGTGGATTTGAATAGTTGTTTTGCTGTAATTAAGGGAGAGGAATTCATACTTCATTTCAAATCTAAAAGCTTAGATTGAGATTTTAACCAATTTTAGTCAAATATATATGAATGTTATGTTGTAATGGTTCAACATAAGGAAATTCTATATATGGAAATGTAAATTGTTTTCTAAAAATTTGATTATGATTACGACATCCCTTTTCATAATTCAAATTGTGAGAACATGGAAAATAAAAAATTTATAGCAAAAGACTGATTAAGTATCGTGTCTTTATGTTAGACATTATGAATCATATACCATATTCTTCGGGTATAGGATCAATTGCATATGTTATAATATTCTCGTGTTCTAAATTTTCCAAATGCCTAGGGCATTAAGAGGGAAAAAGGAATAGAACCGGATATGACTAAAGTGGTTAAACAACTGTTAAGGACAAGCTAAGGTTCGCCAAAGTTTGGTCGCTTAAAGGATAGTTGGAAGTATAGTAATGGATGAACCATATTAACATTATTATGAATAGGCTGGAGTCTATTAATAATGAGTTGTCGTATGGCAAATATGAAATGTTTCGTATTGGGAGTTAAAGAATAGATGAGAAAGTTAGAAACTTTTATGCAAGGAGGATGTTCAAAGGAATGTATTTTGAATTTGAGACTTCATTTCCATGGAATTGTCTTGTAACAATCTCCAAGGGAATAATTTTGTAATATCATTGGTCAAGTCTCTGTGACTTTTGGCACCTGGATACTACAAAAGAATCATTGCATGATAGTTTAGAATCTAACACACTCTAGCAGTGGCAAGAATTTGGAATTCTTGCAATTGCAATAAGGATTTGGAATTTTGAAATGAGCATCATTGAAATGTTTTTCAATTGATCTATTTCACAAATTAAGGATCACAGACAAACATAGTGCGCATGGCATAACTATTGTTTAGACAAACATAGTGTGCATTCTTGGAGCATGGCATGACTAGTGTTTTAATTCAAGTATTAAGTTGATTATTTGAAACATTATACAATGAATAATGAGTAATCAATATGACTCAAAAAGTTTTTGGGGCCATATAGGATTATTATTATTCTTGTGTTTCACTTTGCATGTTTTGACTTCCCGAATAACTAGGTTATTCAAACCATCCACAGTCGATCATACTTTGTAAGTAGGTTTTGAGGCAAGACTGTCATGAATGGGTCTGTAGTTTGTCTAGGACAATGTGGCTGCAGTGTTCATGAGTACTCTTGGAATAAGATTCGAGTATTGGAGTCAAACCACGCTCACTTGAATCACTTCATGGATTTTATCATGAGTGATCATGAGACGATAATATCTTATATTCTTCAAACGGACACGTGTGAGTTGTAGTTGTGAGTCGGTTGCACATTAACATATGTAAACACACCAGTAACTTGGATGTTATAAAACATATCGTTGTGTGTAATTTGATGAGTAAGTACAAACAAGCATTTGGGTTGAAGTTTATCCGTTCCTTTTACCCCATGTGGATAATAGCGATATCTGCGGGCCCCTCGATGATTTAGTGATGATACTCCTAAGTGCTTGGCCAAGCCTGGACTGATTTGATTTGTTCAATTAGTCGGCCGTCATAAATCGGATATCGGGAAACAACAGATGGACAGGGAAAATGATTGTAATCCATGTCTCAGTCCATATGATATCCAGAATGGAGGAATATATGATCCCTTATCTAATAGACATGTCATTGACTAGATCAGAGTTCGACATCAACTTTTAAGAGCTACGATTGCTAGTCTGGTTGGAGTCGTAATTGCCATAATAGTTATTAGACTCATCCAAGAGGGAGACTGTTGGATTATCGTCTAAGTCCATAAATATAATTGGTATGTACGTGACCCGATTGAGCATGGTCTATTTAGGTTGCATGGAATCAGAACAATTTGGATAGACTTTTATGAGAAGAGGATATTTATGATTTATTAATATATTATAAGTTCTAATATATTAATATGAAATCGTATTATTTAATTAGTATTGATCAAGAATTAGTTTGGAATTAATTTTGTGATCAAAATAGACTAATTAAATAAATGGGGATTGATTTGGTAAATCATTCAATCTTATAAAATGGGCTTATTATCCATAGTTCTTCATGTTGGGCTAAACCCATGTGGTGACCCATGGATTCTCCATGGAGGTTAAAACCCATGGATCATGTGGAATATGGAAAGTCATGAGTTACATGGTGTAACCCTAATGTGCACACTATATAAGAAGCCTCATAGCTCATGAAATTGGCACTAAGGAGTGACTAGTGATAGACACATGAGGGCTATCCGATTTTGAGTGTAAATAATCTTCTCTCAAGTTATTCCAATTGTTGGTGGTGTTGTGTGAATCATTTAAGGTGCAACACTTGGGACACTAAGCTCTCTAAGGTCCAAGGAATCAAGCTGCAATAAAAAGGTATGTCATTCAACTATATTTTGTATTGTATATACTCCATAACATGCTAGTTAGGATGATACCTTGGAATATTGTTATTTGCATGTATAATAGAGAAAACATAGATCCAAATTATATAGGGTTGCATGTACACCATAGGAGTGTTAGAATGCTCAAAACCCAACATAAATCACCAAGAATACACTTTAAGGCTCATAATCACACTCTAGAGGGTTAAGGTCTTGCAAGAACGGTTCTAAGATGTTGGAGGCTGAAAAGGTGGGGATAAATGACCATAAGGATGCCTAAATACCCCTCAAACCCTAAAACTTAGGGTTCCAATCGACCATGAGTGCGCCCAACGTACATGTGTGTACGCCCAACATACTAGGGTACGTCCTAGTACGCTTAGCCTACTCATATGTACACTCAGCGTACTCCTGTCACACCTTAATACAAACTTGCCACTAGGGCTTCCCTTCGCCACTTCCTTCCAATCCAAGGACCAAAAAGACATAATTAACAACCAAGAGATGGATTTGAAAATACATGAAAATCGGGGTGTTACAAAGGAACCAAAAAAATGTGATCTTGGACCTTTTCTAGGCATGGAAAGTCATAAAGGTGGGAACTCTATCACTTAAAATGATGTTATGGGTCTAGATCTGTGTGTTGGATGAAAGGACTTAAGAAAATAAACATTTAATGGAAAAGTACCATCTGACCGAGTATGTTGGGCGTACCTTTAAGTATGTTGCACGTACTCGTGTGGTGTCTCGTTTCTGGATGGTGAGTTTGCCATGAGTATGAGGTGAGTATGATGGGCGTACGTCTCCTAAAGATTGATTTCTTGACTTGTTGACTTTGACTTCTGTTGACCGTTGACATTTTGACCAAGTTTGACCTTAGTTCAAACTTGAGAATTTTGGGATATTAATTAAGATTTCATTTGGTTATGGTGTTAGTGGATTTGAAGGTGCAAGTAGTGCAGAAAACGGATCATATTGTAGTGTTTCAAAGCTCTTCGATTCAGGTGAGTCTTCTCGATGTGCTGGTGGGTCGAAGGCACTAATGTCAGCCCGCTAAATTGTGTACGTAAGATGCTTGTAGTCCTTGTGACTCTTGTATGCTTGCTTGTGTGGTAGTATATATGTTATACGTGCTGACCAGCTGGGTCATATTGTTGTTACTATAATATGTGATACTATGTACGGTGAGACATCGAGTAGTCTCCAGGGTTGCTGATAACCCACAAGGCGTGGTGTTTGCCTGGTGAGACTTCGGGTAGTCTCTAAGATTGTTGATAACCTATAGCGCATTCTGGTTGCCTACTGAGACTTCGGCTAATCCCTAGGGTTGCTGATAACCTATTATTTTTATTTGTGTTGTGTTGTGTGTGATATTTTGGGGAACTCACTAAGCTTTGTGCTTATGATTTGTGGTTTAAATGTTTTCAGGTTCTCTTATACTAAAGGAGGGGCATGGCTCAATTGCATCGCATCAATGGGAGACTTATGCACATGATAACTTTTAACGATACTTCGATAAATGTTTTAAGATTAAATGGTCCTATTTAAGATTTTGTAGTTGTGATCTGAATAAAAGCTAAAATTTTTAATTGTAAAATTTGGATTGAAATTTAAGGTGTTGCACTTGTATCAGATCAGGTGTATCGTTTTTACACACCATAAGAGCCTGGGATATCTAATGGATCCGCCGAATTTGAACATGAGGCAACGCATATGGTTAGATGTGGTGAAAGATTATGACTGCGAGAATCAATACCATACTGGGAAGGCCAATGTTGTGGCTAATACCTTAAGTCGCAAGGCAACGAGTGCATCCATCAGAGATCTATGTTTGAGGATGGTTATCATTTCACCACTGTTAGACCTGTTCAAGAACGCAAACGTAGACTAGTTAAAGAAAGAGAATTGGAAGGAAGAAAGAATCAGGAGTCAGACCCCATTATTTTTCAAGGATGGTCGCAGATTATTGACTTAGTGTGACATAGTATGGGTCGCAGTTGCTGGTGGGGTTAGACAGACATCATTGGAGGAAGCTCACAAGTTGAGTTCTCTTTCAATAATAGTTATTACGCCAATATTGATCGACCTATCTTCAAGATGCATTACAGGAGGAAATATCGGACCTCAGTTTGTAACATTCAAGTTTTGGGCAAGTTTCTCTTTTAGTCCATAATGCTAATTTGTTATCAATTTGGTCCCTTTCTAGTACGCGGGGATTACTCCATGAGTATGCTTAGCACACTAGCCTTCTGTTGGTCGTGGATTCCACCCACTACGCGGGGCGTACGTGTAGTACGCATAGCGTACACACAGTTGGGACAAGCCCTAATTTTTAGGATTTGTGCCCTATTTAAATGATTTAAACTCATCTCTTGGAAATTTTAGCCAAGCCTCCACCTCCTATTTCCCTAAAATCAAAACCCTAGAGTGATTTGGTGAGTTTTGAGCTTGAAAGAGTCTTTGTTGGTGGTTTGTGGAGGAGAAGAAGAAAAGGAAAACTTAGAGAAGTGGCTTGAGCTTGAAGATCCAGGGTTAGCTTATCATTTGCAAGCTTTTTGAGGTAAAAATCTCACACCATGATGATCATATATGTTAGATCTATTTTATGGAGTATTTTGGAGCTTTTGAGTATTTTGTGTTAAAGGTGGCATTTTGAACTACTACACAAGCAATGGATGGTAGATCATAGCTCCATTCAGTCCCCATGTTCATAAAAATGTCAACTTTATGGAGTATTTTGTTCCATGCATGTATTAAGATCTTTATTAAGCTCTTTTTGAGCTTTTGAGTCCCATTAAGCCATGCATATATGTAAAGTTGCCAACTTTACTTGATAAGTCACCCTTAGGGACCAAATCTGACAGTTTGGAGAAAGGGCTTAACTGTTTAAGTGCTTAATAAAGAAGACATGTGGTCAGAGGAGTATGCTGGGCGTACGAGCTGGGTACGCCCTGCTTACTCAACAATGGTTGTTTTGGGCTTAGCTATTTTCGGTATTGGTCCATTGTTTAGATTTGAAAGTTTGGGCCTGTTGGGCCATTAAACCTCTGTTTTCGGCTTATGGCTAGCATGTTGGGCTTCCTTGGATTTTAGGCCCATGATGGGTATTGGGCCCAATTGGAAAGATTGGGCCATAAATTAGGCTTTAGGATTTGGGCCTTTTGGGTAGTTCAGTTGGGCCTTGGCTTTGGGCTAAGTTAGATAAAGGTTAAAATGGTCTTTTAACCTGGTTATGGGCCAAATAGCTTAGACTTTTTGTTATGGGTGAAAATCCAATTAATAATTGGATTTTATTGATTTTGATAGTGTGGAGATTTTCCGAGCCAGCGGTCAGAGATTCAGTTGAGTGATTCAGCAGCTAGAGGTGAGTTTCCTCACTTTTTTTAGTGGGTCGAAGGCACAATTGCCGGCTTATGGTTTATTATGTTAGGATGTCAAATGTTTGGATGACTCTTGCATGTGTTATGTGCTTGTATGCGTACCGGCCAATGATCGATGTCGGGCGGGGCTTGATGACTATTTTATATGTTATTATCTTTATGATTATCGCATGTGTTGTATAATTATAGGTTTATATGTTTATATGTATACCGGGCAGGGCCTGATGATTGGCAGATCTGTATACCTATCGGGGCCTGATGGCGGGCAGGGCGCGATGATGGCGAGGCCTATTACGTGTTTATTATGTATGGTATGGGGTATTCTGGGGAACTCACTAAGATTTGTGCTTATGGTTTTCCATTTATGTTTTAGTTACTTTTGGTTCGAAAGGGAAAAGCCCAGGATGATTGTAGTGCACACACCACCTCGTTCCATATTTTATGCTTACTCTGATGTTTCATGATGTATTTGACACACTTAGTTGTATCTTGGTTTTAGGATGATGTTTGGATTACTATTTTATTAATTTAAAAACAAAAATTTTTGGTCTTAATTTTTGGAACGTTACACAGTTTGTTAGGTTAAGGTCAGAGATCGAGTTATTGGAGTACTGAGGTAGTACTCAATACCCCTAAGTTGATAAAACAGGTGCACGATTGGCTGCAGACTGTGTTAAGTCACTAGAAGAGTTATGCTGTCTGGTGACGTTTGAACCTCAGGTTTTAGGTCGGAGATTTTGTGCTTCTAAAGGTGTCATCTTGGAAAGGTGTCATCCAGTTCTGGAAGCAGGGCAAGTTGGCCCCATATATATTGGTCCTTTAAGGATTATCTCCCGGGTAGGCAAGGTTGCGTATCGGTAGGATCTACCTGATCAACTTAGATAGAATCCACAACACTTTCCATGTCTCTCAGCTACATAAGTGTTTAGCCGATGATTCTGCAGTGGTCCCCTCGGATGACTTTCTGGTTGATGAGCGTCTGAATTATATAGAGAGGCTAATTGTAATTCTCGACAGGAAGACGAAGACCTCGTGCAACAAGGTAGTGGGTTTGGTAAAGGTGCAATGGCAGGATCGAAAGGGTTCCGAGTGGACTTAGGAACCCGAGGAGGAGATGAGAAGTATTAACGAGAGATATTTGCAGTAGCGGACTTCGAGGATTAAGACTGATTCAAGTGGGGGAGAGTTGTAACGCCCAATTTCTGGTAAGAATTTAATTTCCATTTTTGTGTAATTTTGGCTGGCCACAGCATGGTGAAGAGATCACCAAGACATGGTATTTTACAACATGCACGTATCAATTAATGGTTTCTGTGACATCTCCAAAATCTCGGCCAGAAAAGACAGATTTTCATTTATGCTTTTAAAATAATTTCAGAGTAAATCCTTTTGATTTGAAAGAGTTGCGGAATTTGTTCCCAAAAACAAAACATGATAAAACAATGTTTACCAAAGCATTTCATAAAAGAAATGTATTTTTTTTCATTATATAATCAAAACTCGGGGTGTCATGTTCCGATACAGACCAATAAGCATAAACGATAACATTACAAGTCATTCAACAAATATATACATATACAGACTTGTAAACAAAACAACTTGATGGATCATCGATCTCATGCCCTTGCGCCACTTCCTGTAATACAAATAAAACTGAGTGGGTCAGGCTTAGGAGCCTGGTGAGCATATAGGGTTTTCAACCCACAATAAATAATTATATTTAATTCCACCAACCAACAATAACCCAATTACCCATTCCCGTTATTCTCACTTTATGTCCCTAAAACGACTAACACAAGGGACCTAGTCTAAGAATATTTCATCGGGGCGACAACACATGCTTCGGGGGTTCCTCAGCAATATAAGTCAAATAAGGCAACCATGAGTGGGATGGAGTACAGCGAATGAACACCCGCGTTCATTAACACCTACAGGTGGCGAACCTGCTAATGTTTCCACAAGACTATCTAGAAAAGTCTGTGGTCGTCATCTAAACTCCGCTAGATGACTAAATCAAACAACAACGAGGTCTCTCATCTGTTTATTACACACCAACTATCTACCCATGTTCTACCCAACATATTAGTAGATAAAAATATACATTTTTATACATAGTTTTAAAAACCTGTATAGCATGCTTTAATCAATACATATTCCACGTAACAGATGAGGCACACACACACACATAACACGTATTTCATAGAGAAATAATCAGATCTATAAGATGGAAGAAAGTGAATACACATTCACACATATAAACAACAATATACTTAATACACTCAAACCATACTTGTATTATTATCGTGTTTATGAAAGGTAGTATACACTCACTTGATCAGAAGATGATCGGACAGCACTACGACTTGCAGAAGTAGTAATCCTCAGCAGATCTGGAAGATCTTCACAAAAATCGAACTTCTCGCGGGCAGAGCTTCGGCTCGGGAACCGCACTTCTCGGGATCTTCGGGATCTCGGGACTTGCCTCGGGGCTCGAGAATATTACTGGGGCTTCGGGGTATTTCTGGCATGCAAAACGATGCAAAACGGGAGAGAGAAGAGAGAAAATGAACAAAAGAATCGGCTGCCTTTAGATGCTATTTATAGGAGGCTGGAGCCTCGGAGTACGCGGGGCGTACTGCCCGAAACGTCATTGCTTACGTATCCGAAGTGCTCGAGTGCGAGTGTCGACATCCCTCGGTGTACGCGGGGCGTACCCCGGATCAGATCGGTGACTCCTTCGGATAAAGCCTCCGAATTAAAGATTTAATTTAAATAAAATTTATTTAATAAACTTCGGAAATTCATATCTTCTTCATACGAACTCCGTTTTCGACGTTCTTTATATCCACGCGAAGGTGAGACTACGCTCTACAACTTTCGTTTAGACTCCGTCGGCTAATTTTAACTTTATTTTTATTATTTATTTTTAATAGGCTGGGACATAAAAACTTCGTTATAAATTCATAACTTCTTCGTTTGACGTCCGTTCTCGCCTAACTTTTTATCGCTTCGATACCAACAACGAGACCTTCGATCCTCGTTTAGATTGCTTCGGCTAAAAACCGCTCGATCTCAAATCGAGTATTTCGGGCTGCACACCGCTAAGCCGAAACTTCGATAAATCATAACTTCCTCATACGAAGTCAGATTTGGGCGTTCTATATATATTCGGAAACCTCGTTTCAACTACTACAACATCAACCAAAGATATCAAGTTTATTTTACACTTTAATTTTGACGCTTATTTTTATTCTTAATTAATCAAATCACATAATTAAGCAATTAAGCACAAAACATATAATACTCAAATAATACACTCTTATTATTTCAAAACGGGTTACAAAGGTTAACCTAGACTATTACATTGCTAAAAATGGCAAACCCGGAAACACAGGCGTTACAGTTTCCACAGTGTGTCAGCATGTCTGCCACGTCGTGGCGATTATTTATTGGCAAATCCTAAATCTCAGGCCTTGGGCCCTATTTAAAGGACATGTTGGTTAGGGTTTCATGCATTATCAACCTCCATTACCCTCCAAACTCATAAACCTAAATCCTAGCCTCCTATTGAAGTTATTGACCTTCTTTTTAGTGTTTTGTGCCCTTGGAAAGGAGAAGAAGGAGCCTTTGAGGTAAGATCAACAAGCTACTCATCTCCACTCCTTGTGTGCATCTTCTGGATCAATTGTGAGTTCCTAAGATCCCATCTTAATGATATCTTTCTTATATATCTAGGCTATTTGTCATATTTTGGTTTGTAGTTGTGTTTTGGTTGGTTGGAAGAGAGAAAGTTTGCAGCTTTATGACTTTCCTTGGTCTTTTGGTCATAATATCTTCTGGATCTAGAAGTTGATGCAGTTTTGGTAGCTATGCTTGAGTTTTAGGTCACTTTTATCCATTTTGACATAGTTTAGAGAAGGACATACATGAGTCATGCATGTCCATAAAGTTGGGATTTTTATGGACCTTTTAGGTCCCAAGACTCATACTGGATAGTATGGGGAAGAAGCTTTTCAGAATAAGGACTTAACCTATTAAGAATTATCAAAGTGCGAAGCCACGACGTGGCTGGTAGAAAGCCACGACACAGAGAAGTCAAAATTCACGACTGTACTATCTGGTATATGTAATGGCGTGGTGGTTGTGTTGATTGCTATTATGCTAGGAGACTACGACGTGGCCATGGGTTGGTCATGATGTGGAGGCTCGCTAAAGTTGACTTTTTGACTTGGTTGAATTTTGGTCATTTGGCTAATTTGAAAGTTGGTGGACTATGAGTTTACCTTGTATGGTTTATTAAGAGGTGTATAACACCTAATTTATTGATTACATCTGCAAGGTGAGACTTCTTACTATACTATGCAGGTTGCTAGATTGTCTTTGTGACTCTTACATGAAAGAGTATGGTTGGATCATAACATCTGTATGAAACACTGTGGTTGGATCACAAAACTTGTATGAAAGACCGTGGTTAGATCATAACACTTGTTTGTCTTTGTGACTTGCATGGAAGACCGTGGTTGGATTATGGCAGGAAGGTTACAGCTGGGTTATAATCTGGAAGTGACTGTAAGACTAAGGTTGGATCATAGCATTCACATAGGGTTGGAATACAACCTAGGGGTGGGCCTACTGTTTTGTATGGTACGTGGTTTTTTGGGGGAACTCACTAAGCTTTGTTCTTACAATTTTTTGGTTTAAACATTTTCAGGTACTTATAGTTCGAAAAGGAAGGGCCCGACTTGACTACACAACATCCCCTGATGATCTTTTCGTGCTGATTATTATTAATTTACTTTGATGTTTGAGATACATTTTACCATGATTGATTTTGGATCAAATATTGTGTGGACTTGATGGTTTGAAAATGAAATTTTTTACTAGTATAATTGGGATGTTACAATGTTTTTGTTTACATGTATGGGTGGAATAGTAGACACTTCTATCAACAATGGTAGAAGAACATATATATTTCATGGATAAAATTACCATAGTCTTGGTAGTATGTTTCCATAAGACGTTGCACAACAAAAATATGCTCACTTATACATATATGGCACTCCTAATGAGATCCAAATTTGGTTAAACTGCGTAACGTACATAGTAGTTGCATTTACATGGTTTAGATATTCACACAATGTATTTTTATATAATAGTATTATTTCCTATGTAGGAAAAATTCATATGAATAAACATATGAGGAGATTAATATAGTTCTTGCTTCAAAACTGAAGGATATTTTGAATAACAATAATGAACTGGTAAAAATTTATAGGATGGTTCGAGATAGATTCTACAACAATAGGTTTGAATACATCAAGCTCAGGTTAGTGGATAAATGTGATACATATGATAGGGTATACAATTTTCCGACTACATCTATGATAGCCATATTGATTTTTGTGGATGTTGACACATTTGTTGAGAAAATTTATATTGTTGTTGAAACAAAAACTGTACGACTACAATACATTAATAAACTACACCGGTTATATATATCGTTACCATATCCATCGTCATGTACTTATAGAGATGATGGTTGTAGCCGTGGCATCGATCATAAAGGTGTGTCACTTTTAGATCAACAAAGCAAACAAGGTCGATAGTGAAAAAAAAATTCTTTGTTTACAAAATACAAGATCATGAAAACGATGTTCGCTCCTTCTCTAAGAAAGCATCTATTGCAACATTATCTTGTCGATGCATATACTATAACTGATCGGGAAGGCTTACGCATATCCGACCACAAGTTCCTAACTGACGATGCAATTCGTATGAGAAACTCCATAAATCGTTAGACAAAGGGGAAATGAATTCTCCTTGAATAGGAAAAAGATTGACGTTGCCTTCCTCTTTTACACGAGGAATGCGATACATGATGCATAATTATCTTGATGCCATGGAATTATGAAAATGGTATTCTTATCTTGATTTCTTCATCACATTTATGTGGAACAAAAAATGGAAAGAAATAATGCATTATCAAAATGGGAAAAGATTTGAAACCTGAAAACCGACCATATATAACTACATGCATTTTCAAGCTAAAACTTGATGAGCTTATATTATGATTTGAAAAAAAATGACTTTTTAGGCTTCTAGAAGAGAGTATATTTCCATATTTGGTTTTTTACTACTAGTCTAAAATCATTTCATAATATATTATTGTTTTAATGTACTTATGGATCATTATTTTGTAGTTGTGTACACGAGTAAGTTCCAGAAACGAGGAATTCCACATGCTTATATTTGTCTTTTCCTTTATAAGGATGATAAACTACCAACTATAGATCACATAGACAATCATCTCAACTGAAATCCCAGGCAAGGAAACACAAATTGATTTGTTCCAACTTGTGTGTGAGTTTTATGGTTCATGATCCATGTGGTTTAGGAAACAAACACTCTTCATGTATGAAATCATGATGGTGTAGTAGAAATATCCAAAGAAAAAATATGAATACACCATAATAGATTTTTTTGAACGACAAACTAACCTACTCCTAAATACTACCTATTTCTCCTAGTGAGACTAGAACCCATGGTCTCTTATTTGAGAGAGTCACTCCTTACTGTTAGGCAAAAGGATCATTGGTATACCATAATAGATACCAATAGATATTCTATCTACAAACGTATTAATGATGACTAATGTATTCTGTAAAATGCAAGAAACATTGAGCATAGATGTGTTGTAGCTTACAACACTCACCTCTTCAAAAGATATCGAACACATATTAATGTAGAATGGTGTAACCAAGTAGGATTGATTAATATCTTTTAAGTATATCACAAAACGTCCGTCCAGATCATGTAACTCTTAAAAATTATCAAGGTCAGAAAAAAAAACAACAACATATTCCATGGAAGAAATTAACAAAGAAGAAATAAAATAATATTATGATTTAGATATGTATCTATATGTGAAGCAACATGAAAAATTTATAGTTTTGACGTACATTATAAAAATACCGTTGTTGAAAGATTGTATTTCATTTAGAAGGGAACAACCTATATTGTATGATTGTGAGGAAAATTTAAGCAATATACTTGTACAACCGATTGTTGATTGTTATATGTTCACATATTGGATTGAATGAAACCAAGAAGACCAAGAGGATCAGAAGTTACTTATGCAGAGTTTCCAATGAAATAGGTTTGAAATTCCATACAAAAGAGAAAGGAAAAAGAGGAAAAATGGTTTATGATACTCTATGCGCCACCAAAGAACATGGGAGTCATACTTTTTACATATACTATTAAACATCGAAACTAGAGTTGGATCTTAGAAAGAGTTATACTCAATAGACAACATTGATTTATATTCCTTTAAGGAAATTTTATATAAACTCAGATTGTTAGATAGTGACATGGAATATATTGAAGGGATCAAAGAAGTTAGCTTTTCGGGAACTAGTAATTACCCTTCTGATGTCATACTGTCTTTTCACAACCTTCTAATGTAGAGACAATTAACATGGAAATTTCTATTTGAAGACATAAGTAACAATATATTAAATATACTTACCTACAAAGGTAAAACCATTTTGTATGTTGAACTTTATTAATATAGTGAATTCTTTCACGACTTAAGATACCTTATGCATTGATATTATATATTTGTTTGCACCTTTTTTTAGGAGTACATGTTTTAGATGATGTCATTGAAAATATTGCATTGATAGAAATGGAAAAATTATTAAGATAAATGGTAAAAACTTATGTAGATTCCATGAAATGTCATATCCAGTTGCTGATACTTCGTTGATAAATCAAAATAGGTTAAAACAAAAGCAGTTGGTAGATGATTTAGCAAATTTGGCAAGGGAGAATGAAATGTTAATGACTAAGGGGTTGTTTTATTTTCCTTCTAACTGGGTCCGAAGCTAGGACACGGTCCTAACTTTTCGGTTCGTACTTTTGTTTTGGTTGTTTATCTTCTGATTCGGTCCTTACTTTGGACCGAGACCTTAACTTTCCTTTGGACCAAATCCTTAGAATCCTCACTTCAAAGCCATCGAACCCAGTCTGTTCTTTATAAAGCTTCTAATCAACCCCTCACTTAGACTGGATTCTTAGTCCACATGTTTGGTGTTCCAGTCAGTTTTTAACCTAATCAACTCCAACCCGGTTAGCAACTATCAAACGATCCTAAATTACTTTTAATAAAATATTTATCAATATTTTGACCATATACTTTTATTTAAGTACAACGTGAACATATGAGCACACAAGTAACTATTTTTAATAATGTCGAAATATAAAATGAAATTACCATTTTGTCAACATTTTAATGGCCTAATTTTTTTAATCCAACATGTATACAACCTTAAAATCTATAATAAAAGATGTCATAAATTTATTTTTTGAGAATTTTTTGATCACATAACCATTATTAAATCAGTTTGAGATTTATTTGACTTGATAAACACAATCAAATCAATTTAACAGTAATCACTTGAGATTTAAATATTTGAGAATAAGTCCCAATTTCAAATTATATCAAGCTTCTATGTTATGCAAGCACTCAAATAAAAACAAGTAAACGGTACACATAAATAACATGTTTCGGTCGATGAAATTTTTTATATTATTCAACTATTTCAAGTGATACATTGGAAACCTTAGCTACAAATACTTATATCGAAAACCCTAACTACTATTGGGCTAGACCTATATACAAAAAACATTTGAAATAAATAAATAGGTCGACTTTGAATCTAACTATTCTCATCCTACACCAAACATTTATCCCTTTATTTTTAGTCATTAATTTATAACCCGTAGAAACCATAGTTACAAAATTAAGTCATATTGATAACAACAATTCATAATTATTAATCAATTATTTTAAATAAATAATTTTAAATAAATTATGAAATAAAAGATATACCAAAATTTTAAAATTAGTTATAACTTCAAATTTAACATCTAATTAAAAAAGTAAATGTTTCTATAAAAAGTTTAAAATCAATTTTTTAAAACTTTAACCTCATTAATTGTGATAGTGATTTTTGCTTAATATACCTCCTTGACACATGTCATAATACTAATATGAAGTTATATTAGAATGACACATAACAAAATAAAATTAAAACTATTCTTTTATTAATATAGAGATTGAGGTTTCATTATTTCAATCGAACCGGTCATAAATCTATTTAGATAACAAATTCCAAGTCTACATTCTACCTTACGAAACGGTCGGCAAAAAAATGTAGATCAGATTTACAAAATGCGAGGAGAAGTTGATTCATCAAGTCTAAATGAATTATGAATATAATTTTCCCCATTTGTTTTTAAGTTGTAGGCTGTTATTTCATTAATGAAAACCCCTTTTTTATTTGTAGTTTTATATAGTATTTTAAAGGAATCTATCTTATAATATGATTATTGATGAGATTAAAATATTCTTTTAATCTTGTTGCACATGGATAGAAGTAGAACCTTCTCCCCGAACACATTTACAATGACAAAGTGGTGAGTTCGTTATCATTTAATATTGAAGATGCAAAATTCTAATATTTGTTTATTTATTTATTTATTTTGAAATAGTTATAACCCAAAAATGCCAGAGAAAGTACACTTACCCAATTGGCAAATATATGATGTGTAACAAACATGTCCCATTAATCCCTTCAAATCTAAGATGTTCTAAGCTGAGATAACGAGGAAACTAATGTCCCCAAAGTCTAAAACCCAAAAGTTTACTATTTATAGGCTAACTGTATTTTATTATATATAATAATTTTCTCAAAGATATTATGCAGCACTATAACTCATAAGCTACACTTTAATACTTATAAAAAAGACTAGACTATTTCCTTAAATGAAAAAATTACCTCTCATTTAAAGATAATCCATATAAGAATAGTCCATGTAGCCTAAAAAAATAACTAAGTTAAAGTTTAAACATTATATTTCATTCTTATCTATAAATTTGGTTTTTGTTGTGCAAATGGTTTCTGACCATTGTTATACACAAGTGAATTTAAGAATGAATTTATGGCATGTTTAACAAAATAGCTGGTACCCGGAAGTAGAAAATTAGTAACTCGTAGCTGAAAGCTAAAAGATGTAATTTTTATTTATGTATAAGTGTTTGATAAAATAGCTGTAAGCTTTTAAAAATGTCAAATTACATAAAATACAAAAATATAAAACTTAAAAAGTAAAAACATTAAAAACCTACTTCTAGTAGTTTTTAGATTCATGGTTTCTTTTTTTTTTTCTTTAATTTTAATTTTTGTATTTGAAAAAAAAACAAAATCTTTAAAATTGTAATTCTGAAAGAAACTTCTGCTTTAATTCATTTTTTTTCTTAAAAGCACGCCGCCAAATACACCATTAGTCAAGTTCGTATATCAAAGATCATAAATTGTTGAAATAACCGGGTACAATAACAATTTAAAGTGTAAGTATTTAGTTGAAGTTAGTGTTGAGTTTGTAGGAATTTATTTTATGTCGCTTTTAAAAATGTCGGTTAACGTCAATAAAAACTTTGGAATCCATTAGACCCTTAATTTCTTTTGGAAGTAAAGCGGAACCGGAGGGTTTGAGGAGTAGCCTAGCTACCCCATAAAATTTTCCGGCACAAGGTAAATTTTTAAAAGCTTTTCAAGGTTCTACTTCCAAAATCAAAGTGTGCTTACCTTTACACTTTTCTTGGTTTCACTAGTGTTTACGAGGGAAAGATATTGAAAGGAAGATAACTTGGGTTATGGCTTCAAAAGAAAAATGGGGGATTGGTATGGGAAGTTTATCTACCTTTAATGATGCATTATTACAAAATGACCGATTTGTGAATAATAAAAATGCTTTATGGTTTCAGTTCATATTAGAGATTCATGGATAATCAAGTAACATATATTCTTTAAATGTTTTCTCATACAAATTATTACAGTACTTATAAAAGATTTATAGTTTATAACCATAATTATTAAATATTCAAAACTATTTATTACGATTTTAGCCGGACGTCCAAACATCAACTTAATATTGGAAATAGGAGATGGTACAACGACGATTAAACCCAGAATTAATCTTATAAATAAATAAATATTGCACAAATATACAACAATTAATTAAATTACAGAATGGACGAATATTTCAAACTAAAGTTAAAACAAAATATTTATAGTTGAGGATGGGGTGCCTCAGCCTCCGGCCACGGCCAGAAAGCTGGTTGCTCCTCCATAACATTAAGCATGTTGCAGAACCCTTCATCTCCGGTAACCACCGCCTGATTCAGTGGCTGGCGGAGGAGATACGGCCTCCCTAGACCTCCTATCATAGCTGCACCGGTGGGAAGATTGTTTGAGATCTGTGTGTAAAATAGGGTGGTGTTGTCTTCTGATTCACTTCCATTGCTCCACGACCCTTCCGTTTCTTTGTTTAAATTCAACCCATTTGGTTCTTGACCCTTTATAGCCATTAACTGAAACCACAAAACATCTTTAAGTCAACGTAGTAGAGGTGCAAACATATATATATATATATATATATATATATATATATATATATATATATATATATATATAGGTGTTAGAACAAAAGAGATTTCTTGAGCTTGCAATTCTTTAAAAAAATTTCACCTGTGCATGAAGCTTCTGATTTTTGTTCTTGAGAGAGTCATTATCAGCTCTAATGGAGTCGACTTGTTTCTTCAACACATTATAATCTCTTTCTAATTGTTTGGTCTTCCATCGAGCCCTTCTGTTTTGGAACCATATAGCCACTTGTCTTGGCTGCAACCCTAAGGCTCGAGCCAGTTGCCTTTTTCTGTCGGGTTCAAGCTTGTTTCCAAGCTCAAAGCTTTTCTCCAGAGCCTTGACCTGTTCGAGATTCAGCCTCCTTTTCTTTTCACCGAGCTGAGAACCCTCATCCTCCGACGTCTCGCCGTCGCAGCCACCTGTCGTTTCTTCAAAAACTTCTCTCCCGGAATATGACATCGATCTTCTCATCAGTGGATCGCCACCTGCAAATTTACTCAGTTATGGTTGATAATAATTATTAAACGTACTTCTGTGTATAAGAGAGATGGAGGGGGACCTTGGAAGTGATCTTCATAGCCAAAGAACATGGGTTCAGGTGGAAGGAAGGACATGGAAATAGAAAATTTTGTTGTTTTTCTGAAATTGTAGAAAAATTGGAAAGTGATTGTGGCAAATTGCTGTGTACTCGTCTGTTTGAGTGTGAGTATTGATGTGAGAGGTTGTTCTTATGCTGGATGGAAGTGGGTGGAAAAAGAACACTAAACAAACAGCGATAACCTGTTGGAAGCCTACAAGAGAGGGAATGCTTTGCCCACACTTTTTTTATTATTATTATTATTATTATTATTATTATTATTATTATTATTATATGTGTTTAAAAAGTATATGTATAATTGATTTAAGAGTAAATTACATGGATGATGCTTGTCGTGTGGGGTAATCTTGGTGTTTTGTCTCTAACATATTTTTTTTTAACTCGAACAAATTTTATTATATGTTTTTATTGCACACTTGGTCTCTACCAGATGTAAAATGACTACTTTGCCCTTTGTAATATTTTCCTATTATTTTTTATTAATGATGTCATTATTATTAAAGAAAATTAATAAGTAAATATGAGGGACCCACCCTTCTATCTTTCTCTCCTATCAAACCAAGTGTGATCTCCATCAACACCCACCCAATGTTCTTTTTAAAAGTTTCACCTCTACCCTGCCACCTTTGTCCGTCGTCCCCAAGTCCTTACCTCTCAATGCAAAATTAAAACCCTAGTTGAAATCAGTAATTGTGTTTCCCTCCATCACTTCTCATAGCAACCCCACCTCTAATACCAGCTCTACCTTAGATATCGGTGTTTTCGTTCTACCTCTGATATCCTCCTTCTTTCCTCTTATATACAAGAAATCAATCAATCAAGCTACCACGTCTTCGGTCACACGTAGTTTAGAAACAATTTCAAAGCTGGAAATCAAAATCAAACCTAAGGAACCAATTTAAGAAACAAAACCAAAAACCATAAGCGGGTTTTCAGAAAGGACAACCGATCACTGTATCATCCGGATTAAAAAAACGATTTCTAAAACACACAAACTTCGTCGATTTCTATGACATACTGATTTTAGATGTAGATTTCAAACCTGATGGAGGAGGGGCAGTTCTGTTTCACGCCTGGGATAGAGAACGACATATATGGATGGTGGGGAGGGCCATGGAGAACTGATGAACGGCGAACACTAAACCGTTGGTAGGTGATTCAAGTAAACTGTCGACAACCATGACGATTGGACCACTCATTTGCATGTATCCCTCACACTCATTCTCTCTATCTCTCTCTCTCTCTCTCTCTCTCTATCTCTCTCATATCTGCCATAAGTGTTATTGGAAAAGTTGATTATGGTTTAGAACTCTTATAAGTCATGATGAATAAATTGTGTTTCTGTAACATCTTGATTTCCAGGTCTTTTCAATTTGACCCTTGGTTTTTGATTGATTTAAAAAACTAGTCCTTATTGGCAATTTCGTAATTTCTGGCAAACCCTAAATTTTAGGGCTTGGACCCTATTTAAGCATCATTATAGCCCCATACCCCTCCTTAACTCCAACCTCCATTCTTCCTTGACCTACTTTTGAAACCCTGTGTGTGTGTCTGTGTGTGCATTTTGAAGCTTGAGTGTCTTTGTGGTGATGTTTTGCTACTTTTGGTGGTGAAGGAAGATATTTGAAGTTGTAGTGTTTCACTCAAGGCCTTGGATCCATCAACTACACTCCCTTGTGCACCTTCTAGAGGTATAAAGTTCCAACCTTGATGAATATTTCTTTTAGATCTAATTTTAGCTTAACCTTGGCACCTTTTTGTCCCAAATCTTGATCCTTGTGAATATGACGTACTCCAAGGCGTTTGTGTTGTCCTCTAAGATTTTGTAGGGTGTGTAAAGTCATAATAATATGATTTTCGACATTATTTTTTCCCATGCATGATTTAGGTTGTCTTAATGGGTCAAGAGGAAAGGGTTTTTGATGTTACAGTCTGATTACCATACAAAACCATAAAGTTGGAAATTTTATGGTTAAGAACACCTTTTAGCGTCTAAATCTGGATTTTGGACGAAAGTGTGTAAAGATTAAGCACTTAATGGGTTGAGCTGGTAGTAGCCCCGTGTGTTGGGTGTACCAAAGGGAACGTTGCACGTATGTGGTCAGCCCTTTGTAGCTTGGTCAAACACTCAGTACGCCCCACATACGTGTTGAGTATGCCCAACGTACTCCCCAAGTTGACCTGGTTGACTTTTACCTGGATTTTAACCAAGGTTTGACGTAGGGGTATTTTAGGTATTTTGATATATATTATGATTTTTGCTTACTGTATTTGTAAAGGTGACTGGTAGAGTTGATTTCAGAGCAGCGTGCTATTTCCAATTTCTCTTCTATTTGTGAGGTGAGTTTTTTCACTGTATCCATGCGTCGAAGGCACCAATGTTGACCCATTATTCAGTTGTATAGAATGCTAGTTGCTATGTGATGTATACTTGTTTGTATGAGCGGGTTGAAATACACCCCAAGGCGGGCCCTACTATGGGGTGCATGGTAGAAATATACCCCAGGACTGGGCCCATATTTATTTATTGGATTGATATATACCCTAGGACAAGGCTCATATTCATATGTATGTTTGATATGTGGTACTTTGGGGAACTCACTATGCTTTGTGCTTAAAATTTATGTTTATGGTTTCAGGTTCTCACGATTGGAAAAGGAAGGGCCCGACATGATGGCACAACATCCTCCCCTCACGATTTCCGTAATTTGAATAATTGTACTATGGTGTTTTGAATATTATGAGTTGGTGTTGGATTTTGAAACAATTGATGAATGATTTGATAGACTTCCAATGAAAAATTTTATTACTGTTTTGGGCTGTTAGAAGTTGGTATCAGAGTCTCGGTTTTAGAGATCCAGACATAATTTCGGGTGTGTTAGAACACAAACTGAGGAAATGATAATCATTTTAAAGAAAAATGAAATTGAAATTCTAAAAAGATTTTTACTAAGGAAAAAAGGGTGCGATTCATGCAATCAGCCGAGTTCAAGTAAGTGGTTCCCAAGATTACCCATACCTATGTATTATGACAAGTATGCTTGATATGAGAATTGCATGCTAGATTAGGGCTAAGGATATTTTCAGGAATCATATGATATAATTACCTTATTTGAGTGATGCCTTATAGCCTTGGAGGATTGAATGTCATGTATTACTTGGAATTGATATCGACTCAGTTAATTGCTAAGTGTATGCTTTCAAATTTGTATACAGTTAGGATTATATATCCCTAGAATGATAGATTTGGCCTCATTTCTTGTTCCTTGTTTGGTTATGGACTTAGGGTAGAATCATCATTTGACAGTCTATGTGATCCTATTTTGTGTTTAACTTGCATGCATAAGGCAACCATTGGTGTTGATTGAGGTTCTTAGTATTGCGAGTAGTGGGAGTTGCGACTTCCTAGGAGAGCCTAAGATATGTATGATGTTTAGCATATGGTTGGTATTGGTTTTAGTGTGGTGATTTAGAGGAATCAAGGCTGCTCTCTAGGAAGGTACAAGTAAGTGTGAAAGGTAGTAGATCTAGAAACTCTAAGGAGGCCTATATAGTGAGCTTTTTGTCGAGTGTATATTAATTATTTACATGTTTGTGTTTTAGTATGGTGATGACTACTCGATGAGGTTTTGGCTCTGGTTCTGGTTCAAGTTCTAGCTCAGGCATGAAACCAATTAATGAGAGGCTGTACGAGTTCATTGTGGATGAGGTTACTCACAGTATCTTGGATGCTACTCCTGTGATGTTCAGTACTATCAAGGAGGGGATTATGGAGTTGATGGATGAGATGCTCAAGTCTTTTCGGGTTGAGATTTTTGCGGGTCAGATAGGAGCTAGAACTCCATCATTCCGGGAGTTCAAGGCCTATGGAGCTCTTGGTTTCTTTAGGGCTAAGGAACCCTTAACTAGCCGAAACTGGATCGATGACGTAGAGAATGATTAACAAATGAGTTTTTTCCCTGAGGTGGGAAATGTGGGATTTGCATCCTCCCTGTTGAGGCAGCAAGCATGAGACTGGTGGGAAGAGGTTAGCCGAGCTGTAGGGTCAGCGGCAGTAGCAGTCATGACCTGTGCGGATTTTGTTTTGAGGTTCCATAAGGAGTTTGCACCAGCTATTGAGGTGCAACAGCTAGTGATGGAGTTCCAGGACTTTCAACAGACTACTGAGACTATAGCGAAGATTACCGCCAAATTCAGGAGAGGGCTTTATTGGTCCTGCAGTAAGCTGCAGATGAGGAGATGAAGAAGACGAGGTATCGTGACATGCTGAGAGATGATATTAGAGAGTTTATGAGCTTCTTGGGGGTGGAATAACCTGAATGATATGATCAAGAAGGCCCATGAGAAGGAGATTGAGATGGAGCTTCGGACAATGTGCAAGCCAGAGCAGGTGCAGACAGCAGTGAGCCAGGATAAGAGGCCCAAGACCTTCGATTCCTGTAACAGAGGCCAGCAGGGCCGAGGTCGTTATGGCAAGCCGCACAATGGGGCTTGTCGAGCGACAGGTTCAGGATGTTTCAGATGTGGTCAGCCAAGCCACATGAGTAGGGACTGCCCCAGGGGTGCTCTAATTTGCTTCCATTGTAATCAGACTGGCCATACAAAGGTTGATTTTCTGAGATTGTCAGGAGGAACAGTGGTGGCGCCTACGCCAGCCACCTTGAGGATTACTGATAGCTGCCTGGATAAGGCAGAGACACCTGTGGTGAAAAGCAGGGCATTTCAGTTGACCACCGATGAGGCCCGTACAACACCGAATGTGGTTTTGGGTATGTTCTCATTTCTATCTTTTATTTCTATCCTTATTTATGATTATGATTATATATGATCTTGTATAAGGACCTCTTTAGCCAATGGTATGATTGCTCATGTCCAGTTTGATTCGGGTGTTTCCGGATCCTTTGTATCTCTTACGCTTAGCAAGAAGTTTTATGATGTTCCTGGGATTCTAGATTTTCCAGTGGAGGTTGAGATTGTGAATGACCGTACCGTGAGTACTTTGAGGGTTCATCGTGGGTGTGTCTTGAATCTATTTAGTGAGAGATACTCTATTGATTTAGTTTCGATTCCTTTGAGAGGATCAAAGGTTATCTTTGAGGTGGATTGGTTGGATCCCAATGGGGACATGATTGAATGTGAGCGACAGATAGTGAAAATTTAAACCCCAAGTGGCAGAGAACTGGTTATTCCTGACGAAGGAGCTTTGCATGGGCCGACTCTCTAATCAGCTGCGAGGGATAAGAGATATGTTCAACAAGGTTTTTCTGGGTTCCTAGCTTATGTTGCGGATACTCGAGTTGAGGGCACGATGGAGTTAAGTGGGGTGCCCCTTGTTCGGGATTTCCCCGATGTATTTCCTAAGGATTTTCTAGGAGTGCCTCCTAAGATGGAGGTTGATTTTCGAATTGATTTGGTTCTTGTTGCGTCACTGATAGACAAGGCACCGTATCACTTGGCACCACTAGAGATGCAGGAGTTATCTACGCAGCTCCAAGAGCTGCTAGATAAAGGATTTATTTGGCCGATTAGCTCTTGTTGGGAAGCACCAATCCTGTTTGTGAAGAAGAAGGACGATTTACATAGGATGTCCATTGACTACTGGGAGTTGAATAAGTTAACAGTGAAGAACCGTTACTCACTCTTGAGGATTTATGATTTATTTGATCAGATTCAGGGTGAATCTTGGTTTTCCAAGATTGATTTGCGATCAGGTTACCACCACATGAGGGTCAGATATGATAATGTGCAGAAGACAACCTTAAGGACTCGTTATGGTCATTACGAGTTTGTGGTGATACCTTTCAGGCTCTCCAATGCACCAAAAACATTCATTAATCTCATGAACAAGGTTTGTAGGTCGATGCTGGATCGGTTAGTGATAATATTTATAGATGATATTATGGTCTACTCTAATACGAAGGAGTAGCATAAAGAGCATTTATTCAAGGTGTTGGAGACCCTTAGGAGGGAGAGGCTTTATGCCACATTCTCCAAATACGAGTTATTGTTTCAAGAGGTGCAGTTGTTAGGGCATATCTTCAACAAAAGGGGTATATTGGTCGACCCAGCCAAGATCAAGGCCATGATGTAATGGGAGGTTCCGACGAACCCATCTAAGATTTGGAGCTTGCTAGGCCTCGTAGGGTATTATCGGAGATTTATCCATGATTTCTCTAAGATTGCAGTGCCTTTGAATCGCTTGACAAATAAGAATGTGGTTTTTTGGTGGGGGCCTAATCATCAGTTGGCATTTGAGATTCTAAGGAAGAGATTGTGTGAAGCCCCGATTCTTGCGCTTCCCAAGGGTTTGGATGATTTTATGGTTTATTGTGATGCCACTATTTCGGGTTTGGGAGTTGTCCTAATGCAGATGGGTCATGTGATTACTTACGCTTTGAGGCAGCTGAAGCTTCATGAGGCGGATTATCTTACACATGACTTGGAGTTGGGGGCTGTGGTTTTTGCCCGCAAATTTGGAGACACTATATGCATGGGGTTAGGTGTACGATTTATACCGATCACAAGAGTTTAAGGTACCTGACAGATAAGCCGAATTTAAATATGCGTCAGCAGAGATGGTTGGATGTGGTGAAGGATTATGATTACCCGATCTTGTACAACCCCAGGAAGGCTAATGTGGTGGTTGATTCTTTGAGCCGTAAGGCTGTGAGTTCTCCTATCAGGGATATTTGTTTGAGGATGGTTGTTACTTTTACTTTGTTCGATTTGATCAGAAAGGTGTAACATCCCGAAATATCAAGAGTAGAGTTGAAGGGCTAAAAGAGTAATTTGGGAAAGAGTGACTCGGCGAGTCCATGGATGGACTCGGCGAGTAGAGTCGCGATTTGGTCGCGTGTTAAGTAGCCGACTCGGCAAGTCAATGAGATGGACTCGGCGAGTAGGCGCTGAGTGGAGAAAACCCTAATTCTCGGGGTTGAGCCCTATATAAAGAACATTATGTTTCCTTCTCAGCCTCTTTATCACCCCTTGAGTCCCAGAAACCCTAATTTCGTGGAGAAACCCCATTGTTGAGTAAATTGGAGCTTGGAGAGGTGGTTGTTGAAGAGATCTTAGAGAAGAAGAGGCTTGGAGCAAGGGGATTTGCTTGGAATTGAGTTTCATTGCAGATTGGGGGCGTTCCTTTGAGGTAACATCTCGTTTTTGAGCTGCTATTTCTTAGATGCATCATTTTGGGAATGTTAGAGACCATGTCCTTGGATGTATTGGAGTTTAGAGGTCAGATCTGAGGTTGCTACCTCAGATCTGGAATGGAGAGGGGTTGGAATGCATGAAAGTCCCTGTTTGTGAGTGGTTAATGGAGCTATGTTGTCCCAAACCCAAACCCTAGAGTGAAAATGCATAGATCTCTTTGGATTCACGTAAAGATTGCCACTTTACGTGATGGATGAGTGGTAGGAGGCTAGATCTATGTTTTGGATCAAATGCATGGTCTGGAGTGCTTTTGTTTGGATTCAGACCGGTGGTACTCGGCGAGTCACATGGGTGGACTCGACGAGTTGCTTGATGATGAGCTGGAACTCGACGAGTTGGAAGAACAACTCGGCGAGTTGGATGAAGATGGCCTGGAATTCGGCGAGTTGTATGAACAACTTGGCGAGTAGGTTGAAGATAGCCTTAGACTCGGCGAGTCTGTTCTTGGACTCGGCGAGTCTTGTCGAAGAGTCCCAATATTTCTGGTTGAGTCGAGTATCGGCGAGTCAAAGGATGACTCGGTGAGTTGTGTGCGAGTGGACTCAGAATTGAGGGACTCGACGAGTCTCGGGGTGACTCGGTGAGTTGAGTCGCGGATTGGGGAAGTTCTGAGCATGGGGACTCGACGAGTCGACGGGTCGACTCGGCGAGCAGGGTCAACCAGGAGGGTTGACTTTGACCGAAGACTTTGACTTTGACCAAGAGTTGACCGTTGACTTTTAGGGCTTGGTCAGCGATGTGGCCTTTGGGCCAAGAGAGGGGTAAAATAGTCTTTTACCCTTAAGAGGGTGCCATGAGAGGATTGATTCTAGTCTCGAGAGTTATATTCATGAGAGCATATGCCTTACGTGTTAGGCGGTGGCGAGTCGAGATTCAAGTGTGGGGATATCTGCTTTCTGCTTGCCAGGTGAGTCTTCTCACTATACTTTACCTTGAGTAGGTAACCAGAGTTATGTGACAAAGTATTTGTATGCTATGTATGATATGTGTTGTACTGCATTATTTCTATGTGATTTATGCTGTGCATGTTTCCAGAGTTGGAACCGGAGGGTTCCTAGAGTTAGAACCGGAAGGTTCCCAGAGTTAGAACCTGAGGGTTCACAGAGCTTGGGTGCACAGACCCATAGAGTTATAGCCTCGAGTGGCTAATATGTGTTTATGTGGTATTTTGGGGAACTCACTAAGCTTCGTGCTTACAGTGTTTTGTTTATGTATGTGTTTCAGGTTTCTTTCAGGATCACGGGATGACATCGGCTTGATTGTACACACCAGAGAAAGAGTCATGTTTTGAGGATCCTGGTTTTCTATACAAGTAAAATGGAGTCTTGTTTTGTAATTCGGTGATGAATGAGATTTTAAACAAGTGTTTCTAAGAATTAAATGATTATTTTTTAAATGAAAAATTTGTTTGAAATTTTCGGTGTTACAAAAGGATCATGGGAGGGATTGAAAAAGGAGAATTGGAAGGCTGAGCGAATCAGAGGGAAAATTCCCTTATGTGTCAGACATAGTCGGGTGTTGTTGACTAAGTGTGGTAGAGTATGGGTTCCGACAAATGGTGGAGTGAGATAGATAGTTCTAGAGGAATCACATAAGTTAAAGTTTTCGATCCATCCGGGCACCACAAATATGTCTAGGGATCCGAAGTTGAGTTATTGGTGGCTGTGTATGAAAAGGGAAACAACATGTTTTGTTGACCGGTGCCTGATTTGCAGGAAAGTCAAGGCCAAACATTAGAAACCCCACAGAAAGATGCAGCCATTACCCATTTCCATGTGCAAGTGGGAAGAGATTACGATGGATTTCATCACAAAGCTACCTAGGACGACACGTATAGTTGATTTTATCTGGGTCATTGTTGATAGATTAACCAAGACTGCACATTTCATATCGATTGCATAGAGTATATCTGCTGAGATGTTAGCTGACATATACATTTCAGAGGTGGTAGTACGACATGGGGTGAAAGTTTTAGTGGTTTCGGACCGGGATGTTCTTTTCAGCTGCATTTTAGTACATCATAGCACCCCTAGACCGAAGGCCAGAGCGAGCGAATGATTCAGACGCTCAGAGATATGCTCAAGGCCTGTGTATTAGATTTTGGAGGGAGTTGGGATACTTAACTTCCATTGGCCGAGTTCTCCTATAATAACATTTATCATGCCAGTACCGACCGACCGCCTTTTGAGATGTTATATGCGAGGAGGTGCATGACCCCGGTTTGTTGGGGGGAGGTCGGGCATCGGGTCATGGGGAGTACTGAGATGGTACTCAAGAGCACCGAGTTGATTCAACAGGTGCGCGACAGGTTGTGAGTCTTGTAAATTAGGAAGAAGAGTTATGCAGATCAGCGACGTTCATACCTCAAATTTCAGGTGGGAGATTTGGTGCTCCAGAAGGTGTTACCTTGGAAAGTTGTCATAAAATTTTGGAAGCGAGGCAAGCTGGGCCCCAAATTCATTGGTCCCTTCACGATTTCCACCCGAGTAGGAATAGTTTCACATCGACTAGATTTTCCCAATTGGCTTAGCAAGATCCACAACACCTTCCGTGTTTCTCAACTTCGGAAGCGTGTGGCAGATGAGTCCACGGTTGTTCGCTTGGAATATAGTCAGGTTGATGATCGCATGAATTATATGGAGAGACCAGTGGAGATCTTGGATACGAAGATGAAGGCCCTGCACAACAAAGAAGTGTCTCTGGTCAAGGTTTAGTGGCAACATCGGAGGGGTTCCAAATGGATGTGGGAGCTCGAGGCGGATATACGTGAGCTCTACCCTGATTTATTCGCGAGAACATACTTATTGGACGAAGTCTAGTTCAAGTAGGGGAGAGTTGTAACATCTTGATTTCCAGGTATTTCCTTTTTGACCCTTGGTTGGTGATGGATTTGAAAAGTTAGTACCTAATGTCAAATTTTAATTTTCGGGCATGGTTTGCGTATGTTGGGCATACATTTCGTACGTTGGGTGTACGCGGTCAGGGTGCAAACCCTAAATTTTAGGGTTTGGACCCTATTTAACCATCATTATAGCCCCATATCCTTCCTTAACTCTGTCCTCCATTCCTTTTTGACCTCATTACGAAACCCTAAAGTGTGTGTGTGTGTATTTTGAAGATTGAAGAGTCTTTTTGGTGCCATTTTGGTACTCTTGGTGGTGAAGTAAGAACCTAGAAGTTGTGGTGTTTCGCTCAAGCCCTTGGATCCACATCTACATTCCCTTGTTCACCTTCTGGAGGTATAAAACTTCAACCTTGATGAGTATTTCATATACATCTAGTTTTAGCTTAAAGTTGGCCCTTGTTGTCCCAAATCTTCATCCTTGTGAGTATGGAATACTCCAAGACGTTTGAGTTGTCCTTTCAAATGTAAATGTGGACATTAGTTTGTTTCTATGCATGAGCTAGGTTGTCTTAATGGGTTAAGAAGCTAGGTTTTTTGATGTTAAGGACTTAATAGCCATGCAAAGCCATAAAGTCAGAAACTTTATGGTTAAGAACACCTTTTAGGGTCTAGATATGGATTTTAGACGGAAGTGCTTAAGGATTAAGCACTTAATGGGTTGAGTTGGTGGCAGCTACAAACGCTGGGCGTACCAAAGGATACACCATGTGTACGTGGTCAACCCTTCGATGTTTGGTCAAGCAGGCAGTACGCCTTACGTACGTGTTGAGTACGCTCATCATACGCACCGAGTTGACCCCGTTGGCTCGGTTAACTTTGACCTAGATTTTGACCAAGGTTTGACTTAGGGGTATTTTGGGTATATGGATTTATATTCTGAGATTTGTTTACTGTATTTATAAAGGTGACTAGTAGAGATGAGTTCGATGCAACGTGCTATTTCTGTATACAATCCCTTAAATCATGGTATTCACATGTATAGATTAGTATATAATCTACATTAGGGTAACCCTAATGTAGAGAGTTCGACTTGGTGTCATAATCGTCTTAGTGACTGTTTTCATGTTAACCTTTCTTGGTGAAAACAAACCCTTCCTTGGTGAAAGACAATTTGGTGAAGCTCTTCATGTTCTTTACTAGTCTGTTCTTTATTTTGATCAGTTATTTTTTTTTTGTTTATTATACTTGAAATGTATCCAATCTATACAAACCTGCATAGTTCAAAACAACCTACAGGTTGTGAGCCCGCCAACGTTCAACTGGACTGTCTAGAGTATTCTGTGGTCATCATTATTACACCACTAGACAACTAGATCATCTATAAAGTGATGGCTTTCCATCTTATCATCATCTCATCTAATCTATTTCATCATTATCATCCCTTTTCGACCCAATATATTATAAGCATAAAAAATATATATACGATTAAATCAATTAAAATCATGTTATAATATTTTTGATTTAACAAAAGTATCAAGAAGTACAGATAATAGACACATATAGCATATAATCTTCTAGATACTTCATATCTATGTGCAATTCGAAGTTACTATGCACTCACTTGTTAAAGTGATGATACGAAATTCACGCAACACTTTGCTTCTAACACTTGACCTTTCATTCGACGTAACCTAATATCATTATTACTAAGTCTTATTCTAACATTTCTAATGATAGCCTAGACCTATCAATCATTCCAATAAATATCAATATGTCTATCAAATAAGTACCAGCTAGGCAGGACAGTTAGGAGTCAGGACCATTTAAGCATATAGCCTTTCTGAAATCCAACAACCAAGCCAACATGACCATTTTAGTCACCTCTCTCATTTGTAGATCAATTGGTATGATACCTGGGAATTACTAATAGTTCTTATTTATAGGTTCATAACAACGACTTATAACTATAAATATAAGTTACACTTAAAGAACTAGAGTGTACCTTAATTTACCGAGGTTTCTCCTAACCAAAGTTCTAAAATCGACCTCATAGGGTTCCCACACTAAAACTAAAGTGAAAGTGGTTGAGGTAGAGGAAAAGTCGAGATAATTGCTTGTAGGCGTGTGAGGATGAAATCTTTTACGTAGGTGGGTATTTATAGCAAAAAAAGATATGTGTACCATGCACCATACAGGCACGCTATTAATAATGGTGATGTGGCTCCTTAGGGTTGCTGAGATGTGTTCAAAGAAGGGTGGAGCTACGTGGCGGCTGCTGGAACACCATATGTACCACGCACGCGCTCGTACCGATTTACATATTTTCAAAATTGGATAAATTATTCATATGAGCTCCATTTTTTTGACATTATTTATATCCACGCATAGCTATCGATGGGATCTACAACTTTTGTTTAGACTCCATCAGCTAATTTTGACTTTATTTATTTAACAAAGGCTTAGATTGTTAAAGCCCATGTAAAAAGAATAACTTTCTCATCTGGCATCCGTTTTCGACTGTGTTTATATCGTTAAAATCCTATTAACGAGATGTTCAATTCTCCTTTAGGTTGTTTCGGCTAACAATCAACTGATTATAATTTCGATTTTTGTGACCACACTGTTGCACTGAAACTTCAAAAAATCATAACTTCCTCTCACAAAGTTAGATTTGGATGTTCTCTATATGCACACTCTCGGTTTAGAGACTATTATGACTTTTGTTTAGATCACTATGTCTAAAAAGTAATTGGTCAAAATTTCACTTTTTATGATACACAGAGCCTTGCCGGTTTAATCGCGAAACTTCGAAGAAGCATAACTTCTTCATAGGAAATCAGATTTCAACATTCCTTATATCTCCTCATCTCGACTACTTCAACTTTCATCAAGCGTACTCTTCCTAATTATTATTCTATGTTAATGCGAATTTTATTTGTATTTTTATTATATAATTATAAATACATATACTACATATAACTACACATAGAACACATAATACTCAAATAATTTTCTTTATTTACTTCAAAAATATTACAATTTTTGACTCTAACTACTACATCATCTTATTTATGCCTAGATAGAAATGCAGGCGTTACAATTCTCCCCCATTTAGGATCATCTTGTCCCAGTGGTACTTATAAGCTTAAATTATATTTTATAGCCAAATAGAAGCATTTTCGAAGAGAGGGACTAAAGTTGACAAAACATGGAACTTTGGAGGCTTGAAGGAAAGAAGAATAAAAAAACTCAGAAAAACACATACTCACGACGTGAGGAATTGAAGACTCATGATGTGAGTGGAGTATTCTAGAGGATATGCACCGGATGAAAGAAGAGTCCTTGTCGAATATGTTAATCACGCATTCACGACGTGAGGCTTATTGGCTCACGACGTGAGATTGGAAAAATCGGAAATTATATAAACCCCCTTCCATTATGACTTGAGGGACTTTTTAGCTGATTGAAGGAGTTCCTAGAGACGATTTTAGAGAAGGAGAAGTTCTGGAATTGGCTTTCGACACCAAAGGAGAAGAGTAGCTCATAATTTGTGTTAGATTTGGTACTTTTCAATATGCTTATGAATATGAATTTTGTTAGTTTGATTGCTAGGATGTCCAGCTAAATCTAGCTACTTCTGTTAACTAGATGAAGTTGGAACTCATGGATTTGATATTTTAGATTTGATTTACTAGTTGGTTATGACTTGTGTTGATTGATTTTTACCTAGCATGTTTGATTTAGTACTCGGTTGCTTTCAATTCTTGTTATGTGCACCTTAGTGATTATTAATATGCATAAATTAGAATACCTGGTAATTTAGTGAGCATTAAATTATTAGAGCTAGGATCAAACCAATTTTAGTTAAGCAGTTGAATCATTAAATTAGGCTATGCTAGAGAATACAAATTATGAATATAATTGTGTTTTGCAAATCAATCGTACATAGCTCCAATCCATTACGTAATTAATTCTGTGTTAACTAATGTGTGAGCATACATTGATCTACATGAATTAATTGTATATTAGTAAATTTGGAATTGAATTTCTAATACTTTATTAATTGGTAACCAACAGTAATGATCATATCTAATTTATAAACCATTGAGGGAAAGCGGATTCGAACTAATAGAAGTGTTTGTTTATAATTGAATTTGAGTTAAGAGTTAAGTTTTTCTAATCTTGCAAAATCAGATAAAACCCCCAACTTTGTTAGAAAATTAGGTTAATTTAATAGTAGATAGGTTAACTAGTAAAAAACCGTTCCATGTGATCGACACTCGACTTACCCAACTGTTCTATAATTTAACTAGGTACACTGCCTAGGTGCAATTTAGTTAGTTAAGTTTGTTAGGTTATAAATATAAAATTAGGTGTAGCTATTTGTATGCATCAAGTTTTTGGTGCCGTTGCCGGAGAACGACTTATTTGATTGTGTATTTATTTGCTTTAGGTTGATCGATCCTTTTTGTGGGATAAAACCTGCAAAAAGTTACTTTTCCAGCTTAGTTTTTTTACAGTACTATATTCACGATGTGAGTTCGGTATTTTCTCGTTTTTTTCATTTTTCTTTTCTGTTTGTTTTTCTGCGACAACACGAGTTGGTATCCTTTACCGCGTCGTGGTGGACAGTCTGTAGGGAACTTTTATTGAGTTTTTGTTCAGTTTTACGTTTTTATTTTGTTTATTTTGCAGGAGTTCATGACAAGAGGCTCTAACACACCTTTGGTGCCACCACTTGAAGATCCAGAGTCGGCCCTTCACAAAAAAAGAAGGATAAAAATGTGAAAGAAGATCAAACACCAAAGAAGACACCCTTACAAGAATTCAAGTTAGTTTTCTCAAAGAAGTCGGGGAAGAAAACGGAAGAGTTGAGTTCATCTTCAAAGAACAAGAGCAAGGTTGAAAGCTTATATCAAATACCTATCCCAACCGAATCCGAGTATGACTCCGAGACCGAGTTTGGACTTTATACGAGTGAACCCGAGAACGAGCCAAGAAACGAGATGGAAAACATTGAAGAAATGTCAATGGGAGCTTATAAGAAGCGAATTCGAGACGATGTTGGCCCTGGGTTAGTACATCCTTACTGCACTTATGGATGTTCCATTTTGTGGAAAAGATCATGAGGATGCTTTTAAGCATCTAGAAGAGGTCAATGACATTGCGGATTATTTCAATGCCCCAAATGTTAATAGAGATACCATCTTGCTAAGGATGCTTCCCGTTACATTTAAGGGAGCTGCTAAAGATTGGCTAAAAGCACTTCCACCTGGTACAATCACTACTTGGGCTCAGATGCGCGGACAATTTTTGGGCCAATTTTGCCCACCATCAAAGATAGCTAAACTCAAGAAGGCAATAGCCAACTTTGAGCAACAACCGGGGGAGTCACTATACGAGGCATGGGAGCGTTACAAAGGATTGTTAAGGAATTGTCCTCAACATGATCTTAATGTTCAACAAGAGATGTCTATTTTCTATGATGAGGTCAATGTTATGACAAGGCTACTCCTTGATTCTCAAGGGCCACTCACAAAGAAAAATTCAAGGGAGGTCAAGGAGTTAGTTGAAGAATTCGCAAAACACTCTTGTGAGTACCACATCCCATGACAAGATGGAGCAAAAGGCAGTGGGGGTGCACATTCTGAAGAGATGGCTGCTATGATGGCGATGCTCAATACTATGGACCGGAGATTGACCCAAATGGACCAATTAATTCATGCGATAAGAGTTGGATGTGAGAGATGCAGTGGGCCACACTTGACTAAGGATTGCCATTTGGATGAATATGGGAACAAGAAGGCTCAAGGTCGCTACTCGAGTGGGGACAAGTATGAGGAAGAATGGAGGAAACCAAAGAAGGACTGGCTGCCTTATGATGAATAGAAGAAGCAGAAGGAGGACAAATTCAGGCAGACAGGCCGAGGCTTCTACCAAAAAGAGCAACCACCAACCGAGAAGAAACTAGACTTGGAAAATATTTTGACTCGATTTATGGAGGCCTCCGAGAAAAGGCATGATGATACTGATGCAGTGTTAAAGGAACACATGAAAATGCTGAAAGAATAGCACACAATGATGATTGACCAGCAAGCGTCATTAAGAAATCATCAAGCATCGATTCATAATCTAGAAGTCCAAGTTGGTCAACTAACTACTTTGGTGAGCAAAAAATTATCCTCACAATTTCCCGAAAAGAATGCTCAATACCATGTTATTATGATTGGTACTGAAGAAGAGGCCATCTCTGAGTTCTTAGAAGCACTAGAGGAGGAGCAAAAACCATCTGGACTGTAACAACGAAAATTTTCAAAACAATTTTTCCATTTCAAGATATAATAAAAATTCATATGTAATATCAAAATCCATGTATCAACATCATCTCGATAAACAAATCCCAAGATCTCAATGTAAATAAGACTCCATCTGTGTGTACGGTCATGCCGGCGCCTTCCCGCGATCCTCACTGGTACCTGAAACACATAACACACAACATTGTAAGCATAAATGCTTAGTGAGTTCTCTAAAATACCACATACAACACATACGCCACTCGAGGCTACCGTACGACCTTTTGTTTGATGTGTCTCAGCTGGACCCTCCAGTCCCATAGCTTGTTGGACCCTCTGGTCCGGTCATAGCTTGTTGGACCCTTCGGTCCGGTCTGTATCGCTGGACCCTTCGGTTCGATCTATATCGTTGGACCCTCTGGTCTGGTCTATACAACATATAGCATACATATATCACAATGTGCATAATCTCATACATACACATAGCACACAAGACCCTCTGGTCTACACATAGATACCACTCTAGGTAATCTATAGTGAGAAGAGTCACCTTGGGTAACTCGGATAATCTCGCACACGAATATACTGATCTAGCCCCCGCCTAATCACATAACAGTATTATCAAATAAATAATGGCTCTTAAAGGCTAGATTAAATCACTTCCTACAATCCCGCAGAAGGGTAAAAGATCATTTTACCCCTCCTTGACCCAAAAGTCCAAATGTTGAGTAAAACCCTAAAAGTCAACGAAAGTCAACAGGGGCAGTACGCGGGGCGTACCAACTTGTGTACGCGGGGCGTACTCCGGCTAACCAGAATCGGGGGACTCGACCCCCTACGTGGCGCATACTGGGATTATGCCCAACGTAAGTCCCAGTTTCCCATTCTCAAAAGTTTTGGTCTGAATCGATTAATACAACGGTTCATATCACAGATCTAGGCACTCTACTGCCTCCTAAACCATAAAGTCAAAACCTTTAGGCCTTTACATGGCTAAAAAGGCTATAACTTCTTCCAACATCTTATCCCTTTCCTCATTAAGACCAAAACCCAAACATGACTCCATAATGACGACCAAGTTTGGATTTTTATGCATCTACAACACATCCAAAGCTAAAATGGGGAAGATCAAGGCTTATGGAGACCATTTACTCAAAAAGTCTCCATCTTGGGACAAAACCGTAAGAAATTGGACCATGAACACAAAACCAAAATGAAGAGGAAAGTTCTCAGCTTTTTACCTCCAAGTGATGCTCCCACTCTTACAAAGCTCAGATCCAAAGTTGCATTCCAAGACTAGCTTCAACAATGATCCTCTCTTGTTCTTCACAAACACACAAAGGAACTTCTAAGCTCAAAAAGCACACACACAGGTTAAGAACGAAGGGTAGCTCTCTCTTAGGATTTCACTCTGTGAAATGGTGGTTGAGGATAAGGCCATCACATTCCTTATAAAGGGCTCAAGCAACAATTAGGGTTTTGCATCTGGGTTGGTTACGCCCGGCGTAACCTTGGGTACACCTAACGTACCTAGGTGAGTCTGCGTCCAAAGTAAGCGCTTGAGTATGTGCAGCGTACTCTTCAGTACGCCAAGTGTAATCAATAGCCATACTTTTTCCTATAGGGGCTAAACTTGACAACTTGATAAAGAAGAAGGGTTAAATAGATATACCTGAATCTCAGGATGTTACACGGACCAAAGCCAAAGAAGTCGAAGCTCGAAAATGAAATTGTTGCTAAAACACCAGATTCACGTCATGAGCCCGCCATGCTCACGACGTGGGCTTGGTATGAACAGAAAAATTGAGAATCCGTTCCGGCTTACCGACCGCCTTTGCTGTTTCTGTCTCGAGCACATCTCAGTCCACTGGAAAGGGAACATCTGGAGTTTATTCAGCAATTAAAGGGTATTCCTATTAATACCCCATTTATCGATTCACTTTCAAAAATTCCAGAATACGCGAAGTTCCTACAAGATCTTATAGACACTCGTCAACAATTAAAGAAGAACTCTAAATTAATTCTTAGTGAACAAAGTTCAAGAGTTGTATTGGGAGAGATACCTAAGAAGATGGGAGATCCTGGATGCCTCTCTCTTCCATGTGAGTTTGGAAACAATTTGAAGACTTATGCTTTAGCCGATTCTGGGGCCAACATAAATTTGATGCCATTTTCATTCTATCAAAAGCAAAATATTCAGAAGATGAAGGCTACAAAGATGACTATTCACATGGCTAATCGTTCAGTGACTCACCGAAGGGGTATTGTAGAAGACATCCTGGTTAAAATTGGGAGATTCGTTTTCCCGGTTGACTTTGTGGTTATGGATATGAAGGAGGATGTTAATGTCCCAATTATTCTTGGTCGCCCTCTACTTAATACTGCTAGAGCTCTAGTTGATGTCCGTGAATCCAAGCTTACATTAAGGGTTGTTGATAATGAGGAGACTTTCAGAATACAAGATGGTTTTCAAGGAGAAGATGTAAAAGGTGAGGTGTTCAATACGGATGAAGATAATGATCTTGAAGAATTGGAGAAACTCATGGAAGAAGAAATCTAGACAATTCATCAAGTCAAACGCACCAAATCGAGAGAATCTGTCCTGTTGTTCGCTGAAGTCATTACCTACACAAAACCAACAACTTTGATGAGTGAGGAAAGCGATGATTTGTCGAGTGATGAAGACGAGGCTACTTCCAAGTAGACGAGTCCAGTGGTAAAGGAAGAAAAGGATACTAGGGAGCTTCAGAAAAGTGAAGAAAAATTAGAGACTAAAGAGATCAAACGCAAGCTCGATGGAGACGAGAACAAAGCTAAAAAGGAGAATTCAAAAAAGGAGTACATTCGATGAGTCCAAGTGTACAAAAGTGTATGGAAAGAACAGAAGGTGCAGGTTGTGATGGACTCCTTTGACAGCTCAACGTAGGAGGCACAGAGTCCAGCTCACGACTCCATGAAAAAGAAGTGCTTCTCGGGAGGCAACCCGAGTTTGGTTTGCATTTTTTTTCTTTTTAGTGTTTGCATTTTTTTTAGTTTTTAGGCAATTTGATTACTTCATCTTCTAAAAATCCTCCGAATGGAAAAATCGAGTGTGGGGGTCCCTGACATTTAATGGTCTAAAACTTAAGGGTTGTCAAATGAATTTATTTTTTCAAAGAATAGCGACCTCACGATGTGAGCGTGTATGGATCACGACGTGAGTCTAGACTGACATGCGGAATGGCATGCATTTACCCATAAATTTTCTAGGCTCGTTTATAATTATTGTAGTAGCCCATTTACGTTAAACATCCCAAATATTTGAGCCAAACATTACTCACGATGTGAGCTATTATTTCTCACGATGTGAGACGACAGACACATGACCACTTGAATAAAGAAATGAGGTTCACTTTTGACCTACCATTTCTTATTCCTTCGTCGCCGACAGCTTTTGGTCCCCCACTCAAGTTTGTTTTCATCTAAAATTTTCTATATTCCATTCTTTTGCTCACGTTAACATCAAGAAAAGGTACACTAATCCTACTTTTAATGTTTAATTTTTGACTTGTGTGGTTAGTTTAGCGGTTAGGGTTTGTGGTTATTTGAATGTCAAAATCAATATCCTAATAGGTGAAATCTTGACTGCATGTGAGTTGAATTTACTCAGAATCCCATTAAAATGAAATCCCAATATAGTAATTGTCCCGATTTGTGAACTGACTTGACTGATTTGTGCTGTTCGTGAAGAACTCACGACATGAGCCTTATTACTCACGACGTCAGCCTGGGCACTTTGGTTTCTATTTGTTGTTAATTGTTTAACTTGTGGAGTTTTTGTTTTGTTTTTCCTGGTTTATTTGTTTTTGCAGGGAATGGCTTCAAGGGGATCCAATGAACAATTTCAAGGGCATGTGTCATCTTGCCACGTGTTATACCGCCTTCCCGTTGACATGCCAAATCATGTTATAACCAACTTCACAAACAAATTAGGATGGTTGCATAATAAGGAGTTTGCAATTTCTCCAAGAATTGATTGGGCTAGATTTGAGGAGGTTGGATTGATGGAGAGGATGGGTCCATTTTTGACACAATATTTTTCTGTGTATAACTTTTCTTTCACTTGTAATGGGTGGAGAAATTTGTTTGCAATTAGTGAGCCTGTGTATCAGGAACTTTGTGTGGAGTTTTTCGCTTCTATTTCTTTTGAAGCTGCCATAGTTGATCCCTTTTATCCAAGGGCACTCGTATTCTGTCTTGGGTGCGAGTATAGGGAATGTAGCCTAATGGAGTTTGGCTGGAGAATGGGAATTTATGAGTAGCAGGAAACTCAACTACCTGCTTTTGAGCTTTTTATGAGAACGGCGCCACGGGAGTATTTACCGGGCGCATCGGGACCGGATTTTTGGTCGACATTTTCCAATGCGGTATTTCATTCTGGGGTATCACAAGAGAGTCAAATTCGCTCCCCAATTCACCGTTTTCTCCATCGCTTGATCGGTTTTTCCAGCAATCACAAGCGACATGGGGATAAGGTTACTAGCCTTAACCTATTTTTTCTATGGAGCATTGTTACACCGGGAGTTTTCTGCAACATCCTGTACCATTTGGCGAATTATTTGGGCAGCAAGGCTGCAATTTCTCGAGCTGGTAGCCCCATTAATGGGGGTCATTTTGTTACACGCCTTGCGAGATCCTATGGTCTTCTTGTCCCACGTTTGACTCGGACTTTGACACACAAACTTGGGGATGATCTCACTATGGGATACTTAGAGTCCATGCGTATGGTAACTAATGAGGGATCACATTGGAGTAACCCGAGGAATGATGATGTGGAGTACCAAGACCAACCAACACCTCAACAAAGGCCTAGAGGACGGAAGAATGTGAGAGCCCGGGGGGAGGAGGAGAGAGATCGTCGAGCGGCCCAACAACATAAGGGAGGAGTGCCCACCGACCCTTTCCAAAGTCGGGTGGGTACTTACTTAGATAACCTTCTTCGGAATGCTAATTATACTACCAACTTGTTGAGGGTATTTATTCCCATTTGGATGTGATTCGACCACACTCCATGCCTCCACAATACCCGTATATGCCAACCTGGGAAGAGTTATGGATGCCAAGAGGCGACAGAGCGGGAACGAGTGGAGCCCAAGATGACGAGGAAGATGATTGATTATTTTCATTTTTGATTATTTAGTTTTTTAGTTTTTAGTTAGTTTGTTTTTTTTAATTTGTTTGGTTTGTGAGCTTGCTTCGATTGTAAGACATATTAAATTATTATGTTACTTTTATTTCCTTTTGGTGGTTGAATTTTAGATTGCTAAAAGAGTCTCGGGAAGGAAAGTCGAGTCGAGAGCGTATACGTCTTGACAAGTGTCGTTTAGCGATTAAAGTCGAGAAGTTGAGACCCACAATTGTGTAACATCCCGAAATTCAGGTACATCTATTTAACACTTCTTATTTACCAAGTTGTCAAGTTTAGCCCTTGACTGGAAAATGTTGCAAATGAGTACGTTGGGCGTACTCAAGAGTACGCTGCGCGTACTCATGCGCTTAATTTGGACGCGGACTCTATTAGGTGCGCTGGGCATACCAAAGTTACGCCGGGCGTAACTGGCTCAGATGCAAAACCCTAAATGGGACCTGAGGGCTATAAAAGGAATAATAAGGCCGTTACGCCAGCCACCATATTACAGAGAGTGAAACCCTAAGAGAGAAAAAATCCGTTATAAGCTTGTGTGTGTGTTCTTAAGTTTGAAAGTGCCGTTTTGTGGTGGTGAAGGAGAAGAAGAGGCCATTGTGGAAGCTAGAAATTGGAGGACAAGCTTAGATCTGAGTTCTATAGAGGTTGGAGCTTCACTTAGAGATAAAAAGCTCAAATCTTTCCTTGTTATCTTTTATTTGTGCTTTATGGACCCATTATTAGGGTTTTTTTGTTCCAAGGTGGAGACTTTATGAGCAAACAGTCTCCATAAGCTTAGATCTGCCCTATTCCAATGTAATATGTGTTGTAGGTCCATAAAAATCAAATCTTGGACGTGAATATTAAGTCATGCATGAGATATAGGCTTAATGAGGAAAAAGGAAAGGTGTTTAGAGTGATTGGAGGCCTTTAAAGCCATGCAAAGGCTTCAAGGTTTCCACTTTATGGATTAAGTGGCCTTAGAATAGTCAGATCTGGAATTTGAGCTTATGTCTTAACCGTTTAAAACCAAAAATTAATAAGAGCATGAAATTGAGACTTACGCTGGGCGTAAATCTCAAAACGCGCCGTGTAAGGGTCTGAGACCCTGATTCTGGATCGTCGGAGTACGCCCCACGTACAAGAGCTGGTACGCGGAACGTACTACCCTTTGTTGACTTTTAGGGTTTGGTCAATATTTGGACCTTCGAGCTAATTGAGGGGTAAAATGGTCTTTTACCCTTCTGAGGGAATTTAGAGAGGGACTAGTCTAGCCTTTGAGAGCTGTATTGATTAGGAGAATTTATTTTATGTGATTAGGCGAAGGCTAGATCAATATTTCGAGTTCGAGATCATCCGAGTTACCCGAGGTGAGTCTTCTCACTATACTTTACCAAAGAGTGGTAATTAGAGTTATGTGACAGAGTATCTTGTATGTTTTTTTGTATGATGTGATTTCAATATTATTTGTGCTATGTATGATTCATAGTTTACAGAGTTAGGACCGAAAGGTCCATAGAGTTAGGACTAGAGGGTCCACAGAGATATGGGATTGGAGGGTCCTACCGAGACACATTGACTAGAGGGTCATACAGAGTTATAGCCTCGAGTGGCTAATATGTGTTGTATGTGGTATTTTGGGGAACTCACTAAGCATTTATGCTTACAGTGTTATGAGTTATGTGTTTCAGGTACTAGCGAGGATCGCGGGAAGGCGTCAGCATGATCCGTACACACTGACAGAGGATTGTATTTTGTGATATTGGGTTATGTTTTATTATGATGACATTTGATTAACATGAGATTTGAGAATATTATATGAGTTTTATGTTGTTTGAAAAATGAAAAATTGTTTTAAATTTTCACGGTGTTATAAATTGGAAAAAAGTGTAGGGTGAGTCGAGACAAAGGATAGAGTTAGAAGAGTCATCAAATAATGCATTTAGAAGGGCCTTAATTCATTAAGACATTGATTGGAGTTCATTCATTTACAAGGAAGATGGGCTGTTTCAGTTTTTGTTTGCCCAATTTTCACGTCGTGAGGCCTTATTCCTCACGTCGTGAGCTGGGTTACGAATGATTTATGAATTTATATTTAGCAACCTCACTTCGTGAACACTATTACTCACATTGTGAGTCGTATATTCTCACAAACATGCAGCCTTTTCATACACCTTTTCTACATGCTTCACCACCATTCTCTTTGGAGTTATTTTGAAGATTATTCTGGCTCGTTTTCTCCACTATATAATGTGGCGTATGCTTTCCCACATTATTCTTCACGTTTTGGAGATTTGCACTACCTTTATTAAAGATTGAAGTTTCGATTCATTATTGGTGCTTTACATATCTAACAAGAACAAGATCCAAAGTTCCTATTTAGAAGAAGTCCATATTCGAAATGCACATTTTATCTGCATGATTGGAGTTCGATCTCGCCACTTCTATCTCAGGGGAGTCTGTTCCTTTTTCTCCCTTTTCTTGCTTTTATTTAGTTTTATACATACAATGAGGGCATTATATGAAATAAGTGTGGGGTAGGGGGTTGAAAATGTTAATTGCTAGAAAATTTGGTAAAATTTAAAATTTAGAAACTAATACAAAGAAGATTTGGTAAAATTTAAAATTTTGAAATTAATACATAGGTTTGAAATAATAATCTGATAATTTTTCTAGTAATAATGATAGTTTAAACTTAAGTTGCTAGTATTGCATAGGGTGATCCCATGAGAGCTCAAATGTTTAGGTTAGCCGATATACGTTACAATGCATTTGTGGCCCCCTTTATTCTAATGAAATCATGGGACAAAAACACAACCTCGCTTAGTTTGAGGGATGCAGTATGTTTAGCAGCCTATACCTGAAATGTATCCAGGAAAGCTTATGTAGTCATTACACATAGTCTAATGCCTTAACCAATAAGGGTTGAAGTTAAGCGCCCGTGCTTAAGCATGTAGGTCTTTGAGTGAAGAAAAAAAAGTGAATACATGTAAAAAAAAGAAATTACCGAAAAATTGAAGAATTTTTGGAGCAATCAAAGTTTGAAGATTGAAGATTAAAAATTCTAAGAAATTAAAAGGTGAAGATACCAAAAATGACACAAAAAGGTGGTGAATTCAAAGAAATTAAAGATCAAATATCAAAGAAAAAGAAGAATTCAAGAGCTACATATTGTGGTATCTTAAGGGGGTAATTCTCTAGGTTATGTATGCTTAGGTAGCTTTACAAAAATACCTTGAGGTTAGAAAGTTTTCTGCGGATGGATTCAGAGGGATGCATAAAATGAGCATTGTTCAAAAGAAGTGGGCGAGTGTTTATGAGGATTGTGAGTATTTAGAATTGTGGGGGTTCTTTACGAAATTTTTAGACAAAAATGCATGCGTTGAGGTCTTGGCATAATGGTTGGGTTTGAGTTGGATCGTTCTATGTGATGTGGTGATGAAGGTTTGACTTAAAAATAGTTAAATTTTCTTGAGGGCAAGCAAAGCACAAGTGTGTGGTATTTTGATATTGCCATATTTATACATGTTTTAGGCAATATTTATTTACAATTTTACTAATAATTTGGTTATTTGCATAGAATATTGGCACTTATAAGCTTAAATTATATTTTGCAGCCAAATAGAAGCATTTTCGAAGAGAAGGACTAAACTTGACAAAACATGGAACTTTGGAGGCTTGAAGGAAAGAAGAATAAAAAAAACTCAGCAAAACACGTACTCACGACGTGAGTAGTTGAAGACTCACGATGTGAGTGGAGTATTCTAGAGGATATGCACCAGATGAAAGAAGAGTCCTTGTCGAATATATTAATTACGCATTCACGACGTGAGGCTTATTGGCTCACGACGTGAGATTGGAAAAATCGGAAATTATATAAACCCCCTTCCATTACGACTTGAGGGACTTTTTAGCTGATTGAAGGAGTTCCTAGAGACGATTTTAGAGAAGGAGAAGTTCTGGAATTGGCTTTCAACACCAAAGGAGAAGAGTAGCTCATAATTTGTGTTAGATTTGGTACTTTTCAATATGCTTATGAATATGAATTTTGTTAGTTTGATTGCTAGGATGTCCAGCTAAATCTAGCTACTTCTGTTAGCTAGATGAAGTTGGAACTCATGGATTTGATATTTTAGATTTGATTTACTAGTTGGTTATGACTTGTGTTGATTGATTTTTACCTAGCATGTTTGATTTAGTACTCGGTTGCTTTCAATTCTTGTTCTATGCACCTTAGTGATTATTAATATGCATGAATTAGAATACCTGGTAATTTAGTGAGAATTAAATTATTAGAGCTAGGATTAAACCAATTTTAGTTAAGCAGTTGAATCATTAAATTAGGCTATGCTAGAGAATACAAATTATGAATATAATTGTGTTTTGCAAATCAATCGTACATAGCTCCAATCCATTACGTAATTAATTATCTGTTAACTAATGTGTGAACATACATTGATCTACATGAATTAATTGAATATTAGTAAATTTGGAATTGAATTGCTAATACTTTATTAATTGGTAACCAACAGTAATGATCATATCTAATTTATAAACCATTGAAGGAAAGCGAATTCGAACTAATAGAAGTGTTTGTTTATAATTGAATTTGAGTTACGAGTTAAGTTTTTCTGATCTTGCAAATTCTGATAAAACCCCCAACTTTGTTAGAAAATTAGGTTAATTTAATAGTAGATAGGTTAACTAGTAAAAAACCGTTCCATGTGATCGACACTCGACTTACCCAACTGTTCTATAATTTAACTAGGTACACTGCCTAGGTGCAATTTAGTTAGTTAAGTTAGTTAGTTTATAAATATAAAATTAGGTGTAGCTATTTGCAAGCATCACCCAAAATCATGCATTAGTAAATAGATGTGGATAACGACTGATCATGTCGTCCTCTGTCTCCCAGGCGATGTTCGACCCATTCGTATGTTTTCATCGAACTAACACTAATTATGACATCTTACATCATAACTTCTTCATATTATGATCAACAATCTCTTTAGGATCTTCAATTAGCCTCTTATTCGCATATTTCCATACTTGTAATAGCAAAATTATATCGGGAAAATTTCCCAAGAACTTCCTCAAATAACACACATGGAAAGTGTCAAGAATACAATCTAGTTCCTCTGGAAATTCTAGCATGTAAGCCTATCTCCCAACTCTCCGAGGAACCTTGAATGGTCCAATAAATCTTTGACTCAACTTCCCCCTTTTTCCAAATGTGATAAGTCCCTTCCATGGAGAGACTTTGAGAACCACCAAAATCTCCACCTTCGAAAGTCATTGGTTGTTGGTTGTTGTCATCATAGCTCTTTTGTCTACTCTGACCTACTAACATCCTTTCTCTAATCTCTTTTAGCTTCTCATTAGTATGATGGACTATCTCTAGTCCTATGAACTACTTTTGTCCAGCTTCAAGCCAAAAAGATGGAATACGAAACCTCTGCCTGTACAAGGCTTTATAAGCTGCCATCTTAATGCTCGAATGGTAACTATTATTGTACGAAAACTCTAAAATTGGTAGATGCTCATCCTAGTTACCTTGAAATTCTAGGGTACATGCTCTCAACATATCTTCTAGTGTTTGAATTGTGCTCTTACTCTGACCATTAGTCTGTATGCAAACACAAATTTGTACCCATCTCTTCGTGCAATCTCTTCTAAAATCTCGAAGTAAAATGTTGCCACGATCTAACACGACCGTTAAGGGAACACCATGAAGTCTTACTATCTCCTTGACTTAAACATTTGCAAGGTTATCCATAGAACACTTCTCATTGGCTTCTATGAAATGTAAAGTCCTTGTCAATCAATCTATGATTACCCAAATCATATCGTGAGCTCTTCTTGTTCTGGGAAATTTGGTTACAAAATCGATGGTAATGTCCTCCCACTTAGCCGTAGGTATAGGTAAAGGTTCTAAATTTTTGTACAACTTCTGGTGTTGTGCTTTAACTCTTGCATATGTTACACACTCAGCTACATACTTTGCAATGTCTAGCTTCATCGTTGGCCACAAGTAGTAAGGTTTCATATCCCTATACATCTTGTTACTACCAGGATGAATGGAGCACATGGTTTTGTGAGCTTCTTCTATGAGGATATCTCTCATACATCCCATCTTGGGCATCCAAATTCTGATTTGTAATAGCTTTAATCCGTGGCTGCTTGTACCAAATACTAATGTTTTGCCTAAACATTCTTCCTTTCAGTTACATTTTGACCAACTTCCTCCTTAGCTTTCTTATTAATTTTCACAACTGTTAAGACAATCTCAATTATCAACGCCCTTGACCTTCTCCTTTCCAAGTTGACTTTCCTACTCAAAGCATATGCTATGACGTTAGCTTTACTATGATGGTGAAGGATATCACAGTCATAATCCTTGAGTAATTTTAGCCAGCGTCTTTGTATCATATTTAACCCCTTCCGATTAAAGAGATACTAGAGACTCATATGATCAATGAAGAGTTTGCACTTTGTCCCATTAATATAATGTATCCATATTTTTAGTGCAAAAACTACCACTGCTAACACTAGATGCATCACTGTAAACTATGAAGTCTTCAACTCCATTGGGTAAAGAAAGAATCGGTTCTTCACACACTTTCTTCTTTAACTTATCAAAAGCTTCTTCGTGCTTCTTAGTTCATATATAAGCAGCTCCTTTATAGGTCATAGCTGTTAACAGAGTAGCTATTGAAGAAAAGACTTGGATAAACCTTATGTTATATCTAGCTAATCCTAAAAGGCTACAAATATGAGTGGGGCTTTTTGGTCGTTCCTGCTTCATTACTGTGTTAATTTTTGCTGGGTCAACCATTATTCCTTCTTGGTTAACCACATGACCCAAGAATTACAACTCTCGGATCCAAAAATCACATTTGGAGAGCTTTGCATACAACTTCTCCTTCTTTAGAACTCCTAACACTTCTCGTAAGTGCTTTCCATGCTCCTGATATCTCTTCAAGTATATGAGAATGTCATCGGTGAAAACTATTATAGATTTATCGAGCAATGGTTTACATACATTATTCATCAAATTCATAAATGTTGATGGAGCATTGGTCAGTCCAAATGAAATAACCTAAAACTCGAAGTATCCACATCTCGTTCTGAATGTTGTTTTTTCAATGTCTTTCTCTCTCACCTTCAACTAATGATATCCTGACCTCAGAACGATCTTCAAAAAATTTCTCACACTCTACAGCTGGTCAAACAGGTCGTCAATACTTGGCAATGGGTACTTCTTCTTCACTGTTTCCTTGTTCAGCTCTCTAGAATTTATGAACTTCCTCATGCTTCCATCCTTCTTCTTTACGAATAATATTGCAGCTCCCCAGGGAGATAAACTAGATCTAATGAAACCTTTTTCCAAAAACTCCTGAAGTTGTGTCATTAGCTCCTTTATCTCCATTGGAACTAATCGATATGGTGCTTCTGGTAACAATGTGGTACTTGGTAACAAGTCTATCATGAACTTAACATGTCTATCACGGGGCAATCTAGGAAGATCTTTGGGAAAAACAACTAGAAAGTCACACACCACATGTATCCATTGCATCTCTTTCGTCTCCTGCTTTGTGTCGATCAAAATGCCAAGTATGATGTATATCTTTTGGATAAACACTTTCTGGCTTTAATCAGGAAGATGATTCTAGAATTCACTATGTGTTTTCTACGTACACCATAAACGACTCTTTTTTGGGTGGGTTTACTCTTACTATCTTCTTTCTACATACTTCATGGGTACTATGCAAAACATATAATCCTATGTGTGCATGCAACCCTATAAATTTTGATCTATGTTTTCTCTAATTGAATATAAAACATGAACAAAAAAATAGAAAAACCCTTGCATACTAGTATATAATCGAAATACACAATTAGGGTTATAAAAATCTTACATTGATTGTTATATAGTAAAAGAATGCAAATCCTTGTGTTGATGAAACCTTGAAAGCAAGCGTCACAAATGACATGCCTATAGTGGTTTACACCCAACACCAACAATGGAAAATCATTGAGAAGGAGGTAAGATGCTCAAATTTTTGGCTAGCTCTTCATAGGAATCAGTGGCCAAAAATTGAAGGGTTTAGGCTATTTTTAGAGTGCAGTTAGAAAACCCTAGATAAACCCTAATCTAAGATAATCTTAAACCGGGCAGTTATCTACTTTCTTATTTATACACCGAAGACTATTCTAGAAACCCTAAGGCATATGAAAACCGTCCATTCCTTATGGAGGGTTCTCGATTGCCTATTGCTCAACTATTGAACAATTGCACTTCAGTCCCTACACTTTTAATTAATTATTTTAATCCCAAAATTAATTCTAATTATTTTTTGATTAAATATTAATTAAATATTAGTATTTCTAAATAATATATTATTTTCATAATATATTAATAAATCATTTTTTTCAATTTATTAATCAAATAATAAATCAACCTCTCTCTCCAAAATCATCATGTTTAGTTGCTAGTCTTGAGGGCAACCAAAAAGGATCGTGCTACAATAATTTTAAGTATATACCAATTTATAGTTATAGGCTTAGACACTTAATCTATAGAACAAGTATCCAAAAGATTTATATGGGTAGTCGATGAAAGTACATCTCTCACTTCAAGGTTCAAGCTTGTCGTGAGTCTCTCGTCTAACGAAAGCTTCACAACCCCAAACCTTGATATGTGCTAACGAGGGAACTTTTCCTTTCCACATCTTGTGAGGTGTTTTGGCAACCTTCTTTGTTTCGACTAGATTCAAAATATGGGTGACAGTCTTTAAGGCATACCCCTAGAAAGAGATTAGAAGTGAATCTCGACTCATCATGGAGCAACCCATGTCCAACAAGGCCCGATTACGCCTCTCAGTCACACCATTAAGTTGTGGTGTTATAGGATGAGTCACTTGTGAAACTATTCCACATTCCTTAAGGTAGTCGTGGAACTCGATACTAAGATACTCACCGCCTCTATTAGATTTAAGCATCTTTATATGCCTGCCTAATTGATTCTCGACTTATTGTTTAAACTGTTTGAACCTTTCAAAGGTTTTTGACTTATGCTTGATTAAGTAGATATAGCCATATCTTCTATCATCATCAAAAAAAGTCCCATAGAATCGATATGCATCCCTTGTGGTGGATCTGAAGGGCCCACACACATCTGTATGTACGAGATCTGACAATCCTACACCTTTTTCACAAGAACCAGTGAAATGTGATTTTGTCATGTTTCCAAGTAAACAAGACTCCCACGTATCATCTGACCTTAAGTCAAATGTTTCCAATACTACATCCTTTTAGAGTTGGGCGATACGTTTGTTATTAACATGTCCAAGACGACAATGCCACACACATGTGTTGTCTATACCATTAGACAAATCATTTTGAAATACAGTATTACCTAAATTGTCTACACACATCACTATTTCATACATACCATCACAAGCTAAAGCTTCAAAATAAAACACACCATTTTAATAAGCAGAAGTAGAATGATTCTTATCATCAAAAGAATAATATATTAAAGGATAAATTATATTTATTTAATTAGTATTAGTCATAAATTAATTAGGAATTAATTTGGCGACTAAAAGAGAATAATTAAATAAAGGCGCATAAACTGTCAAATGTACGATAGTTGAGTTTTGGGTTGGGAAACATAATAGACTAAGGGGGAACGAAATTATGATGAAGGATCATCATATTTTCTTCCAAGGCCCTATTCCAGAAGGTTCCTTGGGCTGCTTGGTAACTGAGCTGTCCATTAGGGTTTAGACTGAAACCCTAGCAACATACAATATAAATAAGACCCATAGCCTTCAATTTTCGGCCACTTGCTTCCCAAGAGAAACCCTAGGCCAAAATTTATCATACTCCCTCCTCTCTCATAGTTGCCTTCTTTCTTGTGGTGTTTGTAAGCCATTAGAGGAGTTACAATTGTGACTCTAAGCTCCAAGAAAGAAGATTCAAACTTCCATTGAAGAGGTAAACATCTAGATCTGATGTTATCTCTTAAATTATGAAATATGTATGCTAGTTTAGGGTTTGTAATTCTTGGATTCATTGTATGTACAATAGAGAAACCTAGATCCAAGCATTAGGGTTTGCATGAGCACATAAGATTGTTCTTATGCATAAAAACCCATCACCTTGAAGGTATGTACCTTTCTATCCATGTCAATCTTCTTCTTGAAGTTCCATTTGCACCCAGTTGTCTTACGACGTGGTACATTGTCAACCAAATTCCAAACTTGATTGTCATACATCGACTTGATCTTGCTGTCCATTTCCTCTTTCCACCTGGCTAACTTAGGGCCTGCCATGGCTTCATTGTTGTTGGCTGGTTCATCCAAATTTATCAGTATACTATCACTGGTAAATGTAACACCTTCTGCAGTAATATGAAAACCATACAACTCTAGTTTTATTCTAACTCTAGTGGAATGCCTAAGTGGTAATGAATCTTCAATTGGTTCAACTGGAATTTCTTCCTCGGGTTGAGCTCTAATATTATCAGAAGTTCCTTCATCGTTTGAATCTTGAACTTATTCAAGATCAATGGTACTCCCACTTTCCTCTTTGCATATAAAATCTCTCTCTCTCTCTCTCTCACTCTCTATCTATCTGTTTCTCTCTCGAAAGAATCCCCTTCATGCGACAAAAACCACGTTCTTACTAGGTATGTAGAACAAATATCCAAAGGACTTATGTGGGTTGCCAATGAAAATACATCTCTAACATTGAGGTTCAAGCTTGTCGTGAGTCTCTCGTCTAACACAAGCTTCGCAACCCAAACCTTGATATGTGCCAACGAGGAAACCTTCCCTATGCACATCTTGTGCGGTGTTTTGGCAATCTTCTTTGTTGGAAAAAGATTAAGAATGTGGGCAACAGTCTCTAAGGCATACCCTGAGAAAGAGATTGGAAGTGATGCTCGACTCATCATGGAATGAACCATGTAGAACATGGTCCGATTATGCCTCTCAGCCACACCATTTAGTTGTGGTTTCCTAGGAGGTGTCAATTGTGCAACTATTCCACATTCCTTGAGGTAGTCGTGGAACTCAATACTAAGATACTCACCACCTTTATCGGATCTAAGCATCTTTATCTTCCTTCCCAATTGATTCTCGACTTCTTGCTTAAACTCTTTGAAATTTTCAAAGGTTTCTAACTTATGCTTGATTAAGTAGATATAGCCACACCTGCTATAATCACCAGTAAAAGTCACATAGAATCGATTTGCATCCCTTGTGGTGGATCTGAATGGCCTACACACATCTGTGTGTATGAGATCCAACAAACCTTCACCTCTTTCACAAGAACCAACAAAATGTGATTTTGTCATATTTCCTAATAAACAAGACTCGCATGTGTCATCTGACCTTAAGTCAAATTATTTCAACACTCCATCCTTTTAGTGTTAGGCATTAGACGAATCAATATGAAAAAAAACTATTTCCTAAATTGTCTACAATCATCACAGTTTCATACACACCATCACAAGGTAAATCATCAAAATAAAATACACCATTTTTACAATCAGAAATAGAAACATTCTTATCATTAAAAGAATATCTAAAACCTTGATTAAATAAAGCATGAAATGAAATGATGTTTCATGTCATCTCTGATGAGTACCAACAATTTATTAGCTCTAAACCTAACCCACTACTAAGTACTAATCTATAAAATCCAATCTTTATGAAAGATGAAGATCACCTAGTCCCCATGATCAAGTTCATCCTTCCATGCTCCACACCCTCACTTTTTCTTAGTGCTGCAAATCAGAACAAATGTGAAACCCACATCCTGTATCAAGGACCCAAGAATGAGAATACAATGAGTTATTAGCTAAGATAGTGTAAATATCTGATGACGTTGGCTTCACCTTTCCATCCTTTATATCCTTCAATTATTTTGGGCAACTTCGTTTCCAATGCCCCTTGTAATTGTAATAGAAGAAAGTGGCCTCTTTGGGGTAAGAAAAAGCGGGTGCATCAGGGCTAGATTTTCCTTTGGGTCTTGTACTTCATGACCCAACTTGGGACTTTCCCTTCCAGTTTTGTTTAGGAGGACTTTTCCTCTTGTTCCCTTTCCCTTTCCCTATGGCCATAACAAGTGCACTTTTAGGAGATGAGGCAATACATTTTCCCTTCATTCCTGCTTTAGCTGTTCGAAGGAGGTTGTGCAAAAGTGACAAAGTAGTTTCCTTGTTGTTGTTCAAATGATAGGTCAATATGAAATGATCATAACAACTTGGAAGAGAGTTCAACACTATGTCAATTGCTAGATCTTCGTCAAAATTCACATTGAGCTTGATTAGCCTATCCATGTATCGTTGCATTATCGAAGCATTGTTGCTCACAGACTATCCATCCTTCATTTTTTGTAGCAATGAGGGAATTTACCACCTCGTAATTTTCTTGATGAGTTCTCTTATGGTATTTCTCCATAAGGTCCTTGTTCATCTTGACCAAATAGTAATCCTGATAGTGCCTTTGCAATTATGGAGTCATTGTTGCCACCATGACACACAAAACTTTTGTGGCATCATTATAGTGTTTTCTGCAGGTGACCAGTTCTTTAGCAGTAATCTTCATTTCGTCTATCTCATCTGAAGGTTTTTCAAGGACGTATTCCTTGTCTTCGAAGGGAAGGGCCATTTTGATGTTACACATCCAATCATTGTAGTTATTTCCATCCAATTGCACCTTCGAGTAGATGTTCAATAGAGAGAAGTTGTTGTTGGAGGAGGAGGAGGAAGAAATAAAAGCATCAGTTGGAGTAGACATCTAAAAGAGTAGAAATGATAGTTTTAGTTAGATAAGAATATTCCTTAATATAACAACCAAAATGAAATATCAAGGCTAGTATCCAACTAAATAATTTACAACTTAGAAAAGGGATGTCATAATCTAATTGTAAATTACATAAAGGTAGGTAAATGACGATTTACTAATTTCACCAACGAAAAATGAAATTGAAATAAATATAGTTTTTGAATGAAATTCCTAGATCTTTTGAGAATCATTTAACCTTTCAATGGCATGTTTAATCTCGATTATACCCTTGTATTTGTGACTGTGATACCGAGGATCACAAATAAGATATGAATAACCATGAAAATTAACTTTGTACTCTCGATCTCAATTATCATCTCATTTTAATGTGCATGTTAGCCACACATGCTCTACTAATCAATGATAATTTTCGATACACCCATTGCCACTATTTATTCATCCCTATTAGTGTGCCGGTTAACCACACGCGCTCCACTAATGACTCATAAAGTGTAATATGTAACTTCATGGGTTAGCATACAAGTTCACATTTTTCCTAAAGTAAAAAAGGTTGGGAATTTTATAAAATATGTTTAGCTACTTTATAATTCATTATACTTATTAATGATGATTAGGTTGTCCTATCAAACCTTTTCGACTAACGAGCCTCGACCAATCAAGCGAGCGGTGTGTAAGAGTGGATGCCCAATGGCGGTCATTTTATAGGCCGCTTCCTTAAACTCCCTTTATAGATCGGCTTCGTGAATGAGACGTACTAGTCGTTCGACTAACTTATTCTTATACATATTGTAATATTAGAATTTTAATGTTACATATAGTATACGGGTATATTTTAAAACTTTTCAAAAATACTAAGGTTATATTTTAAATTTAAAAAATTTATAAATTAATTGTTTAAATTTAAAATTCAAGCCAATCACGAATTCAAGATAAGGATAGCAAATTACTTTTGAAAAATATTCATTTTTATACAATTAAAACATTATTAAAGGTAATTATCCTAATCAATTCATGATATAATCAATAAAACTGAATTTTATTGATCTGAAAACCCACCACGTCGTGGTAGAGCATAAACAAAGGTGACCACGTCATGATGAAGGTCACCACGTCGTGTTGACGGAATAGAATGACGATTCTGTTTTCTCCTCCTTGTTCATGGTCAACCATTATAACAGTTCAATAGAAAACTAAACCTACGCTCTGGTTCGACTGATGGTTATTATGCAAAACGTAAAATCGTATTTGTGCATGCAACCCTATAAATTTTGATCTATGTTTTCTCTAATTAAACATACAACTTGAACAACAAAATACCCCAGCATACTAGTATATAATCAAAATACACAACTAGGGTTATAAAAATCATACCTTGATTGTTATATTTTAATAACAATGCAAATCGTTGTGTTGATGAAGCCTTGAGAGCAAGCGTCACAGATGTCATGCCTTTAGTGATTCACACCCAACACTAGCAATGGAAGATGGTTGAGAAGGAGGTGATACGCTCAAATTTTCGGCTAGCTCTTCAAAGGAACGAGTGGCCAAAAATTGAAGGGTTTATGATGTTTTTATAGTGCAGGCAAGAATCCCTTGATAAACCCTAATCCAAGATAATCTTAAACCGGGCAGTTATCCACTTTTCTGTTTATCCACCAAAGGTTATTCTAGAAATCCTAAGGCATATGAAAATTGTCCATGTATTATTATTTCTAATTAGAATATTACTTTCATAATATGTTAATAAATCATTTATTTCAATTTATTAATCAAATAATAAATCAACCTCTTTCTCCAAAATCATCTATCTAGTTGCTAGTCTTGAGGGCATTCCAAAAGGACTGTGCTACTATCAATTTAAGTATACACCAATTTATAATTATGAGATTAGACATCTAATCCAACAATAGTATCTCAACATCGTTCTTACTATGCCAATCAATTCTTAATACTATGTTGAATCCATTTAATTTAACGGGCAATAATTCTTCGTGAAATTTTTTCCCATTCAAGTTAATGACTATGTTTTCAACGCAATTACTTACAGGTGCGAATTTGAGACTAGTGAGCTCTACTACTAGAACACTATCTAGTTTATCTGCAGGCAATGCTAGTCCTCTAGCAAATTTGTGCGATACAAAGGAGTAGTTAGCTCTAGAATTAAACAATATATTGGCAGGAAAATCGTTTACTAGAAAGGTACATGTAGTGACATTTGCTTCCTCCTTTTCTGCTTCCAATGTCATCTTCAATGCTCTCTCCTTTGGCCTCGACGACATATTAGGTTTTGCTGCCTCTTTCTTCTTCGGACTGCCCTTTGCAATATGCCCCTCTTCACCACTTCCGTAACACACCTTGGTGTTGGATGTACACTCATTTGCATAGTGACCCGTCCTTTCGCATTTGTAACAAGTCACCTCTTTACTACATTTCCCATAGTTATTCTTTTTTACACTTCTCACATAATTATGCTTCACCTCCTCCTTCTCCAAACTTCTTGGAACCAGACTTTGAGAATCTTCTTTTCTTTTTGGATCTTAAAGATCCTTGAAACTTCCCGTTCTTTTATAATTCGGCTCTCTCCAGAACCTTCTCTCTTATCTTTCGTAACCAGTTCTCAACATTCTTAGCTGCCCAGATGGCGACTTTCAAAGTAGTTGCTTGTTTGACCATTAGAGAGTTATGTTGGAACAAGCTTCATTTTCTTTGTAAAACTTGCAACATACTTATTGATGCTTATTTTTCCCCCCTTTAGAATCTGGAGCTCATTGATTTCTTGAAGATCCCGCTCAGAGCAATACTGCATTTTTAGTTGTTCCAGACAATCTTCCCAAGACATCTTAGGCATGTTATCAACCAGTAAATTCCATCAGCTTAATAACAGTCTTCAACTGTCTGACCGTTAGAATGGTCTTCTACTAATTGCTATAGTTGCAACTCTCAAATACCATCTCCATCTCGGAGATCTAATCCATGACTTCCATTGGTGTTAGGTTTCCAGAAAGACTCGGTGGCTTGGATGCCATGAAATCCTTATATTTGCATCCGCGTCTATCATCTCCTCCATGTGGTTGGTTCCTTCTAACCACTCTTGGCCCATCTTGGCTGGCAGTTCGGCTGTAGTTTCCCTCCTCAGACTGTTCTTTGTTCAACTCAGGTTGCAGAATAGGTATCGTAGGTTCATCTTTATTATTTTGTAACATTTGTGTCATCTCCACCCTTTGTTTGGCCATCATAGCTTGAGTCATTTCTTGGACCCCTTCCATCATAATTAGTTCTTGCACAAGCATTTCTGTAGATGCATGCTCAACTGCACGAGGCTCAAGCTACTGATTATCGTTTCCTAATCCACTTTGGTTCTTACCATGTAGATCTATAAACCAACATAGACGTTTAGGATGAGAATATTAATATAAGGAAGGCTTTATTCGACATAAACTCCTCCTTATTCCTCTAAAATATTACATGCTAGTCCTAATACCACACTTCACTTTTAGAATCCTGAACACACATAGAATTTCTAAATCTAGGTCGGCAACAGACCATTGATCTATTCAAATAATAACATCCTATGTAGGTATCATAATGCATCTTATAGCTATAGCATGTAATATCATAAATCCTATAGCACATAAAGAAATTTAGGTATCATTCCTAAAACAAGCTAGTGTATGTGTCATTTTAGGCATACTACCAAAAGTATGGCAGACACTCATCTAACAATCATCGCTTAGCATTCTACGTTTAACTCTAGAAATCATCAAAATTTTTAGTTCGATTAAACTAATGCTCTGATACTAACTGTGACATCCCCAGTTTCATGTCCAGAAAAGACCGATTCATTTATGCTTATTAAAAATTAGAGTATCCTTTTTAAAGAATTATAATACGGAATTTGTTCCCAAAAACCTAATAATAATATTATCAAAGCATTTTCGAGAAAATGTACTTTATGTATATTAAAAACCTTGGGATGTCATCTTCAATACAATAGATAAGCATAAATGAAAGATTATAGGCCTTACAATAGTACATTAACCAATTGGCCACGTCTATTATCCTCTCATCAAAATTATCTCAACACACATGTGCTTTCATACCGCTACCTATGATATAAGGAAATTGAGTGGGTCGGACTTGGGTTTAACATTTGATTACAAGTATGTTCTTGTTTAGTCCTTTAAGTTTGAATTTTTTGCAAAAATGGTCCCTCGTATGCTGGGTGTACGTATGGTAAGCTTAGCGTACATGTGTGTATGGAATCGGGGAACTTAACCACGTATACTGGGAGTACATGGTGTACGCAGGGCGTACGACAGGCAAGACCAAACCCTAAGTTTTAGGGCACGAGCCTTATTTAAACACCATTATGGCCTTTGGACACTCACTCTCATCACCCTCAACTATTCATTACGTCCCGTTTAACCCTAGTTTATGCTTTTGAGTTTTCTTGAGCTTTGAAGTGACTTTTGTGGCATTTTGGTGTGTATTTAAGAAGAACGAACTTGGAGACCAAACATTTATTGAAGTTGAGCTTCTAGATCTAGAGTGTTACCTTGATGATCGATTTGACAGTTATAGTGTTGGGATTGATTATGAGCTTTATTTGGTCCTATGGGTTCTCTTGGTGAGTTTGGGAAACTCCAAGAGTTAAAGATGTTAGATCTCAGTCCCTTTGTTGTTATAGATGCATAAAAATGTCATCTTGATGGTTAATATGGGACCATGCATGAATTTGAGACCTTAATATGAGCCGTGATAGATAAAAATGGATGTTGGGTTCCATTAAGACATGCTAAGGGATAAAGTTGCCAACTTTATGTATTAGAACCCTAAAATTGACGAGATTTGAAAGTTGGACCTTATGGCTGAACAAATTAATCACTTTTTGGCTTATGGTGACAAGTAGCTCAGTATGTCGGGCGTACCATGGGGTACGTTGCACGTACTGGGGTGTGGTCGAGTACGCGAAGCGTACAACGCATACACCGAGAATACGCCTCGTAGAGGCTTTCCTTGGGCTTTTGGCCTCCAGTTGGGCTATGGACTTTTGGGCCTTAGTTAGGTTTTGGGCCTTGGACTGTTTGATGTATAATTGCGCCTTAAGTTTCAGGGGTTGGGCCTTTTTGGGCATTGGGGTCCATTATTATGTTAGTGGTCGAAGTTTGGTTAGGCCCATTTTGGGAAAGGTAAAATAGGCTTTTACCTTAGGGGTCTAGAGTTGGGACTTAGGCCCACGGTTATGTTTTATAACCTTTTTTTGATTAGGATGATTTGTTTATGTTCATTATGGGATCTTTCGGTTCGGTAGCCGAGCATTTAATTACTTATCAGTGAACTGAGGTGAGTTTTCTCACTGTATCAATGGGTCGAAGGCATGAAGGCCGACCTATTATTTGTTATATAGGGTGTTAGCTATATTTGAGATATGTGTATGAAAGACTAGAATTTGGCATCTGGTAATGTATGAAAGAGTATGGTATGGCCCTTGGTATTTGTATGAAAGACCATGATCTGGCCCCTAACAATTGTCTAGAAGAACGGGATTTGACCCTTGGCAGGAAATTACTTGTAACACTATGGTTTGGCCCATAGCACTAACTTATTTATGTTTGGTATTTGCTACTTTGGGAAAACTCACTAAGATTTATCTTACAGTTTATATTTGTGGTTTCAGGTACTTCCAGTACTAAGGGGAAGGGCCCGACTTGATGGCACAACATTTTGTCCCCACTATTTTTCGCACTTTTGATATTGTAATATGATGATTTGGCATTATTGTTATGTAATGTTTTTGGAACAATGTGATGAGTATTACTCTTGTTTTTAAATGAAAAAAATTTATCTTGGTTTTGTTGGAATAGTGTCTAAGGCTGCAACTATATTAGGCAAGTAATTGACCCGGTTGTGCATGGTCCTTTTGGGTTGCCTTCACCATAGCAACTTGATAGGATGATTTATTAGGAGAGAGTAAATATTATTTGTATATTATGAGAATAATATAAAGAATAATATATTGTTATTTGATTAATATAAGTCATAGAATTAATTTGAATTAATTTGGTGACTTAAAGAGATTAATTAAATAAGAGGGTATAAACTGTCAATTGTTTGATAGTTAAACTGTAGACTGTAAATCCATATGGATATGCATTGGACGGATTCTAGAAGCTAAGGATAGCTTCAAATCGTCCAAGGGGTTATCTAAGGAATGGATTTGGATAGCCTTAAGAGAAGATTATCCAATTAGGGTTTAGGTTGTAACCCTTAAGGAGTCTACAAGTATACATAGACCCTATGTCATAAGGAAATCAGCACTTCATCTAAAGTAAGAGAACCCTGGCCGATTTCCTCCCCTCTCCTCTCTCCCAAATCATCCTCCTTGCTATTTGGTGTTTGTAAGCCATTAGAGGAGTGACAATTGTGACTCTAGAAGCTCCAAGACAACAAGATCAACAAGGAATTCAAAGGTATGATTCTAGATCTGTTTTAACATTGTTCTTACACCTAAATAGTCATTGGAAGTCTTGGATTCAAAGCATGTTTAATTAGAAAGCCTAAATCCAAGCATTAGGGTTTTGCATGCGCACATAGGAAAGTTCTTATGGCTAAAACCCATCAGTGGTATCAGAGCCTAGCTTGGTTTTCATTAAATTGTTGCTTAATTGTCTGAAAATAAACTGCAAAATTCGATTTTTGTGTTTCTGAGTCATGGACTCGGCGAGTCAATTGGTGCACTCGACGAGTCCAAGCGTCAGGAATGGCCGGATTCGGGATTTCTTCATGATTATCTTATGGAAACTTACCTTAATCATATTAGATCAACCCTAATCCGATTTTTTGATATATATGACTATTATCTTGATCTAATTAAAGATATTTATCAACTAATAAAATATTTAATTTCCTTATATGATAATTAATTAATTATTTTGATTATTTTGGTAATTATCTTGAAAGAAATCTTGAATAAATCAAATATAGATAATTAGGAAATTAATTGTTAATTAAAATTATTTGTTATTTGATCCTCCATGTTTTAAATGTTTAAAACTTGTCCTCAAGTTTTGAAATTTATATTTTGTAATTAAAAGTTTTAATTTAGACAATTTAAATTTCAAGCCCTAGATTTTAAAAGGTTTAAAATACAACCCTATACTAATATAATATTACAAGATTAATATATATATATATATATATATATATATATATATATATATATATATATATATATATATAACTAAAATGCTAGTCTTACCGTTAGTAGGCCTCATTCACGAAGCCGATCTATAAGGTGGGTATAAGGTTGCGGCCTATAAAATGGCGCTTAATGGGTGTACACTCACACCCACCGCTTGCTTGATCGGTGGAGGGTCGTTAGCCGAACGGGTAGGATAGGGCAACCTCATCCTCTCATTAAAAGTATAATAGAAAATACAAAGTAACTACACATATTTTAAAATTTCCCAATCTTAGTTACTTTAGGAAAAGTGAATTGATGCAATCCCATGAAATTACACTTTGCACCCTTGCTACGAAGTTAGTGGAGCGTGTGTGGTTTACCAACACACTAATTGGTTCTAAGCAAAGGTGGCAAAGGGTGATTCATTGTTTATCATAGTTCGATGGAGCGTGTGTGGTTTACCGGCACATCGAATAGGTGATCGTTACAATGAAGGCACCATGTGAATTTGCATGGTAATTCACACCCGCTTTGTGATCCTCGGTATCCCAGTCACAAACTAGAGGGGCATATCGAGATTTAAACATGCCATTGAATAGTTTCAATGAATCTCATCCGATCCTAGGAATTCTCAATACATTTAGGACTAATAGTTAGGTTTTATGGTGGAGAATTAGTGAATCGTCATTCACTTACCTTCAATTTATTTGCATGTTAGATTACGACATCCCTTTTATAATATGTAAATGTTGTTGTTGGATCCTAGCCCTATTTTTTCTTATTGGGTGATAATTAGGGATTCATATTCTAATCTATCTTTGTCCTTTCTATTTGTAGATGTCGAACGCAAACAACGCTGCTGTTAGTTCTTTCACGTTGATGAGCCTTTGCCAAAAGGTCACCTTCGATGGAACGAACTTTAGCGAATGGATAAGATACATTCGCACCATTGCTCACTATGAGGATAAGGAGTATGTCCTCGATGAGAAGCTCGAGAAGATCAACCCTGAAATCGCTACTCCGGCTGAAATCAACGCTTTTGAAACTCATGAGCGAGATGCAACGAAGGTACATTGCATCATGATAGCCACCATGAACTCCGAATTCCAAAAGTCCTACGAGGATATGTACCCGTACGAGATGCATCAAGACTTATTGGAGAGATACCACCAAAACGCGAGACAAGAACATTATGAGATTTTCACAAACATGATTTCCGCTAAGATGGGTCATGGAGAATCTCTTACCGTGCACGAGCAAAAGATGCAAAGGTATGTCGACCGCCTTCGCAAGTTAAATGTTGACTTTGGGGAAGACTTGGCGATGGACATGGTGCTTCACTCTTTGCCTCCGATGTACAATAAATTTAGGATGACCTACCACATGAACAAAGAGGAGGTCACCCTAAGAAAACTCCAAGGTCTCTTGAGGATCGCTGAGAGCAACTTCAAAGACAAGTCTGTTGCACCAACTCCCAATCCACCCGCTGCTCCTGTCTTGGCTATTGGTCAAGGAAAGGGAAAGAAGAGGAAGGCTTCGTCTAAGAACTATCGCAAGGTTAAAGCCCGAGATGGTGCCTCTTCTAGTAGGACCAAAGTTGATCCCGCTAAGCCCTATCCTAACCCGAAGGAGCCAGAGTGCCACCACTGCCACAAGATAGGACATTAGAAGAGAAGCTGCCCGGAATACCTGCAAGCCATCAAGGAAGGAAAGTTCAAGCCATCTTTCGCAGGTATATATACAATCAAATCTAACGATTCTAATCATTTTATTTCTTGGGTTCTTGATACCGGTTGTGGTTATCACATTTGTTCTAATGTGCAGGGACTAAGAAGAAGTAGGGATGTGGAGCAAGGAAGAATCAATCTAATCATGGGGAACAGAAGATCGTCTCCTGTGACCAAGATTGGAGTGTATTCTTTAGTGCTTAGGAATAATTTATGTTTAGATTTGAACAATTGTTGCTATTCGCCAGAAATGGCTAGAAACATCATTTCATTTCATGGTTTATATAGACAAGGTTTTAGATTTTCTTTTAATAATGAGAATGGTTCTATTTTGGCTTATCTAAATGGTGTCTTTTACTTTGAAGCTATACCATGTAATGGAATTTATGAAACTGTTATGATTGTTGATAACTTAGGAAATGATGTTTTGAATATAGATTCTTCCACTAGTATGGATAAAGCATCCTTGTGGCATTGTCGTCTTGGACATGTCAACAAGAAACGCACAGCCCAACTCCAAAAGGATGGAGTGTTGGAGTCATTCGACCTTAGGGAAGATGACACGTGCAAGTCTTGCTTACTTGGAAAGATGACTAAATCACCCTTCATGAGTACGTGTGAAAGGGGTGAGGGTCTATTGGACTTAATACATACCGATGTATGTGGACCGTTTAGATCAACCACGAAGGATGGGAACCGCTTCTACGTGACTTTTACCGATGATTATAGTAGATATGGGTATATCTATTTAATCAAGCAAAAGTCAGAAACTTTTGAAAAGTTCAAAGAGTTCAAGAATGAAGTGGAGAATCAATTGGGCAAGAAAATCAAGATGCTTCGATCCGATCGAGGAGGAGAGTACCTAAGTCTTGAATTCCACGATTATCTCAAGGAGTGTGGAATAGTTTCGTAATTGACGCCTCCAAGGACACCGCAGTTGAATGGTGTGGCAGAAAGGCATAATCGAACCTTATTGGATATGGTTCGCTCTTTGATGATTCGTGCTTCACTACCTATCTCTTTTTGGGGGTATGCCTTAGAGACTGCCGCCCATATCCTTAACCCAGTCCCTACTAAGAAGGTTGCCAGAACACCTCACGAGATGTGGACAGGGAAAGCTCCCTCGTTGGCACATATCAAGGTTTGGGGTTGCGAGGCTTTCGTAAGACGAGATACTTACGACAAGCTCGAACCCCGAAGTGAGCGATGTATTTTCATCGGCTACCCACAGACATCCTTTGGATATCTCTTCTGTAGACCAAAGGACAATGTTGTCTTTGTTGCGAGGAGAGGAGTTTTCCGAGAGCGAGAACTCATAGGCCAAGGAGAGAGTGGGAGGCAAATCGAGCTTGAAGAGATTCAAGAGTCGATAGATGAAGGAACCTCTACCGCTGGCACTCAACCCGAGGAGGAAACTCCGGTTGAACCGATTGATGAATCCTTACCTCTTAGACGTTCCGATAGAGTTAGAGTTCTACCCCAGTTTTATGGTTTTCATATTACTACCGAAGGGGACACGTATATTAGTGATGGTACACTAATAAATCTTGATGAACCTAATAGCTATAAGGAAGCCATGGCAGGCCCGAAGTCTGCGAAATGGAAAGTGGCAATGGATAGCGAGATCCAATCCATGTATAATAACCAAGTTTGGAATTTGGTTGATTATGTGCCCGGACGTAAGACCGTTTGGTGCAAATGGATCTTCAAGAAAAAGACCGACGTGGATGGAAACGTACACACATATAAAGCGCGATTGGTTGCGAAGGGCTTTACTCAAACTCCCGGAGTTGACTATGATGAGACCTTCTCACCAGTTGCGAAGATAAAATCTATTAGAGTGATGCTAGCGATTGCCTCATTTCATGATTATGAGATTTGGCAAATGGATGTCAAGACCGCTTTCCTTAATGGAAAGTTGGCTGAGGATGTTTACATGGCTCAGCCAGAGGGGTTTGTGGATCCGAAGCATCCGAATAGAGTGTGTAAACTTGAGAAGTCCATTTATGGACTTAAGCAAGCGTCTCGCAGATGGAATCTTTGCTTCGATGAGAAATTCAAAGAGTTTGGATTTGTACGAAGCGAAGATGAGTCTTGTGTATATGTCTAAGCCAGTGGGAGTATAGTAAGCTTCCTTGTTCTATATGTCGATGACATATTACTCATAGGAAATGACATCCCGACTCTGCAGGAGGTTAAGTCCTGGCTCGGGAAGTGCTTCGCTATGAAGGACCTCGGAGAGGCTTCTTAGATTTTGGGAATAAGGATAGTAAGAGAAAGAAGCAAGAGACTAATTGGACTTAGTCAGAACACTTACTTGGAGAAGGTACTAAAACGTTTTAGTATGGAAAACTCGAAGAAGGGAGATTTACCGATACAAAGTAATGCCAAGTTGAGTAAGACTCAAAGTCCGAGTACTGAAGCTGAGATAGCAGAAATGAGCCGAGTTCCATACGCTTCCGCAGTTGGCTCAATCATGTACGCTATGACTTGTACTCGCCTTGATGTAGCCTTCGCTTTGAGCATGGTTAGCAGATATCAAGGGAATCCTGGCAGAGCACATTGGATTGCGGTGAAGAATATCCTTAAGTACCTTTGGAGGACAAAGGAATGGTTCCTAGTCCTCGGAGGGAGTGATGACTTGAAGGTGCGAGGGTATAGTGATGCCAGTTTTCAGACCGACAGGGACAACTACCGTTCGCAGTCGGGCTGGGTTTTTACCCTAATGGAGGAGCAGTGACATGGAAAAGTTCCAAGCAGGAAACCGTAGCCTATTCAACGTGCGAATCAGAGTACATTGCAACGAGCAAAGCGTCGAAGGAGGTAATATGGCAAAAGAACTTCATCGGTGATCTTGGAGTTGTACCTGTCATAAAGGAGCCCATGGAGATTTTCTGTGATAACGAAGGAGCGGTTGCCTTGACCAAGGAACCGAGGGATCATGGTAGATCACGACATATCGACAAAAAATATCACTTCATTAGACATCGTGTAGAAGAAGGACAACTCGTAGTGAAGAGGATATCATCAGAAGATAATCCAGCAGATCCGCTTACGAAGGGACTGAGTAGGGCTAAGCACTTGCAGCATGCTAGGAGTATTGGGCTGAAGGATGATATTAGCATAGATTAGATAGTATTAGAAACGTGTAATAGATAAATGTAATTAATATTTGATGATTAAATAAAGGAGTTTTATTTATGAGTAATGTTACTATCTTATGTTAATTGTTTAGCTATTGTTTCACTTTGCATGTTTTGACTTCCAGAATAATTGAGTTTATTAGGAATAATCGAATTGTTCAAATTGTCCACAATCGTTCATATGTTGGAAGTAGATATGAATGAAGATTGTCATGAATCGGTGCATAGATTGTCTAAATGGTATTAGACATAGCAAATGGTTGCTGCGACATTCATGAGTGCTTATGAACTAGTTTTGAGCATTGGAACAAACCCGCACTTGCTGGAATCACCTTATGGAATATGATATAAAAGGGTGATCGCGAGACGATAATATCATATAGTCTTGAAACCTAGATATATTGTTTATTATTTTCTAATTGATTGTACATTGATAATGCGAAAACGCATTGGTAACTCAATGTTATAAAACGCATTGTTGTGTATAGTTGATTATTGAATAAGTAAATGCATATAAGTCGAAGTTTATCTGTAACTTTTATCTAAGAAGGTAAAAGCGATATCTCGGCCGCTCGATGATTTGATTTGACTTATGTGCCGGGCCCGGTCAGAACTGAATTGATGTGTTCGATTAAGTTCTATGTCGAATAAATCAGAGATCGAGAAACCTAAATGCTTGACTAACCATTCCATAGGATTGTCAGCATGATATCTAACAGAGGACTGTACGATCCCTTATCTAAAGGACAATATTGATTAGATCAGAGTTTGACAGCGTCTTTGAGAGCTACGATTACAAACCGAATTGTACTTGTGCATATAGTTACTAGACTTATCCAAGTGGGAGAATGTTGGAATAGTGTCTAAGGCTGCAACTATATTAGGCAAGTAATTGACCCGGTTGTGCATGGTCCTTTTGGATTGCCTTCACCATAGCAACTTGATAGGATGATTTATTAAGAGAGAGTAAATATTATTAGTATATTATGAGAATAATATAAAGAATAATATATTGTTATTTGATTAATATAAGTCTTAGAATTAATTGGAATTAATTTGGTGACTTAAAGAGATTAGTTAAATAAGAGGGTATAAACTGTCAATTGTTTGATAGTTAAACTTTAGACTGTAAATCCATATGGATATGCATTGGACGGATTCTAGAAGCTAAGGATAGCATCAAATCGTCCAAGGGGTTATCTAAGGAATGGATTTGGATAACCTTAAGAGAAGATTATCCAATTAGGGTTTAGGTTGTAACCCTTAAGGAGTCTACAAGTATAAATAGACCCTATGGCATAAGGAAATCGGCACTTCATCTAAAGTAAGAGAACCCTGGCCGATTTCCTCCCCTCTCCTCTCTCCTAAATCATCCTCATTGCTATTTGGTGTTTGTAAGCCATTAGAGGAGTGACAATTGTGACTCTAGAAGCTCCAAGACAACCAGATCAACAAGGAATTCAAAGGTATGATTCTAGATCTGTTTTAACATTGTTCTTACACCTAAATAGTCTTTAGAAGTCTTGGATTCAAAGCATGTTTAATTAGAAAGCCTAGATCCAAGCATTAGGGTTTTGCATGCGCACATAGGAAAGTTCTTATGGCTAAAACCCATCAGGTTTTTGGGTCATTACAAGTTGGTATGAGAGCCTTGGTTTGACGAATTCAGGCAGACTTTCAGATGTCCTAGAACTTAAACTGAGGAAATGATAATCTTTTCAAAAGAAAAAGAATTTGAATTTTTGAAAAAGATTCATTTAAGTAAAGGGGAGTGCAATGCATGCAATCAGTCGAGCTTAAGTAAGTGTTTCCCAAGTTACCTATACTTATGTATTGTGATTAGTATGCTTGGTATGTAAACTGCATGCTAGATTAGGGCTACGGATACCTTCAGGAATCATATGATAGAACTGCCGGATTTTTGTGATGCCTGGTAGCTCGATAGAACTTGATGCCATGTATTACTAGCATTTGTGATCAGCTAAGTTATTTTCTATCTGTATTCTTTCAAAGTTGTATACGATTAGGATTGTATAGCCCTCGAATGATTGATTTTGCCTCGTTTCTTGTTCATTGTTTGGTTGTCGACTTAGGGTAGAATCTTCATTCGACACTCTATGCGATCCTATTTTGTGTACAACTTGCATGCATAGGGTAACCAACGGTGTTGATTGAGGTTCTTGGTACTGCTAGTGGTGAGGGTTGAGAGTTCCTAGAAGAGTCTAGGTTATGTATGCTTTGTAGCATAGGTTGTTTTTGGGTGTAGTATGGTAACTTAGAGGAATCATAATTTACCTTGAGGAAGGTACAGGAAGGTGTGGAAGGTAGTATTAGACCCGTACTACTGGAAGCATATGACCTGTACCTGAGACAAGTGTTGTTGGGTCAAAATATGGTTTATACTTTACTTTTCTGGGAAATTGTATTTTTCTGTAATATTTATGAATTTATGGTCTAGTTTACGGCCGTAAACACCTTACGACCGTAAACTCATTTATGGCCCATGTGTTATCCGGCCCATATTCCAAGTATAAATAGAGGTGTTAGGATGAGGAGTATAGATTGATGAACCCTTGAGAGTTTACGGCCAGAGAGAAACAGGAGCTTTTATGTGTGTGATAAGCTATCAATTGCGCGCTATAGCATTTTGCGGAGGTCAAGAACCGCTATTTTCAGTTTAGCGTTTTCATTTCGTGGTACCGCTATTAGCGGCGCTATTTACCGCTATTTCAATAACCGCTATAGCGGCGCTAGAGGCGCTATTCCATTTTTGTTCATATTTTTGGCCATTTGGTTACTTTTTTCAATGAAAACTAGTCTTAATGATTTCACTACACTTTCATTTTAAAAAGCCCGAACAAATAACATAATTAAAAGCATTCAAAGCAACTACGTCTATCGACAACTCTTTTACTCATCTCTTTTTGTACTCACGCCAACTTGAGTTGCCATGGTCACACTCCATTAATGCTTTTTGTAAATCGACCCACGCCTATGAGGCCACGACTTGAGACTTAATTCCTTAAATCAACCACAGCCTACTAATACGATATTGAATCCGTGCAATCCAATTAAACTCGATTTGACACTTTTACACTACCTAGTTTCCATATTAATATAATAGAATATTATGTTATGTTTTTATATGACTTTTTAGGTTTGATGATATTAATTCTATATAGACTTATAGTATTAATACTCAAATATATAAATTCTATATAAATATAATATTAAATTAAAAATTATACGTAATATTAAAAAACCGCTATATCACCGCTATACCACCGCGATAACCGCGATCTCAAATAGCGGCATGTGACCGCTATTGAAATTTTGACCGCGATAACTGCATAGTGTGTGTGTGTGAATCTTTTGTATCCGGATCTTCATTCATATCAATACATACAAAGATTCATATTATTCTTCTTCTCATTCTCTTCTATTTGATCTGACATCATCCGTTTGATTGGGATTCCGCACCATCAAACGAATCTGATTGATACACAGGCATTTTAGGGACTTACAATTGGTATCAGAGCCAAGTTGTATCAGTCGATTTTGTCAGATTTGGGGCATTATTTGATCTTATTTTCGAAATATTTTTGCGTTTTTGGATAGATCTTGAAAAATAAGGGGGGTTTGTTCTTCGTGTTTTTCATAAAAAAAGGTTTTTGATCGAGTTTTGGAGATTCAAAGTCGAAAAATCGGTGTTTTTGATCGGAGTTTGCGGCCGGCGGCTAGGGTTTCGGAGTTCACGGCCGGAGCTTACTGCCAGAAACAGTTCACGGCCGGCGGCTAGGGTTCCCGAGCTTGCAGCTCGAGGTTCACGGTCCGAGCTTGCGGCTTCGGCCTCGGTGGTTTACAGCCTCGTAGATAGCACCTCGTCCTCACAAGCACTTTCCTCGCCTCGCATCAAAAATATTACGCGAATCGGAGGTGCCGGGGATTGAACCCGGGTCTCTTGAATCAACATCCATGCGTCTTACCACTTGAGCCAAGCTTTCTGTTGTTTCAAGCTTCCGTTTTTTTTACTATAACCACTACTGTCGCAACAAGTTTTGTTTTTTTTGACACTTTTAACCCCAAAACTCAATTTCTTTTTATTTTAAATTCCTTTTTCATCCAAAATTAAAAAAAAAAAGATTAATTAATAATAATAACAAATTAAATTAAAATTAATAAATAAAATTATATTTTTAATTTTTGACTTTTATTTTTTAACTTTTGACCTTAAATTTTGACTTTGACTTCCAAGTTTGACCTTTGACTTTAAACTTTGACTTTTTTGTTTAACTTTTAAATTTTCAAATTTAGCTTTTCGGTTTGACTTTTAAGTTTGACTTTTGAGCTTGACTTTTAAGTTCTAGTTTTGCTTTTAATAGTTTTTGAAGTTTACTAGGAAATTGAAAACATGAAAGAGAGTCGTCAGGATATGTTAAGGCAAAATTTCAACATTTTCGATTATATCCCTGGAGAAACCCTCGAAACTCAGTTGCAGCGATTTACTACACTTATTACCGAGATGAATATAGCTGGGATCTTCTTGTCCAAATCTGAGATAAACAAAAAGCTATTGAATTCTCTTCCGAAATCGTAGGATATGAACGTGGCTATCATCAAGAAGACAAAAGATCTCAATCATCTTAGTCTTGCTGATGTAATTCAAGAACTTGATGCTTTGAAGTGTAGAGAAACAATGAGTTCTGAAAACATTCCGGTCACTAAAGTTACATGTACTCCAGCTTGTGAAGCCACAATTAAATTTCTTCGGGAACAAATTGATTTATTTAAAAGAGAAGTTGAGGACCTGAGATATGAAGGATATCAACTCAGGAAACGACAAAAACCCCTGAAGGCTGAATCAGAAGCAAAAACCAAGGACTTTAGGAAACTTCAGGAAGAGTATAGAAACAAGTGTGAGAATTATGACTATATTAAGAGACAACTTGCTGCTATAACTGAAGAACTTGACGCTTTAAAAATTAAGTGTGGAAAAACAGACGTTAGTTTTAAAAATTATATTGCGTCAAGTCAGACAGTCGAGTCCTTATATGAAACCCAATTAAAATTCAAAGAAAATCAAAGCAAGGGTCTAGGGTATGATAGTGTACCTCCTCCTTATAATCATAACTACACATCCATCCCCATGACAAAGAAAGAAATTGACAGGGAGGCACATCTTCAATATGGAAAACGAGCTGGATTTGTGTCAGGAGGAGTTATTAATATTGAAGATACTAATGTTGCTACTTCTTGTGCAGGCAAAGTAACAGAGGATGAGAACAAGGAGAATTCTTCTGAACAAACAAACGACCCCTTGAACTATGAATATGTTGCTTCTAATCAACCTGTCATTGGTAAATACAGGCCACCATTTGAAGCTAAACAGAGTGCCTGTTGCAACTGTGCGTGTGGGAAAAGTAAGAGACAAGGCAAGGATATGCCACCAGGGGCAGGAAGAAATAACTTCACAGTGAAGAAAAAGACTTGTTTTCACTGTGGAACACCTCGACACATTGCCCGAAACTGTCCAAATCGCGCTTACGTTCCCTACAACGCACAAGGATGAAAAAACGCACCAAGTGAGAGATACTTCAAAAGAAACCCCTCCAGGTCGCTTTCAGACAATGGTGACTGGAACGCGCAGAAGGCCAAGAATTAAACCCACAAGGCAAATAATCCGAATCCCAATGGCAAGAAGGAAATGCCTGCCAAGAAGCCAAATCCAAGAGATGCTCCAGTGAAAGAAAGACCGGCTAAGTCAAAGTCATCTCGAAGATCGGCTTTAAGTTCCAAAGCAAATGCCGAGGCGCCCATCGGATCGAAAAAGAAATGGGTTAAACCCAACTGCAAATGGGTACCAAAGGTGAAAACTCCCAAATCTCCTAATGCTTCTAAAGTTTCTACATCTTCTGTTTGTGATAAGCATGATATGTCATGGAAGAGAGTACCCTGCATTGATGACAAAGGTCGACCCAGTTTCAAAATGGACTGGGTTCCAAAGACCAACTGATCCCGCTCTGTGTCGGAGCAGCCATGGAGGCATATCATCATACTTCGGTTTGTTGGTAGTGGTTGTTCCAAGCACATGATAGGAGGCATCTCTTAACTATACAACACTCGAAATTTTGTTTGAGAATATGTGTCCTTTGCGGGAAGGGAAGAAAGGAAGGATCACTCATGGGGTTAGTGCTTAACGATGTGAAGAATTTTTGGATCTGTTCTGAGATTACGCGTGTTGTTCTCAGACCTTCTGAGTGCAAATTCAATCGGTGACTTACGGTTTGAGTTTTCTTCTCTATACTCCTGAGTTTTTCTTAAGCTGATTCGCTTTAAAGACTAATTTTATTTTAGGATAGTTTAAATTTGCGCATTTATTAGAAAATTTAAAAACATTAGAAAATCAGAAAAAAATATATATTGGTTATGAAATGTGTTTGAGGGAGATGTTTTGGGAAGTGATATTATCAAGTGATAAGAGGCAATCTGAGTCTGCGTAACGTACCCAAAGTTGAAGGGTCTATGCTCTGGTTTGATGCGTCGGTAGGCACGAAATTTTTTAAATGGACTTGACTAGGGAGATTTGAACTTAGGAAATTTATAGACTTGACAAATCTTGACCTAGTTAGATACGTTCAGCCTGACAATACGACGCTCGGATAGGTTGAGCAGGGAGATATATATGGGAATCTAGTCGTCACATTAAATGAACCCGTATTTGGAACCGTGGTTGAACTTTTCCTCGATGTGCGGATTTTGTCCTTAGTTCCGGTTGGATAGGGCGACTGGTAAATTCCGATAAATTAGGTCTGTAGAAAATCATTTTCTTTCTTTCCGTCTGTTAGCCATATGTTTTCTCCTTTGCACGACTTCCAATCCGACCTGGTACACAACATATGCAACTCTATTTCTCTGCAGGCTATATATATGTGTGTGAAATACTTCTTATCTGTTAGCCATATGCTGTCTCCTTTGCGCGACTTCTAATCCGACCTGGTACATAGCATATGCAACCTTCTTCTTCTCAACCCTTCTGAAGTAGTTAGTAATATAATTCTGAATCTATCCTCTCTCTGAATGGTTGTCTGCTCACCCGGTGTAAGGAGTACTTCGGAAGTTCTTGATGGCTGGGGCATATCTGGAAGCGGGAAACATGTTCCAGTACAATTAAAATTGAACACTCAAAGATTTTCTATAGATCTCGCTGCTCAATTTAGGTGGACAACAATTTCCCTGGTCGTCGTCAGATGAATGGACCTTAAGATATAGTATCTAAGAAATTAGGATCAGATATAAATTTTAGGATTTTAAGTTCATCATGTCTTGTAACAAATAGTATGTCCTAAATTTGTCACAATTTTTCGTGTTTAAGTGGACCACAATACCGACGATCGACCAGACAAAGATGTGAATATGGAAGGTACCGACAAGTGGATAAAGGCTGTCTAAAAACGTTTGTTGGGCTGAAGATTTGTTCAAGGGTTGCGTCTTTGGGCTCGGCTATTTGTTTATTTAATTTGTATTCCGGTTTGGGCCTGTCCAACTGAGAGCCCATTATGTTTATTATATAAGTATATGCTTGCATGCATATTAGGTTAATGATTTTACGATTGATCTAGAGCACAACGATAGTATTTACAGATTTCTTTGATCGTTATTGTAAACCTACCAATCCTCTACAGTTGATGTTCTTAATCGAGCTCTTCTGAGGATTTTGTTTTAATCATTCGACACGTTTGATTCACTCTTGCCTTGTTCTTATTTTTGTGTTCTTGCTGTTTTATATTTACTTACCTGTTTAAGATCTAATCGATCTTCAAAGATTAAAGTTTTAATCTCATCAATTGGTATCAGAGCAGGAGGCTGTGTAATCGATACACATTTTTTCTGTGAAAATGTTTCAATTAGGGTTTTTCCGCAATTAATGATGTTTATTGAGCCGTCATCTCATTATTGACGTATCTTGATATTTATTGTTTTGCCCTAATCTGAGTTATTACAAGTCTGATCTTTTAACAGGTTTTTTCGATCATAATGGACGAATTGCAATCAAATCCTATCAATATTTCCAACAGCATCGGGTCGACGACGAAGATTCCAATCCTATATACTCATGATTATGAAGTCTGGGCGCATCACTTTGAAGACTACGTTATAGGATCTGAGGATAATGGATACCTCATATGGGAAGCAATCATTAATGGACCTTTTTCTCATTCTGCAACATCAAGAATTGTTAAAACTCAAAAGGAGTATAACGATCTACTGAAGGATGTCAAAGATATTGCACAAGATGAAAAGGATAAATTCCAGTGTAATATCAAGGCGTTAAGATTGATAAGATTCGCCCTTCAGTCCGACACCTTCAGATTGGTAAGCTCATGCACGACGACAAAGGAAGTTTGGGATAGACTTCGCGAACTGTACTCTACAGACGAGGATCTTGAACATTCTATCCAAACCTTGCTCTTATCTGAGTTTGGAGAATTCAGGCAAGGAGCCGAAGAAACCGTGACCCAGACGTTCGATCGCTTCAATCATCTTCTCAGCAGGATGATCAAACATGACATTGAAAGGAAGCTTATCGAGCAGAAGGTTACGTTCTTAAATGGTCTAAGGTTAGAATGGAGAGCAGTGGTGTCAACAGTCAAAGCCCATGAGCAGTTTAAATCATATTCTTTGGCGAAACTGGTGGGTATTCTCAACTCTCAGGAGAAGATTGTGCTGCAGGAAAAGAACGTTGTTTCAAGCCTAGGTTCTCTGGCCCTCCTGTCAAAAAGTAAAGCTGTGATGGAGGATGAAGACTTCAACTTGGAGGAGTATGACCTCACATCTGAGGATTATGCTATGATGGTGTCTAACCCCAAGAGGTTCATAAAGAAGAGATTCCCCAGCAACAAAAACCGAAACTGGCAGGGGAGTTACAGTTCAGAAAAGGTTAATAATGAACCGAAGGTTGAAGAGCCCAAGAAGGAACCGAAGGCAGATGGTGATTCTGGAGTAAGCTGTTACTACTGTGGAGGGAAGAATCACTATGCTAAGGATTGTGTCCTTAAGAAGATGGCTGAAAAGGATGAGGAAGCTATGCTGCAGAAAAGGCTCGATGAGATGAGAAAGAAGAAGTCTACCGCTAACCCTTCCATGAATGCTCTTATTGTGCAGGGTTTAGTTGCTGATGACGAGTTCGGTAGTGTGGAAGTTTGGTCTACCGACTCAGAAGACGATGAAGTGAGGAAGCCTTCGCATGGAAAGGCTTATGTGGCAAAGGAGGAGAGCAGTGGAGGAAGGTGCTTCATGGTGTCCGATGTATCTCAGATGAGAGGATACAACACTGATGGTGGAAGCGAGGAAATGAAGGAACAGCAGGACATGTGCTTTACGGCCAAACCACTCAGCCAGCAGTTCAATGAGCTTGATGAACTGATAAAGAAGGTACAATCGGTTTTCATTTCATTTAAAGTACCACAATCCTCATATGAGAAAGAACTAAAAAATGTTAATACAAGAATTTCTCATCTAGATAGTAGCTTAACTCAAACTCGAGTCACCAATTCTAACCTAACTGATCAATTAAGCAGGGTGTCTTCGAAGAGTGAGGAGCGGCGCATGTGGATCGAGTTGAAGGAGTCTGAATTAGTTAAAATTAAAGACGAAAACATTTATTTACAAAGAGACAATTTAAAGTTGTTAAAATAGCGGAATGTTTTTTGTTTAATTGCAAAACGTCTTTATTCTAATATTACTCAGCTTCACTTGGACTGTGAAATAGGCCAAAAGATCCATCGCATGATTTTGCCCTTCCTTGAGTTTAAGGAAGATGAAATTGATGCCGAAGCCTATAATTGTGAAAGTGTGATATCATCTGATGACGTCAATCCGACCTACATGTATGGACTGGACAAAATAGAATCTTTCATTAAATCCAAGGACCACAAGAACATGCTTAAAAATCTTTTGGATGAAAATGATAAACTTAAACTGAGAACCGAAACCATACAAAAATTTGACTCTTTAAACGCCAATGTAAGCTCAGAAAACAAAATTGATGTTGAAAATGCATCTGAGCTTAACGAGGACGACAACATGAGTGAAATTTCTGTAGAGGACACGGTTGAGTGCTCAGAATTTGTAAAAAACGAACCTTAAAACCACAAAAATCTAATTTTTGAAAATTCAATGGAGTTCGCTCGATTGTCCCAACAAAAGTCCCCAATCTTAGTAGAGAAAGCGGTTGTATATCAAAAGGTCCAGACCACTCCAAATCAAGTGTACAAGGTCACTGGAGTAACCGAACATCAGACGGCTGAACTCACGGCTATTGTAAACGAAGACAATGCTAATGGCTGTGATGAGTTCTTCTGGACAGCTCCAATCGATAATGCTGATGAAAGGGTAGGCCTGTCAGAAAGGACTTCATGGATGAGTAAAGGTAGATACATACTTGAACCCTTAAACAAGCCAGATAATTTTGATGAGCCAAGCACCAGTGGTACGAAAGACATTCCTCAGGAGAATGGAAGTTCGGCAAAAGAAGATGTTCCCTCTACTTCCTCAGTTCAAAGTGAAACTCCTACAGTTCAAAATGAACCAGCCAAGGAGAAACCGAAAATGAAAGCTAATATTCATCGTCAACCGAAGCAGATGAGGAATAAGAAACATGAAAGGAACCAAAGATACAGGAAGAATCTCTCTGAAAGGAGGCAATTCTGGCAATCCCAGAATGCATACTTCTCACATCAAGACAAGAATCTGAAGTATGAAAACAATTATGTCGGAAAGCCTGAGAGCCACAACAACCGAAAGCCAAGGTTCGGTTCAGAAGAGAATACCAACCGAAACCATAGGTTCGGTTCAGAGAACTGCTTCAACCGAAAGCAAAGGTTCGGTTCTGAAGTTAAAAGAGATCAAAACTCTAAGGTCAGTCCCATCAATAATCAAAATAAAAAGGGTCACCTAGAGTCTCCAGTCAAGAAGTCATCTCAATCTAAGTCCACTCCTTCTCATTCATCTAATTCTTCTAATTCTTCCAAATCGTCTCCATCTAGCTCTAAAGCTCATTCTGTTCATTCTCAAAAATCTCATTCATCGGCTGAACAAAAAGGCAAACAAAAGGTTTCTACATCCACACCAGAGTCTAAACCAAACACACCCAATCCTAATAAAATAAAAGTTTTTACCATTAAAAAGAAAGATGAAACAACACTTATAAAACGAACATATCTTGTTGACATCTCTCTCACTGTTCCTGTTCCCATGAAAAGCTCATGTGAACCCAAGAAACTTTGGGTTCCTAAATCTGCTTAATTTTTGCAGGTTATAAGTGACGAGCAGTTCGACAAAGAATGGTACATCGATAGTGGCTGCTCACGTCACATGACAGGGAGGAAAGAGGAGCTCCGGGAATACAGGTCTCTTTCAAATGGTGGCAATGTCAAGTTTGGAAACAATTCTTTTGGCACCATAAAGGGATACGGAATGATAACTAATGGTGATTTCACTATAAGGAAGGTAGCTTATGTGGAAGGACTCCAACACAAACTCATCAGTGTATCTCAGCTTGTTGGAGGTACAGGTCTCAAAGTCTCATTCGATGATGAAGGTTCTGAAATTATTGAGAAAAAGACAAAGAAAGTAATTCTCAAGTCGGAGCGAAAGGGTGAAATGTTTCCTCTAAACCTGAAACCCGTCAAAGGAAACCCAGCTATATGCTTGTTATCAAAAGCTCAATCTGACGAAAGCTGGTTGTGGCACCGAAGACTCTCTCATCTCAACTTTAAAGATATCAACCGACTGGTCACTGGAGGTCATGTTAGGGGTCTTCCATTGCTCAAGTTCGATAAAGATCATTTGTGTGCTGCATGCGAAATGGGGAAGCAGAGTCGTCAAAGTCATCCATCTGTAATTAACACAAAAGTTGTTGAACCACTCGAATTACTTCATATTGATTTGTGTGGTCCTTCATCTATCGAAAGCATCGGTGGTAGCAAGTATATTCTTGTTATTGTTGATGACTTTTCACGATTTACATGGGTGTTCTTTCTAAAGCTCAAATCTGAAGCGACTCATAAGCTGAAAATGTTTATCAAGCAAATTGAAGTACAACTCAAGAAGGTCGTTCGCAACTTCAGGAGCGACAATAGTCTGGAATTCAAAAACAGGGATTTTGAAGAATTTCTAGCAGAAAAGGGAATAAGTCACAACTTCTCAGCTCCTTACACACCTCCACAGAATGGAATAGTCGAAAGACGAAACCGATCTTTGTGTGAAGCTGCTCGAACTATGCTAAGTTTCTCTTCCTTACCTCTTTATTTTTGGACTGATGCTATTTCTGCTGCTTGTTTTACACAGAACAGGTCCTATCTCAACAAGCAATTCACGCTCACACCTTATGAGATTCTAAACAACAGAAAGCCCAATGTGAAATTTTTCCATGTGTTCGGCTCACGGTGTTTCATCTTTAACTCTAAAGAACACCGCAACAAGTTCGATGTCAAAGCCGACGAGGGAATCTTTCTGGGCTACTCTCTCACATCCAAAGCATACAGAGTCCTAAAAAAGTGTTCGAGAAAAATTGAAGAGACATATTACGTGACCTTTGACGATAGCTATGTCAAAAAGCTACAAGCCAAAGAAGATACCGCTGGGGAAATCTTTCCTCTAACTGGCCAAGTCATAGTCTCGATCGCTAATCTATACGAGAAATTTCTAGAGCTCTTTGACGAACCAGAGAAAGCTTCTCTCTTAGAAGCAGGTGCAGCAGACAACAAGGTAGACCACATGAAGCAAATTGTCGAAGAAGCTGCCAGGAGAATGAATGAAGGAGGATCGACTTCTGATGAACCTCCATCCAACGATGCTTCAGTCGAGGGGGAGCCAAGCTCACATGTCGAGGGGGAGCCAAGCTCTACAACTGCAACCGAAAGTGCTTCTCCAACCGAAGGTGCATCAACGCCTGCAAGTCCAGAATCACAAGAAACCTCTGAACCTCAAGTTTCTCAAAGCTCATCAATCGAGAGGGAGCATGATGATAAGACGCTTGACTACGATAGCCAGTCTGAGCCAGAAGAAATGATCAATGCTGAACTAGACCCAACCTTTGATCCAAATTATCCTCCTCTTACCAAATGGACCAGAAATCATCCTATCTCTCAAGTGGTTGGTGATGTCTCCGAAAAGGTTCTGACCCGATTACAACTGAAGGCAAAACAGACATCCTTATTTTCAAAGGTTGATTTTTGTATGTTTAACTCATTCGTATCGAAAGTTGAACCGAAGACAGTTAACACTGCCCTCGATCACTCTGATTGGGTTCAAGCAATGCAAGACGAACTGAACGAATTTGAAAGGAACAAAGTCTGGCGCCTCATTCCAACTCCTCCAGATGCTTCGGTTGTTGGTCTCAAATGGGTCTTTAGGAACAAAATGGACAAGGAAGGGAATGTTATAAGGAACAAAGCCCGTCTGGTAGTAAAGGGATACTGTCAGGAGGAAGGGATTGATTATGAAGAGACCTTCGCTCCTATAGCTAGGCTGGAATCTGTAAGAATATTTCTTGCTTATGTTGCCCACAAAAACTTTGAAGTTTTCCAAATGGACGTCAAGTGTGCATTTCTTAATGGAGAACTCGAAGAAACCGTGTATGTGGAGCAACCTCCTGGGTTCGTGAACGAAAAGTATCCAAACCATTGCTATATTCTGGATAAAGCTGTGTATGGTCTCAAACAAGCTCCGAGAGTCTGGTATGAAACACTAACTAAATTCTTAAAGATGTCCAAATTCAAACAAGGTTCGGTTGACCCAACCTTCTTTCGCAAAAAGGAAGGTAACCACCTTATGATAGTTCAAATTTATGTCGATGACATTATCTTTGGCTCTACGAATCCCAGCTTAACAGCTGAATTCAGAAAGTTGATGGAGACTAAATTTGAAATGAGCTCAATGGGTCCTATTAACTTTTTCCTTGGTTTATATATTAGACAGGGACCCGAAGGCATTTTTATCAATCAGGAAGCTTACACGAAGACTCTCCTAGCAAAGTTTGGTATGATGGGAGACTCCAAAGTCAAAGTCCCAATGGCATTCGGCACCAAGCTAACTCCATCCCTAGACAAACCGGCTGTCGATATCACGCTCTATCGTCAAATGATTGGCTCACTAATGTATCTTACTGCTAGCAGGCCTGACATCATGTTTTCTGTGTGTTATTTTGCTCGATTTCAGGCAAACCCACGTGCACCTCACATGCTTGCAGTGAAGAACATTTTACGCTATCTCAAGCGAACCACCTCCTTAGGTCTATGGTATCCTTCCAACTCAGGCTTCTTCGTTCAAGCCTATTCTGATGCTGACCTTGGAGGATGTGGACTCGACAGAAAAAGCACTACTGGTGGCTATCAATTCCTTGACGGGAAGTTGGTAAGCTGGCAATCCAAGAAACAAACGTGTGTGTCGTTGTCTACTGCCGAAGCGGAATACATAGCCGCTGCTTCCTGCACCTCACAAGTGATTTGGATTCAGAGTCAACTTCGAGACTATGGACTCAATATGAAGAAGATCCCACTATATTGTGACTCTGAAAGTGCAATTAGGATCTGTCATAACCCAGTGCAACACTCTAAAACCAAACACATAGCACTGAGGTATCACTTCATCAAAGATCACGTGGAAGATGGAAACGTCGAAGTTCACTTCGTAAGAACCACTGATCAACTGGCTGACGTCTTTACTAAAGCTCTTCCTGAAGCATCATTCAACAGAATATTGCAAGGGCTAGGTATGATGGAATCAGAGTCAGTTCCTCACACTACCTCTCAACCTTCAACGTAAGAAGCGAAACCAACCGAACGTTCGGGTTCGGTTAAACCATCTGACTCGCTCATCACTTCAAAGGTAGTTTTTCTTGGTTGTATATTTCTTGTACAAAATTTTTTTTGTGTTGAAAGTATTTTCCAATTGCATGTCTAAATTCCTTGGTTTCTTAAAATTTTCCAAAACCGAAACCAACCGAAGGTTCGGGTTCAGTTTTTCAAAATTTTCTTAAACCGAAACCAACCGAACGCTCGGATTTGGTTTTTCAAAATTTTCTTAAACCGAAACCAACCGAAGGTTCGGGTTCGGTTTTTCAAAATTTTCTTAAACCGAAACCAACCGAACGCTCGGGTTCGGTTTTTCAAAATTTTCTTAAACCGAAACAAACCAAACGCTCGGGTTCGGTTTTTCAAAATTTTCTTAAACCGAAACCAACCGAACGTTCGGGTTCGGTTTTTCAAAGTTTTCCAAAGTTTTTTTTTTTCGAATCTTATTTTCTTTGCTTACTTTTTACCTTTTATTTTTTTCTTTTAATTTTTCTTATTTTTTTATTATTATCTACTTCAAAAACTCCAAAAATATTTTTCTCTTTTAATTTCACTTGTGCTCGTTCGTTTATGGGGATATAATTGTTGGATTAATTAAGTGTCCCTAGAAGCATGCTGCTGTATGTGTCCCAAGCCTCATAAGATTTTGAATAATAGCCTTCATGACCTGGTATAAACAAACTTTGTCTTCCCAATAAGGCTACCACATTTATTCTAATCGTGAGCTACCTCACTCTTTTCTCACATGAGTTAAGAGTTTTTCTGCTTGGTCCTTATTTTCGCAGCAGAGGTACTTTATCTTCTTACACCATTTCCATTACACTTCTCCATTTCATTCGTTTCATCAACGTAACCCTTGAGACTCTCAGAAATTACCACTGAGGTTTATGGTTACACAACAACCGTGTTTATGATCTTAGTTTCGTGCCACTACGAGCTGAGTGAAACCCTAAATTCAACACCATATCTGAATTGACGGTGAACAATTAATTTGCTCAAGTTTTCACCAAGGAATTGATGGATGTACCTTCATGAAATCTCAACCTTTATTTTGTGTGATTCCTATGAAATTGTTAAACACCATAACATTTCTTCCCTTGGGATCCAGTTTTTAATTTTTTTGAGATTTTATATTTTCCAAGCCAATTTAAAGTTAATTCCTACCTACTTGTTCAACAGAATACACCGGTCTCACAAGTACTTTGATCACTTTCTTTCTTATTTCAAGATTAGAATTGTTGCATCAAAGCGAAAGCCACCCTAATGTAGCCTAATTAAAAGAAGCCTTTCAACATTTCTTAAAAAGTGATTGATCGTAATTCAACGGGAATCCACATTAACACTTTAAGGTCTCTCTTGACCTTGAAGGAAGAGATTCGTGCCCGGGATCATTAGTTTCGTGTCGTTATTGACATCACAGTGAATCCTAAAAAGAGTTGCTTTATTTCTTTTCTTTTTACACTCTTTGCACGAAAATCTTTGATTTTCCAAAATTCCGTTACTAATTAATTTCAGGCTGATTTATTGCTTTGGTGATTAATTATGAAGCTATGGTCAAAAATAATCCACGTGGGTATTTAATTCAAAAGATGCCGTTTAAAAGATAAGACGAAAGGTTGCTGACTCGGCGGGAGTTAAACGGGTTTAATTTCAAACGACGGTAAAAATGGTGCGCGTGTGTATTTGAAACGCCCATACTTTTACTGACATCAAGGACGCGTGTGCGAATTTCAAGGGATTTCTCTCTGGCACTTAAAGGCGCGTGAGGATTTGAACGGTTTTCTTCTGAAACGGCGCTTGTTGGGTGGCGTGATCCTAGGAATCTGACACTCTCTCTCCTACGTGATCATCGCATAGAAGATTTGAAACGATTTTTCTCTCTCCATTCCCTCACTATAAAAGGCAGTCTACACTCTCATTTACCTTTTTACTGCTTCCGGATTTTCTAGAGAGCAAAAATTCCCAAAAGCTTCACTGTTCATCTTCTTCTACTCCTATCTTCAACAATGGCGGAATCATCCTCAGTCCATGCTACCTCCCACATCCTTCCTATTCGTCCTCAACAATGCCTGGTGATCGATCTCAACCCTCTGGCGTACGACTCCTACATGTCGCCGATCATCGATTGCCTGAAGTACTCCCAAATCGCTCCGGCTCTCTCCAGGATTGAGTCTGTGCCCATGGCGACTCTCTCGCAGGTTTATGCGACTGCCTATTATGACAAAGCAGTCGAGCGGGTGTTCTTCGAGGTTGCTGATCACAAGACCTCCATTTCTCGACAACGTTTCTGCACACTGCTAGGGTTGGCTGCTGACTCATCGAGAATTAATCCGGAGACGATTCCGGTTGGGCATCTGTATTGCATGTTTTACAATATGGGGTACACGGAGGTCCTCACCTCCGTCGCAAAGTTCAAGAAATCTTGCTTGCCGCCACAGTGGAACGGCATGTTCACAGTCCTCTTCAAGGGCTTGTCGGAACGGAGCTCAGGATCCGACGGTGCTAGTCGACTTTTCTTGTCGATCATGTATGCAGTTTACAACGGGATCAACTTAGATTTTGGGCTGGTTCTCTGGCAACAGCTCATCCAGAGCCTTTCTTCTTCATCACGACATTCTGAGGTGTCGTATGCCCGGTTCTGGACTCTAATCACAAAGTGGGCGATGGACAAGTTTGATATTCCCACTGCTGCTGGTGCATCGATGTCTTCAATCGGTACGTTTCATACCAAGAAGATCATCGTCTCTGATGCATCTAAATTCTCGTTCATTGGCTCTATTCCGGAGAGAATGTATGGCGACGTTCCCTCTGACAGCAGGCCGATCCGGACGATCAAGGAGTTCAGGGCAACTGGACCAAGGGAACTCACACCAGAAATGCTAAAGTCCATCCACGATGCTGACAAACCGGTGAACAGGGGCAAAAAGGCGGACAAAGGGAAGCAAGTGACCAAAGCTGCTAAAGGGCCTTCTCCCAAGAAGAGGAAACAAACGAAACCTTGTCCGTCCCCGCAGCCGAAGAGAAGGAAGACTCAACCGAAACGAAAACTTCTTATTCCTTCCTCTTCTAGTGACTCAGAAAACAAGAGTTCGGGTTCGGACGGTTCTCAAGGAGGCGAAACCCCTCAAAGAGGCAACACACCACCTCGCTCACCTACCCCAGAGATGGAACTTCATAATTCACCAGTTCCTTCACCTCCTCAAACCATCCCTACTTCCATTCCGACCATAACCCCCACTACCACTATTCCTCCAACCTCTTTCCCTATACCACCACCCATTTTCACAGATACCACCACAACCACTACAAAGGTTACAACCAACGTATCTGATACGGGGGTTCATACCACTACAACCGAAACACCACCCGTAACCGAACCACCTCAAACCGAAACCCATACAACCGAAGCTACCCATACTCAACCACCACCCGAAACTACCCCACCCCACACTCAACCTGAACCTACCAAAACCACCACACCCCCAGCTTCACCACCCCCACCATCTCCAGATCATGCCTCTGATGGAGATAACCCGTTTCTTGGCGGTGAAAACATGACCTTCGATTCGGTCTACTTTAGTCCGTTTCAGGTTCAGAGTGACGAAGAGGAGGATGCTCCAGTGACAAAGAAGCATCTTAAGGAGCTCAACGAGAAGGTTGACTTACTTCTCGCTTCGTCTTCCAACCAACAGTCCTCTCTATCTGAAGCTGCACTTCAGAAGATTGTTGATGCCTTCTCCAGGGCTCAGCATGATTCGGTAGCCTCACCCACTGCCGCCATTGACGCCTCCACAAAAGCATGTGAGGCTGCAACCGCAAAAGTCGATAAACTATTCTGCGACGCCTCTTCCCTGTTGAAGTCCCTACAGGAGAGCGCTGATGCCACAAAGAAAACTTTGGAACCGATTGTTCAGCAATTGGCAAAGTTCGTCTCAACGGAGTTGACCTCGTTCGCTACTCTTCGCCAAATCATCAGCGACGACAACTCGGCCCTTCGTGCCTCCATTGATGAGCGCCTCGCTAAGCTTCAGGAGGATCTCGCAGCTGAAAACTCATTGATGGACGTTCTAGCAAGCAAAACCACTGCCTTAAAGGTCAAGAGCACTCAGCTATCAAACTCTCAACAACAGCTTGAAGCTCTTCGATCCGAAAGGGAGGTCATCAAGACATGTGTTTCGGATGTACACGCTGCCTTATCAAACATCCTAGAAGCACACGATCCAATTCTCAACCATTCGGTGAGGCGAACCCTTGCTGAAAAGCTTGCTCCTGCCTTGGACCTTCTCAGCAAAATCGAAGGTTTACCTAGTTTCGTGTCTGATCCGAAACAAGGGGGAGAAAAGAAGAAGTCCGGATCGAAACCACCTCCTTCCTCCAAAGCTACTCATACAACCGAACCACCTCCGACTGGTCAAGCTTCGGGTTCGGGTGTGAAGGATAAAGGGAAACACATAGCTGAGGAAGAAGATGAAGATGAAGATGATGAAACCATTGCTGACATGTTGAAACGTAAAAACAGTCGCAATGTGGATGAAGATGTCAATCGTGTGGCGCGAGAGGCTGAAGAAGCCGAACGCAAGCGAAAGGAAGCCCACGATCTCCTCGAGAGCAGGAAGACTCTCTTCCTTGCATGGACTCGGGAGCGAATGATCAAAGAGGCCATAGACACTCCCAACATCCTATGGCTCGAGCCGGTGATTTCGTTCGACTGCTATAATTCTGTCGATTCGCAGTTCGACATGCCATTGACTCGAAAGGCGTTTATCTTCCACGCCTTCTCATGTATTTTTGAAGTCCCTCATCCGAACCCTGAGGTGGATAGGGAGTTGATCGAATTCTATCTGAAGGCTGCTCGTCCTCAGTATCTAACTTGGAGCGCCCAAAAGATAGTGAATGTCCTGGTACTGAAGCCTTACACCGAAGGTAGATTCATAAACGTTCGGTTCAAGGTGATTCGAGGGTCTGCGAGAACTGAACACCTTATATCTTTGGCAGACTTACCGAACTTAAATCCTCATGATTGGATTGTTCTGCATAACATCCTCTTGACAAGTGAAGTTGAATATGGTCCGATCATAGACCATCTCAAGAGGATGATTGTCTGTTACATCATGGAGGTAGCCCTTATGGATCAGGAGGTAGCCACAATCTTCAAGAAGAAACCGAAGATAGCTCCTGTGGGATTGGCCAGTGATCTCAATCAGATGAAGATGGGCAAGATCGACCCGAGACGCAATTCGGTTATGTTCACTAGAGCAGAAGGACAGAAATGTCTCTTTGCTTTAGCTGACAAACATCTTTACACCACTGCTTTTCTGGAGCATGTGTTATCGATCATTCAAAGGTGTAAAGAGAATGCAGCGGATGATGTTAAGTACTTCAACGACATGATCCAATGGTACATCAGGTTTAGGCAGACGATTCTGGCTCTTATCTCTCGTCTGTTTAACACCGTGAAGAAGAAGGTACCCGCCTCCGCTGCTGGCCCAAGTAACAAGTGAAGATCTCACTCCAATTGACGCAAAGGGGGAGATTGTTGGGCTGAAGATTTGTTCAAGGGTTACGTCTTTGGGCTCGGCTATTTGTTTATTTAATTTGTATTCCGGTTTGGGCCTGTCCAACTGAGAGCCCATTATGTTTATTATATAAGTATATGCTTGCATGCATATTAGGTTAATGATTTTACGATTGAGCTAGAGCACAACGATAGTATTTACAGATTTCTTTGATCGTTATTGTAAACCTACCAATCCTCTACAGTTGATGTTCTTAATCGAGCTCTTCTGAGGATTTTGTTTTAATCATTCCACACGTTTGATTCACTCTTGCCTTGTTCTTATTTTCGTGTTCTTGCTGTTTTATATTTACTTACCTGTTTAAGATCTAATCGATCTTCAAAGTTTAAAGTTTTAATCTCATCAACGTTGATCCCAAATCACTCTTAAAGTTAGATATCATTTTTATTTTTGTTAAATTTGTCATAGTTTCTTCTAATTTAAATATTAGGGGAGAATTAAAAATTAAAAATAATGAAAATAAAAAAAAAACAAAAAAATTCCAAAATCAAAGAAAAATCAAAAAATTAAAAATCCAAAAATAGTGTTATTTCTGTTTTATTTCTTGTTCAGAAAAATCAAAAATCCAAAAATATTTTTGTTTCTATTTTAATTTATGTGCTAAGTTTTCTTTTAGTTTTGTTTTTGTCTTGAATAGTGATTTCAGGTATAGATAAGACTCATGGAGTTTGTGTTGAAGATTTCTGAGCCAAAGCCTCGTCCGTGAGCATCGAAGAATTCGCATTCGAAGGAGAAAGAAATGAAAATTATTCTTTCAACATTCAATCCTTTAACCCAGAAGCAAGGTGAAGCTGTAATTGAAGATTATGTGATGGATTGCATTGAAGCCTCCTCAATCAATCTCCTGCTATCTTAAACCTGCTGAAGTGATCTAGAAGATTTGTTCTCTCTGAAGATTCTCAAGCTGAAAGCACCAATTTTCAAGAATCAGTACGTGAAGCCTCCTCACCCACTGTGCGTTCAGAGTCAAATCTTGAAGAAAAGTTCAAGTGCTCAAGATGAAGTCATTCATTGAAGATTCATATGTTCATCCTGATGCTATGAAGAAATCGAAGATTAAAGCTGAAGCCAAGCTCTCATTGAAGATTGAAAAGAAGAGCTAGCTAGTTTTTAGGGGGATCTTGTTGGGTCAATTAAGAAAAGAAAGCTATAAACCAAGGGGGAGATTGTTTGGTCAAAATATGGTTTATACTTTACTTTTCTGGGCAATTGTATTTTTTTGTAATATTTATGAATTTATGGTCTAGTTTACGGCCGTAAACACCTTACAGCCGTAAACTCATTTACGGACCAAGTGTTATCCGGCCCATATTCCAAGTATAAATAGAGGTGTTAGGGTGAGGAGTATAGATTGATGAACCCTTGAGAGTTTACGGCCAGAGAGAAACATGAGCTTTTATGTGTGTGTGAATCTTTTGTATCCGGATCTTCATTCATATCAATACATACAAAGATTCATATTATTCTTCTTCTCCTTCTCTTCTATTTGATCTGACATCATCCGTTTGATTGGGATTCCGCACCATCAAACGGATCTGATTGATACACAGGCATTTTAGGGACTTACAAGTGTAGATCTGGGGATTCTAAGAGTACCTCTGCGTTGCGAGTTTCCCTCAAGTGTTTGCTGATTGTTTATATCTTGTGTTTTAGTTTGAGGATGGTGGTCACTCCTTTGCAGTTGAGGTTACTCGTGGTATTCATGACGCTACCCCCGTGATCTTCGGTACTGTAATGCCTGTGTTTCTGGGCTTGTCATTAATGTTGATATAATAGTCTAGGTTAACCTTTGTAACCCGTTTTGAAATAATAGAAGTGTATTATTTGAGTATTATGTGTTTTGTGCTTAATTGCTTAATTATGTGATTTGATTAATTAAGAATAAAATGAGCGTCAAAATTTAAGTGTAAAATAAACTTGATATCATTGGATAATGTTGTAGTAGTTGAAACGAGGTTTCCGAATATATATAGACCGCCCAAATCTGACTTCGTATGAGGAAGTTATGATTTTCTGAAGTTTCAACTTAGCGGTATGCAGCCCGAATACTCGATTTGAGATCGAGCGGTTTTTTTATCCGAAACAATCTAAACGAGAATCGAAGATCTCGTTGTTAGTAGCGAAACGATGAAAAGTTAGGCAAGAACGGGCATCGGACGAAGAAGTTATGAATTTATAACGAAGTTTTTCTGTCCCGGCCTACTAAAAATAAATGATAAAAATAATTTCAAAATTAGCCGACGGAGTCTAAACGAAAGTTGTAGAGCATAGTCTCACCTACGCATGGATATAAAGAACGTCAAAAACAGAGTTTGTATGAAGAAGATATGAATTTCTGAAGTTTATTAAATATTTAATATTTAAATTTAATTCCAAATCTTGGTATTATCCGAAGAGGAGTCATCGGACTCATCCGAAGTACGCGCATCGTACAGCGAAGCGTGACGTCCCTCACACTCGAGTTCTTCGGATACGTAAGCAATGACGAATTCGGACGCGTACGCCCCGCGTACTGCTGTACGCCCAGCGTACTACGAGGCTCCAGCCTCCTATAAATAGGATGCGAGGCTGCTGAGTTCTTTTGCTATTTTTCTCTTTTCTCTCTCCCGTTTTGCATCGTTTAGCATGCCATTTATACCCAGAAGCCCCGGTAATATTCCCAAGCCTCGAAGCAAGATCCGAAGCCCCGAGAATCCCGAAGAGCGTTATTCCCGAGCCGAAGCTCTGCCCGCGAGAAGTTCGATTTTTGTGGAGAACTTCCAGATATATGGAGAAACACTACTTCTGCAAGCCGTAGTGCTGCTCGATCATCTTCTGATCAAGTGAGTGTGTGGCTACTTTCTTCTAACGCATAATTAAGAAGTATTTTATACGAAATACGTGTTATGTGTATAATTTTGTTGTTATGTGTGTGAATGTATATTCACTCTCTTCTATCTCATAGATCTGAATTATTTTCTATGAAATACGTGTTATGTGGGTGTGCCTCTTCTGTTATGTGGAATATATATTGAATGAACATGATATACATGTTTTAAACTATGTATGAAAATATATATTTTTATCTACTAATATGTTGGGTAGAACATGGGTAGATAGTTGGTGTGTAATAAACAAATGAGAGGCCTCAATGTTGTTGTTGTTGTTGATCTAGTTATTCAGCGGAGTATGGATAACGACCAAGGACTCCTTCTAGACAGTCCAGTGGAACGCTAGCAGGTTCATAACCTGTAGGTGTTCTGAACGATGTGTTCACCGGTGTACTCTATCCCCCTCATTGTTGCCTTTAGTACATCTATTGTTGAGGAAACCCCTTAGCAGTAATGTCCGTCCCGATGAAAATCCTAGTTTAGGTCCCCTGAGATAGATGTTGTTTTAGGGACGTAAAGTGAGGATAATGGGAATGAGTAATCGGGTTGTTGTTGGTTGGTGAAATTAAATATAATTATTTATTGTGGGTTGAAAACCCTATATGCTCACCAGGCTCCCAATCCCGACCCACTCAGTTTTAAATTGTATTACAGGAAGTGGCGCAAGGGCATAAGATGGATGAATCATCGAGTTGTTTTGTTTACAAGTCTGTATATGTATATATTTGTTGAATGACTTGTAATGTTATCGTTTATGCTTTATGGTCTGTATCGGAACATGATATCCCGAGTTTTGATTATATAAATGAAAATGCATCTCTTGATGAAATGCTTTGATAATTATTATTTTATCATATTTTGTTTTAGGAACAAATTCCACAACTCTTTTAAATCAAAAGGATTAATCTGAAATTATTTTAAAAAGCATAAATAAAACCGGTCTTTTCTGGCCGTGATTTTGGGGATGTCACAGGTACCGTCAAGGAGGGGATTTTAGAACTCGTGGAGGAGTGGCTTAGGTCTTTTCGATACGAGATTGTTGCAGGGCAAGTTAGGGCATGAACTTCCTCATTCCAGGAGTTTAAGGCATGCGGAGGACCTAAGTTCTTTGGGGTTAAGTACCCCATCTCTATCCATGGCCGGATCGCTGACATGGAGAATGCTCAGCCTATGAGCTTTTTCCCTAAGAGGCAAAAGTGGGATTCATGTCCTGCTTACTGAGGGACAGAATGTGGGACTGGTAGGAGATGGTTACCTGAGCAGTAGGGTCGGAGACAGTGGCTATGATGACATGGGAGGACTTTGTTCAGAGGTTTCAGAGGGAGTTTACACCAAATATAGAGGTGCAACAACTGGCAAAGAAGTTCTAAGACCTTCACCAGACTACAGACTCTAGTGGAGATTAATTCAGGGAGAGAGCATTGTTGGTCCCACAATACATTGTGGATGAGGAGATGAGGAAGACGAGATATGAGAATATGCTGAGGGATGATATTAGGGAGTTTTTGAGCTTCTTAGGGTGCAAGACCTTGAATTACATGATCGAGAAGGCCCACAAACGGGAGATTGAGTTGGAGCTTCGGACGAAGCTGAAGCTGGAGCCGATTCAGACAGTTGTGGGATAGGCTAAGACACACATGACCTCTGATTCCCACTCCAGAGCCCAACAGGGTCGGGGCCGTTCCGCCAAGTGCGGCAAACCGCACAGTGGAGCTTTCCGATCAACAGGTTCAGGATGTTTCGGTTGTGGCCAGTCAGGTCATGTGAGCAGGGATTGCCTCAAGAGGGTTGTGATTTTCTTTCATTGCAATTAGACCAACGATAAGTAGGCCAATTGTCCGAGATTATCTGGGGGAGAAATGGTGGCGCTTGTGCCAGCCACCTTGAGGTTTACCGATGGCCACCAAGGCAAGGCAGATGCTCCTATGGTGAAGAGCAGGGCTTTTCAGCTGACAACTAATGAGGTTTGTGCATCGAAAAATATAGCTAATGGTATGTGTTCAAACCCTATTTTAATTACTTTACTTGCTTATTCTTATGTTTATTATGATCATGTATAGCGACCCTTTTAGTCAACTGTTTGTCTGCTCATGTTCTGTTTGATTTGGGGGCCACCTGATCCTTTGTATCTCTTGCGGTCAGCGAGAATTTTCTAGACTCTCCAAGGACTTTTGACTTGCCTCTAGAGGTGGGGATCGTGGATGACTATAACATGAGTGCTTCGAGGTTTTTTATTGGGTGAGTACTGAACATGTTTAGTGAGAGTTCTCTATTGATTTAGCACTTATTCCCTTGAGATGATCGAAGGTTATCATCGTGATGGATTAGTTGGGCCCCAATGGGGCCGTGATTGATTGCGAGTGACATTTGGTGAGAGTTCGAACCCCAAGTGGAGGAAAATAGGTTATTACTGGTGAGAGAGCTTCGCATGGGCCAACTCTCTATTCAGCTGCAAGGGTCAGGAGATATCTGATGCAGGGTTGTTCCAGGTTTCTAGCTTATGTTTCTGACATGTGGGATGAGGCCATGATGGAGTTGAGCATTGTACCTAATGTGCAGGATTTTCCTGATATTTTCATGAGGAGTTTCCCAGAATGCCTCCGAGAGGCAAGTGGAGTTTCAGATTGATTTGGTACTTGGTTCAGCTCCGATAGTCAAGGAACCGTAGTTGTGGAAGCTGCTAGACAAGAGTTGTATTCATCCGAGCAGTTCTCCATGGGGAGCACCGATCTTGTTTGTGAAGAAGAAGAACAGTTTGCACATGATGTCCATTGACTACCAGGAGTTGAATAACGTAACGGTGAAGAACCGTTGCCCACTCCCGAGGATTGACAAGTTGTTTGGCTAGCTTCACGGTGGATATTGGTTTACAAAGATTGATTTGCAGTCAGGATACCAACATATGAGAGTTAGGGGTGAGGATGTGCATAATACAGCCTTAAAAATTCGTTATGGTCATTATGAGTTTGTGGTGATGTCTTTTGGGCTCACCAATGCACCATCAGTGTTCATGGATCTCTTAAACTGGGTCTATAGGCCGATGCTGGACCTGTTTGTGAATTTTTTCATTAATGATATCCTAGTCTACTCCAAGACCAAGGAGCAGCACGAGCAACATTTGAAAGAGGTGTTGGAGACCTTGAGGTGGGAGAGGCTTTATGCCAAATTCTCTAATTGTGAGTTTTGGTTGTGTAAGGTGCAGATTCTGGGACACATTGTCAACCAGGAAGGAATCTTGGTGGACTCGACCAAGATCAAGATTGGGATGTGTTGGGAGGTCCCGAGCACCGCAACAGAGATTCAGAGTTTCTTTTGTTTTGTAGGGTATTATTGGAGATTTATCCAGGACTTCTCCAAGATTGATGTGCCATTGACCCGTTTGACAAAGAAAAATGTGACCTTTCAATGGGGGCTGGTGTTGGAGCATGTAAATGCTCTACAAATTATGAGTGATAGTTAGGTTGTATTTTTCCCTTTATTGCATTGTTGGTGTTTTCTCTCTCCTATATATAGAGAGAGGCGGTCATGTAATATGTAAGAGTGCCCTAAAAAATGTAGTTTCTAGAGAGAGAAAGTATGGTGGGATTTCTCCCACCAAGGGAGAGTTTTCTCTCCAAAACCTTGTTCTTCATGTATTATTTTTATCTTTTTTCTAGTTTATGGGACTACTCATCTTCATGTTTTTCATTCATATTTTTATGTTAGTTAAATCTCGAGATATTATTATTCTGCATCCACCGATCGTCAAACTGGGTTTCAACAATTGGTATCAGAGCCAAAGTGGTTGCTTTTTAAACAAAACTTTGATTTTGAAAAGCCTTCTATACCACTAAAGCTCATTTAAAAAAAAAAAACAAAGGAAATATGGCACAAGCTTTATCATTGAACGTTTCCAACAATGTTGGAGGTTCGAACAGAGCACCAATACTTGTTGCAAATGAATACCACCATTGGTCACAAATAATGGAAAGGTATCTTAAGAGGCTCGGAAGAGATCTGTGGAGATTAGTGGAAGAAGGACCACATATCCCTGTTCTTACTCCTGTTCAAGCAGATGGTGCTCAAGCACGACTGGGTGGAGGTTAAGTTGCAATGAATCGACCAACCAAAGATGATCTTGACAAAATGGAAAATGATGTTATAGCCTTCTACGAAATCTCTTGCGGTGTAGCTCCAGACAAGTTTAATATCATCATCAACTGTAAATCTGCTAAGGAGATTTGGGACGTGCTCAAAAATCTCTATCAAGGTTTTAAACAAGCTCAGAATAAGAAACTCACCACTACTCTTAATGAGTTTAACAATTTCAAATCTCTTCTTGGTGAAAGTCTTGATGACTCGTTCAAACGGTTCAACCTCATCATCATGAAGCCATCAAATGTTGGTACGGTTCGAAGCAACCATGAAAAAAATCTACAGTTTCTTAACGGTTTGGGAAGACATTGGTGCACTGCAAAGATGATTGTGTAAGGAGATAGAAAGATTAATACCTTGTCTTTATTCAAGTTGTACGGAGAAATTAAGGCACAAGAATTAACGATGCTGAAAGATTCTGATGATCTCGGTGGCCCACTTTCCCTGATAGCTCAAACCCCCCAAGTCAAAACCTCATAATACTCATTTCCTACTGAACCATATTATCCACTATCATATGACAACCCACCGAAGTCATATGAAGCTGATGCTGAAATGGATGATGATGAAGAATTCCAGAAGGTCATTTCCCTGGTTATTCATCAATTCAACCGATTACCACCTACCTCATTTCGTAAAAATCAGCAGTTCACAAAACCACCTTTTAACCGTAACTTCAATCCGCAGTCAAACCAATTTCGATATCCTCGAAACCTACTTCACTCACCACAACCACATAATGCACATCATTCCAATAAGGGACCATAGTCCAACGAAAAATCAGACTCCGGTACCTGAACTAAAGAGAAAAGTGAATTCTATGTCTATCACAAATGTCATAAAGAGAATCACTTTGGTAAAGATTGCAAAAAAAATGTGATTAAGGACAAGGCAATTGCCCAAGAAATGGAATAAAAAGAAAAGGCAATGGCATATGTTGCTCATGTAAAAAGAGATCATCAAGTGTGGTCATCCGCAGATGCGGACGAAGACTTTGATAACATTAAAGGAAAAGGAAAGAAATGCATGGTTGCAACTGCTAAAGAGGATGGATCGACAAAGCTGAAAAGAAACTACTGCTACATGGCCACTGATGGAACCGTCAACATCGTCGAACATGTAAAAATCATGATCCATTCTAATAATTTTAGCATGCATGATTGTGAACCATACTTAGAAAGAATTAATGACACATGTGTTGCCGTCCTTTCATACTACAACAAAGCACTATATGAAAGGAATATAGCGTCCCAAGAGCTATATCACATGAGAGTAAGACTTGAGGATAAGATACTTAAGGTTTTTATAATTGAAAAGGATATGTTGTTAAAAAAATATGCTAGGATGTTGAATGAAACTCAGTTAGATATTGGTTTTAATCAGAGGGATTTAGCCCAGAAAAAAGTTGAATGTTTAAATCAATTAATAGAAAAGTTTTTTAATGAATCCAAAGCAATTGAAAACTTAGTTAACAATGGAACTGTGGACAACACCAATAATTTGGGATGGTCCAATGGGTACTCAACCAATGAGGACTCAACTCCCCGATTCGATGCTGATAGACCATATGTCCCACCAGATCGTGGGTTTCATTATCCAGTTAATGATAAAATGTTTCCTGAAGACATAAGATGCCACTTTAGTCGACTTCATGAACTAAGTAACAATTGTGTCATCGAGGAAATTCTTCTTGAATCCTCTGGTCATCCAAGTAATCAAATACCAATCATTGGCACAATTTGTCCTGATTCTCATCTTCTTCAGATGTGGATGACGAAATCATTATGGAAGGACCAGACTCAGATGTAAATTATCCATCCGTACCTTCCATAAAATGCCCAAACAGTGAATCATCACAGACTTACTCTGCGGTAGTTCAACCATCCGCACTGCAGACCACAGTCAAAAGCACAGTGATCATTCAACCCATTCATCATGAATTATCAATAGAAAACTTTGAATATGGTCAATGCTCACAAAGTCCTGAACACTCCAGTTCAGATGATTCAAGTCCTCATTTTTCAAAACACTCAAAGTTTTTCAAGAAACCACAGTTGAACATCTCTGACTGCGGTTCTCCAAAAACTCAAGCGAAATTGGCTTTCAAAGAGGAACTCAGATCCGGAGGCAAAAAGCAAGATACTAAATGCAAAAACAATTTCAAACATACTAGGGTTTCAAATCAAAAGAATTTAGAAACACCCACCACTGCCAAAAATCTTTCAAAACTCACAGCAATCAAATGATCAGACATAAAGGAGTGTGCAGTAAAAAAAATGTTTTCAAACACTCCTGCAGAATCTATAAGTCACAAAATTCGCTTGACGTATCAATCCGATCCGCATGATGGTGCAGAATCCCAATCAAGCGGATGATGCAAGATCAAATGGACAAGAAGAAGTATAATAACTTGAAGAATTTTACGCTTTTGGATAGCTTTTGAAAAAACTATTGGGGGTTTGTTCTTCGTGTTTTTCATAAAAATGAATTTTTGTTCGAGTTTTGGAGCTAAAAAGGTGAAAAATCGTGTTTTTGGTCGTAACCAGCGAGTGGTGGCTGCAGTTAGGGTTTGCGAGGTTTTGCAGCTAGAAACTCATTTGCGGTCAACACTGTTTACAGCCAAAGCGTTTACAACCATGATACGTTTTTGGTCTGAAACTCGTTTACAGCCGATAACGAGGTTTGCGGTCAGGAGGAGCGTGTCCGAGTTTGCGGTCCGAAGCGTTTACAGCCATGATCCGTTTTCAGCTTCGGACATTGCATACATGTTTGGTCCAAGTTCTAGCAGGTGTACGATCCTCGGCGTTCTCGAATTTAGAAGAGTTTTCGGCCCAGCATGATTGCAGCCCACGTGTGCGGTCAACAGCCTGCGTGTGTGGTCTAGTTCAGTCAGCAGCGAAAAAAATAAAAGGATCTTGGTGGGAGCAAGGATCAAACCCGGGTCTCGCCCACACACAATCCACGCCTTACCAATTGATCTAACAAGCCAGATGTCTAACATCCTCCCTGATTAAATCATATAGCTTCGCTTTCTCGGTTCTAATTTCGAAATTATGACAATTTTGCCCAAAAATCATTTTTTCGAATTTTTAAATTTCGTTTTCAACACAAAACATTGAATTTTAATTTTTGACTATCATATTTGACTTTTCACCTTAAAAATTAACTTTGACTTTCAAGTTTGACCTTTGACTTTTAACTTTGACCTTTTCGTTTAACTTTCAAATTTTCAAGTTTAGCATTTCGGTTTGACTTTTAAGTTTGAATTTTCAAGTTTGACCTTCTAAGTTTGACTTTTATGTTTGACTTTTTGAACTTGACTTTTAAGGTTGACTTTCTTGATTTATAGTCAAAGGGCATTTTTGATAAATAATGAGTTCCTCAAACATCCCGGTCAATGATGTTTCATGTCCTCAATCTTGTGAAGCTACAATTAAATTTCTTCGTAAACAAAATGATTTGCTAAAAAGGGAAAATGAGGACCTTAAATATGAAGGATATACACTTAGGAAGGCCCAAAAACCTTTGAAAGCACAACTAGTGGCCAAAACCATGGACTTTAGAAAACTTCAAGAAGAATATAGTAATAAATGTGAGAATTTTTATTATGTTAAGAGACAGCTTGCTCGCTTGACTGCCAAACTTGATGCATTGAAAGCTAAATATAATGATGATGAATTCAACTTTAAGAAATTCGATGTGTCAAGTGAGGTTGTTGCTTCCATGATAGAAAAACAACTAAAATTTAAAGATAATGAAACTAAGGGTCTAGGGTATAATAGCGTTCCACCTCCTTTCAATGACAACCATAACCCACCCCTTGAGACCAACGAGGAAGAAATACCTGCTCAGTATGGACAAACCACTATTCCAGCTTCAGTTAACACTGAACAATCAGGGCCAACTGAGGGTGTTGAGATGAAAGATTCCAATGATTCTTCTTCTTGTGCATGTGAAGTAGCAGAAGATGAGAACAAAGAGAACACTATTGAACAAACCAATGTCTCCTTGAGCTCTGAATATGTTGCTTCTAACTCAGTTACTTCTAAACCTACTGTTGGTACATATAGGCCACCAGAACAAGTGAAACAGACGGTTTGTTGTATGTATGCATGCAGGAACAATAAGAAACAAGGCAAGGGCACGCCACCAGTGGCAGGAAGAAATAATTCCTATGTGAAGAAAAGAGATGTTTTCACTGTGGAACACTTGGACACATTGCCAGAAATTTTCCTAATCGCACATACGTTCCCTATTACGCACATGGGTGGAAAGAATGCACCAAGAGGGAGATCCGCCAAAAGAAGCCCTTCAAGGTCACAATCGCACATTGGTGATTGGAACACACAAAAGGTCAAGAATCCAACTCCCAAGGTCAAGAAGGGAATGTCGGCTAAGTAGCCAAATTCAAGAGATACTCCAGTGAAACCAAGACCGGTTAGGTCAAAGTCACCTCGAAGATTGGCTTCAAATTCAAAATCAAGTGCCGAGGCACCCATCTGCTCGAACAAGAAATGGGTTAAACCCAACTACAGATGGGTACCAAAGGTTTAATCTACCAAATCATGTAATGAATCTAACATTTCTTCATATTCTGTTTGTGATAAGCAGGATATGTCATGGGAGAGAGTACCTTGCAAAGATGACAAAGGTCGACCCAATTTGAATATTGACTAGATTCCAAAGACCAACTGATCCCGCTCTATGCTAGAGCAGCTATGGAGGCATATCATCAGACTTCAGTTTGTTGGTAGTGGCTGTTCCAAGCACATGATAGGGGACATCTCTCAACTGTACAACATTCATAACTTTATTTGAGAGTATGTGTCCTTTATGGGAAGGGAAGAAAGGAATGGATCACACATGGGGTTTGTGCTTAACGATGTGAAGAATTTTCGGATATGTTCTGAGATCGAAATATGTGTGCTGTTCTCAGACCTTTTGGATGAAAATTCAATCGGTGACTTACGGTTTGAGTTTGAGTAAATTACACGACCGGTCCCTATGGTTTGGGGTAATTTGCGTGTTTGGTCCCTAACATATTTTTTTAACTCGGAAAATACCTACTGTTTGTTTTTGTTACGTGCTTGGTCCCTATTGTTTTTTTTGTTACACATTTGGTCCCTATCTTACCTAAAAAGACTATTATTTAAGTAGAGAAAAATTGTGGAGTATGTAAGGTAAGGTGAGAGGGTGGGGTTGAGGGTGTGTTTATTTAAAAAAAATTAAAAAAATCAAGGGAAAAATAGTCTTTTTATGTAAGACAGGGACCAAACGCGTAACAAAAACAAACAGTAGGGACCTTCCGAGTTAAAAAAATTAGTTAGGGACCAAACGCGCAAATTACCCTAAACCATAGGGACCACTCGTGTAATTTACTCTTTGAGTTTTCTTCTCGATTCTCTAGAGTTTATCTTAAATTGATTCGTTTTGAAGGTAATCTTTTATTTTCTTATTGTTTTTCGTTTGTAAGAATTTGTTTGGGAAGTGATATGAAGTATAGTGCTAAAGGGAAATTTATGATTTGTGTAATGCACTAAAGACGAATTATTTAGACTTTGTGTTCAATGTGCTGGTAGGCACGAATGACTCAAAAGGACTAGACTTAGATTGACAAATGAAAGGAGTTGACGGTATGGACATAGATAGTTTCATTTGGAGTGACAATACGATGCTTGGGTAGATTGAGCAGTGAGATAAACATGGGAAACTGCGAGATACACTAAAACTTAATTATCTAGAACTGTGGCTCAACATTTCCCTGATTATCTAGAACTGTGGCTCAACATTTTTCTGATATATGGACTTATGTCTCTAATTCCGATACTTATTTCTTAATGATTGAATACTCACCTAAAGTAAGGATTTCTTTGGATGTTCTTGATTGCTCGGGTATATCAGGAAGTGGGAAACACGTTCTAGTGCATCTAAAATTGAATCATTTAATAGGTTGCCTTTAGATCTTGCTGCTTAATTTAAGTGGACAACAATATCCTTGGTGGTCGTCAGCCAGATGGTCTATTTAGGAATAAGATCACAATGACTTGTCAATTATAATCTGTCCAATTTGTCAATATCCTTTGTGTTTAAGTGGACCACAATACCAGTGATTGACCAGATCCAGACATGCAGGCGTGTGCTGAAAATCGAGATTGAATTGCTTGAGAACTTTGATCGCAAATATTTTTGTTTTTATTAAATTTGTTCATAGTTTTCCTTTATGCACAAATTTAAGGGGGAGAATTAAAAATTTTAAAAAATCAAACAAAAATCAGAAAACCAAAAATCCAAAAATAGTTTTATTTATGTTTTTTTATTATTTTTTCAGAAAAATATAAAAAATCTAAAAATATTTTTGTTTCAGTTTTACATTTTTAAGAAAATATGAAACATCCAAAAATATTGTGTGCTAAGTTTCTTTTAGTTTTGTTTTTATCTCAAATTTTTCTTTGTCATGAAAATTGAATTAAGATGTATATGAGACTAATGGGGACTGTATCGAGATTTTCTGAGCCAAAGCTTCATCCGTGACTGTTGAAGAATTTTCATCCGAAGGAACAAGAAATGAAGATTATTCTTTCAACCTCAGAAGCATGGTGAAACTGCACTTGAAGACTATTTGACAGATTGCATTGAAGCCTCTTCAATCAATTTGTTGCTATCTATGTATCTGCTAAAGTGATCCAGAATATTCGTTCTTTGTTATTCTCTCTGAAGATTCTCAAGCTGAGACTGCTGATTTTCAAGAATCCTTTCAAGAAGCCGCCTCACCCAACGTGGGTTCAAAGCGAAATTTTGAAGAAATGCCCAACAATTCAGGATGATGTCACTCACTTAGAAGATTCATATGCTCATCTTCAAGTTGTGAAGAAATCAAAGATAAATGCTGAAGTCAAGCTTAGAGTGGAGATCTAGAAGAAATGCAGGCTACAATCCTAGGCGGAGTTTGTTAGATCAAAAAGAAAAGAAAGCTATAAACCAAAGGGGAGATTGTTGGGTTAAGAAAATGGTTTATACTTTGCTTTTCTAAGCATTAATTGTTTTTAGTCTTGGGCCGTAAATAATATTGGGTTTAATTGTAGCTTGGACTGAAAACCCATGTGTTTTCGGTCTAGCATTGGGTTTGGGCCTTAGGTTTGAGGTGCATATATATATATATATATATATATATATATATATATATATATATATATATATATATATATATAAGTAGGAGTGAGGAGTGGGGGAAGGAATTGAGGGGAGAACATAAGGGCAGGTGCTAAGTGTGTGTAAATCAAAGTGTGCTAGCGAGAGAAAGTAGAGAGAGGAAGAGTGTGTGTGCGTGAATCTCATGTTCATAGAGCATCATTGAATATTATTCAATACACCATAGATTCATCAAGTTCTTCTTCTTCTTCTTCTTCTTCTCCATTTGATCTTGCATCATCCGCTTGATTGGGATTCCGCACCATCAAACGGATTGGATTGATACATCAAGCAAATTTTGGGACTTACAAAATACCAAAAGAAAGTCACATCTTTTCAAAAGTATTCTTTTCAAAATTATTCCTTAAATAATCCAAAGTGGAAAGGTATTTTACCAACTCCTGAACCTACAAAATCACCTCATTCAGTTGTCAGGTCAAAACCTAGGAGTAATTCACGTGCAAAAACCTTTTCAAATTCGAAGGGTACTGCAGCCAAAAATCACTCACGGACTGGACACAAGACTCAAACTACACTCAACGGACCGTTGACTAAGTACGATGTCATGGTAAATGAGAAAAATCTTTCCTTTGGATTTTATCTTCTGAAAATGTCAAGTCCAATCTAACCTCGTAAAATTCCAAAAGTTGCGAAACATCCAGGACTAGGTCTGAAAAATGACAAAACATTGTTCCTACAACTCACATGCATGCATCTAGTAAGAAAGTTTCTCATGTGACTTCGGGCTCCAAACTTGTTTAGGTTCCCAAACTAACCGTTTAATTTTTCAGGCAATGTGCAAGGAGGAACAAGAAGAGGTGTGGTTAATTGATAGTGCCTGCTCTTTGCACATGACCAAAAGGTTAGAATACCTCTGCGACTTCAGGCCTATTTGTAACGGTGGTCACGTCATGTTCGAGAACAATGCAAATGGAATCATCAGGGGTTATAGTGTTTTGACCATAGGAAATTTATCAATTCAAAAGGTTGCTTACATAGAAGGTCTCAAGCACAACTTGATCAGTGTGGGCCAACTATGTAAAGCATGTCATCGGGTAGAATTTGATAATGAATATTGCTACATAATGATGAGTGAGAGAAGCACCTGCTTGATCCAATCCAAATATGAAGGAACAATGTATCCTTTGGATGTCTCACTGATCATTGGCAAACCATAGTTTTGTTTCCTATCCAAAGCAGTATCCGAAGTTAGCTGGTTATGGCACCGCAAGCTAGCTCATCCGAACTTCCGGTATATCAACAATCTAGTCACCGAAGAACTTGTCGGTAGTCTCCCAATTCTGAAATACAACAATGTTACACGTTACCCAACTTGAGAGGGTGGAAAGAAAACAAAGGGAAGCCATCCTCTGGTTAATGATTCCTCAATTGCTGAACCGTTAGAGCCATTTCACATTGATCTATGTGATCCATCTACTGTAGCTAGTCTTCACACGTTTCACTTGGGTCTTCTTCGTAAGACTCATATCAGATACACTACAAATCATAATCAACTTTATAAAAGAAATCGAGCTCCAAATAAAGTTACCAATTAGAAGAATAAGAAGTGACAATGAAACTGAATTTACTAATCATCTCTTGAATATTTTCTTGGTTTCAAAAGGCATCAGTCACAACTTTTCAGCTCCCTACACACCGCAACAAAATGGATTAGTACAGCGAAGAAATCGTACAATGTTCGAAGCAGCTAGATCAATGTTAAATTTTGCCAACCTTCCTCTATACTTTTGGACCGAAGCAATGGCAACTATATGCTTTGTTAAAAACCGAAGCATCATTTGCAAGCGTCTTAACAAAACTCCATATGAGGGTCTTGACAACCGTAAACCCAATGTCAGATTCATCCACATATTTGGATGCAGATGTTTTGTGACCAACAACAAGGATCACCTTAACAAATTTGCACCAAAATTAGATGAAGACATTTTTATTGTCTACTCAACCAATAAAGTGGCCTACAGGGTTCTCATCAGACGTACAAGACTAATAGTCGAAAGCTTGGATGTCAAATTTGATGACTATCATGTCCACAAAACTGCTCCGTCAAGTGAAACAAAAGCTATCATGGAAAGTGATATCCCAGTCTCTTCGGGTCCCCTAAATATAGTTGAAATCAACTAGGATGATATCTTTGACCCATAGAGACAGCTCATCTCTCTGAAATCTTGGTGTCTCCGGTAGCGCAACAACAACATGCTGAAGTATTTGGTCCAACTCTATCTGAAGACTTCACTCAATACTTCCACCTCGCTGGTTGAGAGGGAAAGTTTAA